>NW_022900945.1:30076151-30259503 GCF_012274545.1 Fukomys damarensis | reverse complement strand
AATAATAATAATAATAATAATAATAATAACCATAATGAGTAATGAAATATATAATATATACTGTTCTATGTCTACTTTCAAAAAAAAATTGAATGAGCCATTTCTTCCTGACTGCCTTGCAAATATTTGAAAACAACTCCTATTAGGATTTCATTAAGCATTATACAACGATGTAGGTGTGTCTGTGTTTGTGTTTGTGTGTGTGGAAGAGAAATATTAAGAAAGTTCATCCTATTCACTGTTTTTGTTGTTAATCTTTTACAGAAAATGATGTGTGTAGAACTGACTGCGTTTTTGGACATGCAGAGGGTGGAATCATTGCACATCCCATATATAAAAATTTCACAGCACAAATTCTAATGATACCTATTGTTATTAAATGAATTTTAAGAAGATTATAAAAACTCATTTTTCATTACCGCAGAAGTTATAAATGCCTTATCTGAAAAATAATCAATGTCAGGTATAGCTTATCAAGCTTGGGAGTTCCTCTCTAAACTCCTTACTCTTCGCATCAGACAATATTGATACTGGTTTTCTCAGGTAAAGACATCCCTGTTTGCAAGTGTTACACTGTCATTTGCCAGTAATCACTGAAACCTAAGATTCTGTTGTCAAAGACTTGCTTTTTAATCCCAGTCTATCTCTTTTAAACTGTGTGACACTGGACAAGTTATTTATTCAGCATGAGCTTCTAGTTATTGATATAAAAACTAGAGATGACAGCATCTGTCTCCACGGTGGTAAGGGTTAAGTGACACAGCGTACATGAAGCCCCAGCTTCAGTTGTGGGCTGATGGAAATCACTCCATGAATGAGGTGATCCTGCTATTCCCACGATTAGCAGCTGACCCTTTGAGAAAGGAAAAGGACCCTATCGTTAGTGAAGATATTGTTAATTCTATTGCTTTAAAATAAATTACCTGGCACAGGCTAGGTACAGAGTTATTGAATATAAATTGAGTGAGCATATTGAATATGTTAGGGAGCAGATGATAAACATAGCTATAAAGATATGAAGACTTAGAAAAACATAAAATGCAACTTAAATATGAGCATTTTTATAATAAAATGTTCAGCTTTTCTGTAGAAAATAGTTTAGTTATTTTAATAGCAATATAAAACAATTCTTTTTACTTTTTCTCATTTGTCTCCTTTAGATTTCACAGCTCTACATATAACCCTAGATCCTCTTATTACTTCAGTTTCTGTTTGAATTATGCTAATGTTTTCAGAGGACCATTGTAAAGATGTATTTTTAAATAGCTGTGCCTCACATTTTTATCAGTATATTAGCTTCATTAACATTTTAAACTTGTTTTAGTAAAGAATAAATTTATTGGTGCTTGATTTATGTGTTTATCAAAATCAACTTTCAACTCCTCAATCCTTAAATTTCTTGATTTGTTAATATTTCTTTCTTCTGGATAATGTTAAAACTATTTACAGTTAGACAAAGTTCAATTTCTAATGAATTTGGTACCCACTAAATTCATTATATTTTTAATTAATGCAAGCAAGTTAAAACTACATTTCTTTTTTGTATACATAATGAGCACAAGTGAGTATGCGTTACAACCCAATTTCTGTTTTATTATCAGCTAAAGCTATTATCAGGGAGTTTATTGTGGACTTAGTTCTTACAATTAATTGTGTAATAGTAGCTGTCCTAGCAGTCAAATGATTAGGAAAAAAGCAAACATAATTAAACTCAATTATTCAAATTCTGGTTATCCAAAATTAGCATGTGTTCCACACTTACCTTGCCTCTAAAAATTATTTTTCTTCCCAACGATTCACTCATTCAAAATATATCACTCTTTTTACACCAGTAAACTTCATTTCTAAAGTCGTCATTCAAAACCTTGCATATTGATTTCATATGTGGACTTTTTGGCTAACAAAAATTATTTAAATATATCAATGTCTGCTCTTGCGATTTTATGACACTGATAAACTACAGCTGTTAGGGATGGAAAAAAGGAAAGTATTGCATGGTTCTCTCAAGATGACAGAGGATGTAAACTTCTATTATCATAGGCATCAGGCTTCTGTCTCCAAATTAAAAATTTGTTTCATTGTATCATTAAATATGCAAGAATAGCATGGGAGGCAATGTCAAAGTAAACTAAATGCTTTCTCTAAAACCAATTGCCACTGAAGTTAGTACATGGTGTAATAGCAAACTATTCTATATTTTTATATATACCTTTGAAATACATTAAATAAATATGATCCTCAAAACTAACTCTATAACACTGTTATTAATATTCTTTGTTCTATAGTGTCACAATTGAGGTACACTGAAATTCAGAAATTTTCAGAAAATCTTACAGCTTGTAATTAATGCAATTAGGGTTCAACTGCAGCAATAAGCCCTTTCGTGTGCCTGTCTGCTTTCTTTCTAGAAATCATGATATTCAAACAAATATGCACTTTTCTAATGGAACATTCGTACACAATGAATAATTAGACTGAAATAATTTACCTTGAAGCAACCTGTTAAGATCATGAAGGCTGATGTTTGGAGTATTTATCCTGGGTATATGGCTAGGACACAAATTGATTAGTCAGGAAAATAAAGATATAAGTGTTTAATAAATATTCTATGAACAGACAGATGGATATATAAAGGATAAATGAAAGTTGTAGGAATCCTAATTTCATCATGTTACATTGTATATACCTATCAATTCATATTATAGCTAATAATATTTTTGGAATTGTGTTTAAAAGATTTCAAAAATAATAGTGTAATTTTCTTGAGGAAAAATAATTTCATCAAAATCAGATAGATTAACAATTCAAAATCTCTGTCTTACTAAACGCATCTTGTTTCAAAAGGTGGGGGCCTATAATGGCTGGATTTTTATTGGAGGATTCCACACAGTTAAAGCAGAATGGCTTGAAGTAACTGAATTTCCTAACAGGTTCATCTTCACCGCACCCCATGTAGATGAGAGATTAATTTAAACTGCATTAGTTCATTTAAGCTTACAGGATTTAAATTTTGTGAAATGTGTTTAGTTTTGTACAATTTGTTTTTTCCTTAGAATAGAGCCTAAATTTACATTTCTTGAATGTTTCAAACTGTCTTATTCCTAGTCTTGATTGCTGTGATTCTGGAAGTCTTTTTGCAATCTAACTGGCATATATACATAAAAGTCTGTGTTATACTGTTATTTGTAATTCCTTCAAACTGAATGTATTATCTTGAACCTATTATTTCTGCATGTCTGGCATTTTTAAATCTAAAAATAAAATTCTATATTACAATTTATAAAGATCTTTTTACTCATCTTCGGTTTCCTTCCAGAAATTTTTCTTGGTGAATAAAAGATATTAATAAAGTCTATTTCCCCATAAACATGCACACAACAGGTAGATTATATATCATATTAAATTAGTTGAGTTGTTTAAAAAGTAAAATAAAGTTTATAGTGAAAATGAAAGCTTTCTTTAAAAATGTGCTACTGCCCAGCAACAGAAGGATACATTTCTTCATTTTTGGATCTCATTTCCTCAGAGAACATAATTATCCTTAATTTTTTTTTAAAAAGGATACTTTATAAAGGCTTTTATGTTCATTAAGTAGATTAGAAAAGTTTCAGAAGAGGAAGAAAAATGTGGAATAAAAAATGTCATATTGACCTAATTGAACATCCTTAAATGCCTGTGAAGATTTGCTGATGTTTATTAACACCTGTGTAATAATGTTGCCCTTTAAATGTAACTGGTTAAATTTTCAAAGCTGTGTCCTGGGATTGTGCCATTTGATGTCCATTAATATCAATTGGAATATGCGGCCAAATCCCTGTATACTACTTTGAAATTTTACCCCTTAGCGTTAATGATAGTCTTCTAACAGTGCAGTTAGAAATAAATTATTTATCTGCTGAGTTCAGATTTTCTTTAGTCTCTTGGGTTAACTAAATAAGGGGGGTGGTATTCCAATATTTATTTATTACTTCAAAGCAACATGTGTATAAAAAATCCATTAGCTTAGGATGTGTCAAAAACATGTCAGATGTCAGTTATACTGTGCAGAGATAGCTGTATATCTATCTGAAGGTTTAAGGTGTAGATGTCTGTAAAAATAAATGCTTTGCTTTAAATTTTATTCTCATTTAGATTTCTTTTAATATAACTGTATATATATATATATATATATACATGTATTCTCAGTATAGATTCTCCTGCCCACTTTTCGCCTTTGAAGACTACAAAGAAGAAATCATTTGTAAATATTTTTATATAAAAATAGTCTTGATGTCCAGTTTCTAATTTTTTCTAACTCAACACTTTGTATTCTAAAGTGTCAGCATTTAATATTCTTGACTAAGAATTAATAATAAAGGAAGGGCTGTGTGTGTGTATGTGTGTGTGTGTGTGTGTGTGTGTGTGTGAGAGAGAGAGAGCAACAAGTAGACATTTCCACAAACATTTTTGTGTTGAGTTCAAAAGTATTGGTAATGCATGCATTTTGTTCTATTCAAAATGAATATGAACAGGATTAAAAAGAATGTCACTGGGGTCTTTTTAATAAATGTCCATTTTTGTTTGATTTCACTCTTGGTGTTGTACATTCTAAGACAGATGTACAATAACATGCATCCACCTTTATGGTATCACACAGTGTTTCACTGTCCTAAAAATCCTCTGTGCTCTGTGTGCTCATCCTTGCCTCTCTCCACTATGCCCTCAACCACTGACCTTTTTACTGTCTCCGTAGTTTCACTTTTTCTAGAATATATTGTAGTTTGAATTGCATAGGATGCATCCTTTTCAAGTTGAAAGCTACTAATTTCATGACACATACGCTCTAATTAATCTATGTGCTTTCTGGAAATGAGAGTTTGAATACATGCATATTAATAATGCTCATTGTGCTGTGGAAATGATAGTAAAATGCTATATGGGGCTGAATCAAATATATATTGTGTGTTTTGTAGGGCCCTGACTTATGACAATTTCAAATTATTGTACAGTAGAGCTATCTTTAGCTCAAAACACACCTTTAAAGTACTGTTGACTTTTTTTTTTTTTTGGTACTGGGGATCAAACTAGGGACCTTGAGGTTCCAAGGCAGGCCCAGTGCCACTAAGCTAAATCCCCAGCCCAAGAACAGTTGACTTTTGAATGATACCAAGAATATCAATTTATATTACTCCGTTATAACAACATTAATTTACTGCTAGATGTTTAATACTTGAGGATCTAAGACTCTAAAGGAGGTTTAGTACAGTTTAAAGCTAACAGTATTCTGAGCATCTATGTGATTTTTCAAGAAATTAGGGACTAATATACTGTTAATGTCTGGCTAATTTTAAAATATATCCATATATATAGACAAACTACTTGATTTTAGTAAGTTTCCTTTAACTTGGTTACATTTTTCTCATATATGAAAAATTATATTCATCTCATGATGTTTCTTCAAATACATGTACAAAGCAATATGCAATCTGTAAATTCATCAGCACCTTGCTTGTTTTTACAGTATCTATATTCACAACAGCTGCTTTATACTTTGCAGAAACATAACAGAGTTGTATGTCTATTTATGTACTGTATGATTTTTTCTTTCTCAAAACCTTCTGTTTCTTGCTCTTTTTAAAAACAGATGCTTGAGTGTTCCACACAATCTTTGCACATTCCTGTGTATCAAATTATAATTTGCATGTATTTTATGCAAGAGTTCTATGGTTGCTATACTCACTTGCATTACTTCTCAGCATTCAACAATACCATCAAAGTTCTTAAATAAATTTATTGACAAATATCAGACTTTGAAATATAACATGTATATACCAGATGTGTACCTATCCTAGTAAAGATAAGGAAATTTGAAATTTCTCCAATACAGTACTACCCCTACATAATGGTAAATATAAGGCAGTGTGTTCCAGAATTCCACATGCTAAAAATTAATTATCCTCACTTTCTACAGGAACAGCGATCAGACCTATTGCTTTGAGAGCTGTAACCTCCATTGCCCGTGCTTTACCTGGATTTCCCATTTTGGCCACTGGTGGAATTGACTCAGCTGAAAGCGGACTTCAGTTTCTCCATGGTGGAGCTTCGGTCCTCCAGGTAGTACTTGTGCTTGGCTTTTAAATACTATCCATCTCACAAATACAATAGATCTTATATGACAAAAATATGTTACATTATTTTACAGCAGGAGATAATGTGGGGTTCAAATGGCAGAACTCATTCAGTGTCTCTTGTGTGTTGAGAAGAAACCTGAGCTTTATGTCCTGTCCTGTTGAAGAGAGGAAGCCTACAAGCACTCTTAGTTTTTAAAAAATATATATCCACTCACATATCTATCTGTAAAGTAAATGACACCAGATACTGTTACAAATTGGATGAGGGTCCTTTTCCTCAGTTTGGACAGCAAATAAGAATAGGCAAAGTATGGCTCTTTTAATGTTAATGCACAAGTTTTGAATGTCACGGTTATCTGCTCTTAGTGATATTATGTGACCAGCAGCTACTGGCAGACCTCGGGAACATTTCCAGGGGTAGAGATGACAGCTCCACAGAAATCCCATTTTCTCCTTGCTGTTCTCTAGCTGCTGACTAACCAGTGTTGCCAGACCTGCTTGCTGGCTTTTTTTTCTATGGCAGCAGTCTTTGTTATACCAGCTGTCAGTGTACTAATTCAGTCTGCTCCATTCAAGATAGAAGTCATGAGTAGGAAAAATGTACCGTCCAAAAGAAGCTTTATTAGACATATGCTGCAGCAAAAGGAGGAACAGTTTATACACTCACCCAATGAGGGCATAGGGGAATTATTTGTATGGGGAAATTGACACGTACGTGCATGAGTACATTCTGCTAGCTCACCGTAGATGCGTTGTCAGAGGTATTCCTGGACCTGATTGAAGATAGCTGCCGAGGGTCAGAGTCATCCAAACAGGCTGTGGGGTGGAATCATCTAGTATGAACCTGCCACCCAAGCATGCTGAAGCCCAAGCAATATCTCCCAGGGAATTCCTATGGCCATCCATAAAGAATTTGGGGCAGCCACACCTATGAAAGACGAAAGAAAAATAAAATGAAAATTTAAAAGTACCTTTTTGGGTAGTTCTGGGCTCTAATTCTCTGTCTCAGGACCAAATACATACTGTACATTTAATAAAATAACAAATACACAAGAAAACCTAGGTAAAAGTAAAATCCATTGGAAAATAAAATAAAATAAAGGATAAGTTCAGTGCATGATCAGTGTTATAAGGTACAAATTTGATTCTGGACTTCCTAGCAGACAGAGAAAGCATTATTGGCTTCTTAACTTGAAAATATAGAAAAATACATTGGTCGTTTACCTTCTTGTGGTATAAAACTAAAGGAGCTTCTTTCATTGTCTTTACAAAAGGATGCTTGGGAGATGTTTTAAATTGCACTGTTAATACCACCTCCAGAAATAATACACACTGAGTAACTTTTTATTATTTATATACTTGATTTGTTGAGCATTTGGCACATTTTAGCATAAGCATGTCTCTGAGGAGCCAGATGTATATGCAGCTTTTGGGTCTGAATGACACAAGGACCCATTTTTGTATCTAACTACTAGACTGTGAACTCTCAAGTATTACTCTGTTAATGTGACTTCTCATTATGTAGTATCGATGGTAATTGAAATCAGAGAGTTTAATATCATTTATGTCTTCCAGCTAAAGAAAAAGTGGACTGCAAATATATTTTAATGCTAATGAGATTCAGAATTAACACTGCATCATGAAATATATATTAGCATATATATATATTGCATATATGTCACATGTATAAGTTAACATATAATATATATATAGTTAGATAGATGTAATTATTTAACTAATGTAAACAGACTCTGAATGGTGGAGAGAAGGCTGACTGGCTAGGGACTTTAAGACTTGAGGAACAAGAGTGATGAGTTCCTTGATTTGTTTATTTGCTTCCTCATCTATCCCACAGCTGGAGTCAAAGTCAGCCAGCAACCTAGAAACAACAGGTACAGATTCAAAAGTAATTCCCCTCTCTCTGGCTAAACAACCAGGAAGGAAGCACCCTAGCAAGACAGTAAACTTTTGGACAATCAGTGTTATATCTCAACTAAACATCATAGATAAAACTGCACTCCAATAGCCATCCATAAAAAGCACAAGTGGAGGTCCTAGTACAAGGACCTCCTCGCTCGCCTTGCAATCCCACATCTCCCTGGGCAACATCACCTATGCATCTAGGAAGTGTGACCTTATATCATGGAGGGTTATGAGGCGTCCCTTCTCCTTTCCTTGAGATGATACAGAGAACATCTAGGGAGTCAGGACTTTCGTTACTGCCACGTGGTAATAAGGTTACTGTCCTTTCCTCCTCCCTGTGGTATTAGTAAAGGTGAAGTGAAAGGTAGCAACAACATATTCTTGCTGTTTTCCACAATGTTTTGTTCCAGTAATGTAACAGTTTGTGCTGTGGGCCAGTGCCCCTGTCTCACGGATTTCATAACTATTTTGTAACTGCCTGAACTGCATGACCTCTCAGGAATGTTCAGTTAGCTCCACCCCTCTGCCTCTGTGAGCCAGCTCCCCCACTGTGCCTTTCAGCAATGTTCTGTAATTCCACCACAAACACACACACACCCTTCTTTGAGCATGCTCCACTATCCCTACATCCCTATAAAAGGAGGCTTCCATTTCTGCTGAAGCCCTTGGACTTTGGAGTAGGGTCTCCTCTGAGTCTGCCAGCATAATAAGAGGTTTTTCTCCAACTCTGAGTGACCTTCAGATTTCTGAGTCTTCAAATTACAGTAGTTGTGCCTCAGAGCTGTAACACTTGGTTATAGCACCAAGCTGTTCTGCTTTGTCACAGCATTCAGGCTATACCTTACGGTTTTACATTAAAAGAGAATAAATGTGAAAACATCAACAAATAAAGCTGCTTCATATGCCCTGAGTGCAAGTATGTACTCAGTACGGACTCTAGTAGGTAAATATGGTTTAGAGTACTGTATATCTTTATAAAAATGCACAATGAAATCATTACTCTGTATCATTTTCTGTTTAGGCTCCTCTTAATAAAGAACCAGAGATTTACTGAGGCTATGTTAAGAAAACAAAGTTTCTTGTGCTTTGTACATGAATAGAGGCCAGAGAGGCAAATCCGAGGAGAGGACTTTCATGCTGTCCTTCTTGAGACCTGTAATTTCTCCCTCAGGAGAATCTAAATTCCTGTCCAATCTTTTCTCTGGGCATATCTGACTCCTTGTTTTTTCCTTCTCTGAACTTTTGACTAGTAAATGGCTGTCATGATCAGCTGGCCCAATGCACATGGTACTGTTTCAGCTCCGGCTTCTACATGAAATGCCTCACTAGCTTAGTATTTCTTGGCTCAGATTTCTATGAGAGGAAATCTCTTTGGCTCAATTTATCTTTTTGCCTTCCCTACCATAAGATATTGACTACTTGATGTGTAGCATAAACTTACAGAATTTTTTGAATGAATTTATTAAACAAATGTGCTTGAGTTTTTTTATTTTGTTTTGTTGTTGATTTTCCTAACAAAATGTGTGAAACAGGGAAAGAGTTCATGAGGTCATTGTCATGATGGGGTTTTAGCTCAGTATCCCTGTGCCTGCTTCTCAAGCACAAGGTTCTAAGTCTGATCTCTGGAACAAGGTCAATTGCCTTCAGATCCCACTAGGAATGGCCCAGAGACTTTTTAACCTTGTAAAATATTGGCTTCGAAAGATTTTGTTAAAAATGTTAAGGTCCACACATAAGGTTTTACTGACTGGAATTGCAGCTTATTTATCAATCTTACTTATCAATCAGTTTGCATTCAGACTTGTATTCATCCAAAAATATTTTTAACAAATATTAGCTAAATCATAAAAATCAGTATTATGATGTGTTTTTGATGATTATGAAATGTAAAACACTTGAATTTATAATTTTGGCCTGGCATTTTAGTGCAGTGGAACATGAATAATATTTCTCTCACTTTTCCATTGTAACTGAATTTCACCCTGCTCCACTCCCTAATTCTGGGTTAATATAACCTTTCATTTTCTATACTTCTAGGCTGCTGCTTATTACTAGAGAAATTCAAGTAATTCTGTCAATTAGGTTTACTCCAAAATACAGTGTTCGATGTCAGGCAGGCTTTGGGTATTAGTCAGGATCTCTTTTTATTCTTTTTGTTTTTAAGAAAACTTCTAGCCAGGCATGGTGGTGCATGACTAAATTCCCAGTACTCAGGGGGCTGAGGCAGAAAGATCTCCAGGAGCTCAAGGCCAGCCTGAGCTACATAGTGAATTCAACGCCAGCATGAACTTCATAGGAGACCCTGCAGAAGGAGGGAGGGAAGGAAGGAAGGAAGAAAGGAAGGGAGAGAGAAAGGAAAAAAGAGAAGAAAACAACAGAAAAAGAAGTAAAGAAACCTCATGAAACTAGAAATTAGTTCAGATCTTTTTCATTCACTGAGAAAACCATAGCTTCTGCATTGTTGCCTTCCCATTTCTCTGATGCCCTCAGTCTTCTGACTCTTATTACACAACTCCCCCTCTCTGGTTCAATTATATTTTTCAAATCTGCCTATTTCTATTCAGAATAAAACATGAACTAACAAAATGCACAAAAGACACGTGACTAGATAAATGCAAGCGTTCACCTGTCCAGATGATGGTGCCTCTGCATGAGTATAGAAAGCAGCTTCTTTAAATTCAGTTTTAAGTGAATCTATGTACTTGAGATTAAGCCATATGACTTTTTTTAAAAGTGTGTGTATTTCAAAATTGAGAAGTTATTTTTTTAATCACTCGGATATCAGAAAAATGCTTTCTTGTTCAATTAATATGCATCACAGGAATCATCCCCTTATTCAACTTATTCAATAAATGCTTAATACTGCAGTCGGAATTTGGAATACATCTTTTTAATACAGCTGACAAAAATCTGTTACCTGCCACGACATTCTAGTGAGTTTCATAATAAATATGAAACCAAAGTACATCGGCTATTATATAAGAAGATGATGAGTGTCATGGGGGAAAACAGGCTTCATCCTGAACATGGTCATTCAGGAAAACTAATATTAAAGAAAATTTAGTTTGATCATCACTTGCTTACATTTTTGCTAGTTGAAAATCTAACCAAAATATAAATATAAAAAATATTATAGCCTATCTTGTACTTTATAAACTGAAAATCTCTTATTTCAGGTTGCGTTTTAATGAGTATTTTTTCCTTTTGGAAGCCTTTTACCTTTTCTAGGAATGCAACATCTCTCAGTGGTACTGATTTGTCTATTATATTATTTTTATCTATAAGTTACTTTGGCAAAGATGTCAACATTTCAGTGGTAATATATCCAACCATCTTACCTTAAATATGTTTTAGTGAATTTTTACTTAGTGCATGTTTGCAATTAATGCAGTTTACAATCATCGTGGGGAGTGGTTACATGTACATCTTACAGCTTAGTTTATTTGATACACTTTTCCTTCTCAAGTTCCCTTGTCCCTTTTATCACACTTGTTGATATTATTTGTCTCAGCTCATATAATGGCATATAATGTTTACATCAATTGGAGTTATTAGGTTCATGAACATGGCACATCTTTATTCCTCTAATTTTCCCTTCCCCTCTTACCCTTTGCCTTTGTTTCCTTGGACCACTTCCCTGTTGGAAGAGATCTGTCACCTTGTCTCTCTATCCATCCTTTATCATTTTCTTTGAACTTTGCCTCACTCAAATGAGATACCATACAACAGTTAAGCTCGTGTGTCTAATTAATTTCACTCAACATTTTATTTTACAGGTGCATCCATTTTCTTACAAATGTCTCAAATTTGTCACTTATAGATGAGTAGTATTCTATTATATATAGATAACACATTTTCTTTTATTTCTCATTCAGTTTATTGGTAAATTTTAGGTATAAGTACAGTTACATTCATCATTGGGATCTTGTACCTTTGCACGACAGGTCTGGGTTCTCATTTTTTCCCCTTGCCCCTGCCCTCCTTTCACCCCCTCCTCCCTTCCCTATTTACAAATTCTCTATTTACATTTTTCATTTTCTCATATTTTTTCTTTTCCCTTATTTCCTTTCACCTACCCTTCCAACTTCCCCTGCACCTTGAGCCCTTTTCTTCCTATTTCACATTTGCAAATTATACTATTAGGATCTTATGTACAATTACACTTTTTCACACCAGAGAAACCATTTGATATGTATACATATGTGACTTATTTATTTCACTTAAGAGTATATCCTCAATATGCATCCATTTTCCTATGAATGAATCTAATTTCTCATTCTTTATGGCTGAGTTATTCCATTTTTCTTTGAACTTTGCCTCACTCAAATGAGATACCATACAACAGTTAAGCTCGTGTGTCTAATTAATTTCACTCAACATTTTATTTTACAGGTGCATCCATTTTCTTACAAATGTCTCAAATTTGTCACTTATAGATGAGTAGTATTCTATTATATATAGATAACACATTTTCTTTTATTTCTCATTCAGTTTATTGGTAAATTTTAGGTATAAGTACAGTTACATTCATCATTGGGATCTTGTACCTTTGCACGACAGGTCTGGGTTCTCATTTTTTCCCCTTGCCCCTGCCCTCCTTTCACCCCCTCCTCCCTTCCCTATTTACAAATTCTCTATTTACATTTTTCATTTTCTCATATTTTTTCTTTTCCCTTATTTCCTTTCACCTACCCTTCCAACTTCCCCTGCACCTTGAGCCCTTTTCTTCCTATTTCACATTTGCAAATTATACTATTAGGATCTTATGTACAATTACACTTTTTCACACCAGAGAAACCATTTGATATGTATACATATGTGACTTATTTATTTCACTTAAGAGTATATCCTCAATATGCATCCATTTTCCTATGAATGAATCTAATTTCTCATTCTTTATGGCTGAGTAGTATTCCATTTTGTAGAAAAACCACATCTTCTTTATCCAGTCTCCAACTGATGGACAAATGGGCTGTTTCCAAGTTTTAGCTATTACAAACTGTGCCGCTATAAACATAGGTGTGCATATATCACCGTTGTATGATTCTTTTAATTATTTTGGAAAGATGCCCAGCAGAGGGGTGGCTGGGTCAAATGGAACCTCTAATCCTAGTTGTCTGAGGTATCTTCATATTGATTTCCATAGTGGTTGCACCAGTCTGCACTCCCACCAACAATGGAGAAGGGTTCCTTTCTCCCCAACCTTGCCAACATTTGTTATTGTTTGATTTCTTGATCGCAGCCATTCTTTGTGGGGTGAGGTGGAATCTCAGTGTTGTTTTCATCTGCATCTCTTGAATGACCAATGATGTGGAACATTTTTTCACATATTTACTTGCTGCTTTTCCTTCTTTGTCTGAGAAATGTCTGTTCATTTCAGATGCCCATTTTTGAATTGGGTCTTTATATTTGGGGGTCTGATTATTTTGAGTTCTTAATATATTCTAGATAATAGTCCTTTGTCTGAGGAACAGCTGGTAAAATTTTTTCCCACACTGTAGGTTGTCTTTTAGTTCTGTTGATGGTTTCTTTTGCAGTGCAGAGATTTTTTAATAAACTGAGATCCCAGTTGTTGATTCTTTGTTCTAGTTCCCATGTTACTGAGGATTTGTTCATAAAGATTTTCCTATGGCAATATATTTAAGAGTTCTGCCTAACTTATCTTCCAATAAATTTAGTGACTCTTTTTCTAATATTTAGATCTTTAATCCACTTGGATTTTAGTTTAGTGCATGGTGAAAGAAAGGGGTCTAATTTTAATCTTTGTCATGGAGAAATCCATTTTTTCCAACACCATTTATTAAAGAGGCTATCTTTCCTCCACTGAAGATGGTTGGCTCCTTTGTCAAAGATGAGGCAGCTGAGTACATCAGGAGTTGTTTCTGTATCTTCCAATCTATGCCACCAATCCTGAGGTCTGTTTCTTTGCCAGTACCATGCTGTTTTTTTTTTAATCACAATGGCTTTGTAGTATAGTTTGAAATTGGGAATTGTTATACCTATTGCCATGTCTCTGTTGCCTAGGATGGCTTTTGCTATTCTAGGTCTCTTCTGGTTCCAAATGAATTTTTGGATTATTTTTTCTAATTCTGTGAAATATACTGTTGGCATTCCAATTTGCATTGCATTGAATCTATACAGCAGTTTCGATAGCATGGCCATTTTCACTATGTTGATTCTTTCTACCCAGGAGCCGGAGATGTCTTTCCATTTTTTTATACCCTCTTTGATTTCTTTTTCCAGAGTGCTGTAGTTTTCAGTGTAGAGGTCTTTTGCTTCTCTTGTTATACTGATTCCTAGATACTTCATTTTTTTGGATGCTGTTGTGAAAGGAATTGTTTGTTATTTGTGTATATTTGTGTATCTGTTATTTGTGCATAAGAAGGCTATTGATTTTTGAGTGTTGACCTTGTATCCAGCTACTCTGCTGAAATTGTCATTTAAATCTAGAAGTCTTTTGGTGGAATTTTTTGAGTCTTCAGTGTAGAGTATCATATTGTCAGCAAATAATGGCAGTTTAACTTCTTCCTTTCCAATCTTTATGGCTTTAATTTCTTCCTCCTGTCTAATTGCTGTGGCTAATGTTTCCAGAACTATATTGAAGAGGAGTGGTGATAGTGGACATCCTTGTCTTCTTCCTGATTTTACATGAAGGTTTTTCAGTTTTTGGCCATTTAATATGATGTTGGCTGTTGGTTTTCCATAGATAGCCTTTATTAAGTTGAGATACAGACCATCTATTCCAATTTTTTGCAATGTTTTTATCATGAATGGGTGTTAAATTTTGTCAAATGCTTTTTCTGTATCTTTTGAGAGGATCATATGTTTTTTGCCCTTGACTCTGTTAATATAGTGTATTACATTTACTGACTTACTTATGTTGAACCATCCTTGCATCCCTGGAATAAATCTGACTTGGTCAGGTTATATGATCTTCTTGACCCTCTGTATTCTGTTTGCTAGTATCTTTTTAAGGATTTTTGCACCTATATTCATTAAGGAGATTGGCCTGTAGTTCTCTTTTTTAGTTGGCTCTTTCCCTGGTTTGGGAATCAAAGTAATATTTGCTTCCAGGAATGAATTTGGAAGTATTTCTTCCCTTTCAATTCATTGAAAAGTTTAGAGCAGTGGCTGAAAAGTTTAAAGAGTAGTGGCAGTAGTTCTTCTCTAAATGTCTTGTAAAATTCAGTGGTGAATCCATCAGGACCTGGGCTTTTCTTCATTGGTTAACTTTTAATTACATTTTCAATTTCACTGATTGTAATTAAAGTGTTTAGAATTTTCTTATCTTCTTCATTCAGCTTTGGTCATTTGTAAGTATCTAGAAATCTGTCCATCTCTTCTGTGTTTTCCATTTTATTACAGTATAGGTTCTAAAAGCAGGTATTGATGATCCTCTGGATTTCTGTTGGACCTGTTGTAATGTCTCCTTTTTCATTCCTAATTGCATGGATCTGAACCTTTTCTTTGCATTTTTTTACAAGGTTAGCTAAGGGTTTATTGATTTTATCTATTCTTTCAAAAAACCAATTCTTTGATTCATTTATTTTTTGTATTGTTTTCTTAGTTTCCATTGCATTGATTTCTGCTCTAATCTTTATAATTTCCTCTCTTGTACAAGCTTTGGGTTTTTCTTGCTCTTCTTTTTCTAGGAGTCTAAGATTCACCATTAGGTTGTTTATTTGAGCTTGCTCTCTTTGGATAGCACATTTTCTTTATCCAGTTATCTGTTGATGGATATTCAGATTGTGTCCAGTATTTTCCTATTATAAATTGTGCTGCTATCAATATTAATATGCACGCATGGGGCCAGAGTTTTAGCTCAGTGGTTCCAGCGCCTGCCTCGCAAGTGCAAGGGGGCCCAAGTTCAATCCCTGGTACCAAAAAAAAAAAAATGCATGTATCCATGTTTTTCTGTAATATGGTGACTTAAGCTCTTTGGGGAAGACACCTAGCAGAGAGATAGCCAGGTCATATGAAATTTCTAATATCAATTCTTTTAGAAATCTCAATACTTAGGGCCAAGGATTTAGCTCAGTGGTTCGGTGGCCTGCCTTGCAAGCACAAAGACCAGAGTTCAATCCCTGGTACCAAAAGAAAAGAAATCTCAAAACTGATTTCCATAATGGTTGTGCTAATGTGCATTCCCACCAACAAATTCAGGATAGTTCGTTTTTCACCACAGCCAGGCCACCGTTTGTAATTGCTTGATTTCCTAATGATTGCCATTAATTTTGCAGTAAGGTGGAATCAGCATTGTTCAATTTGCATTTCCCTAATGGCCAGAGATATGGAGTATTTTTTCACATATTTGTTGACCACTGATATTTCTCCTTCTGTGAAGCATCTGTTCATTTCTCTCATACATTTCTTGACTGGGTCTGTAATTTTAGGTAAGTTAGTTTTTCTTAAATTCTTTGTATATTCTAGATTTTAGTCCTCTGAGGAATAACTGGCAAAATTTTTTTTGCATTCTATAGGTTGTCTCTTAACTCTACTGCTTTCCTTTTGGCTTGACAAAAGCTTTTTAGTCTGATATAAACCCATTTCTTGATTGTATTGCTATTTCTTAAGCAATTGAGGTTTTGTTTAGAAAATCCTTTTCTAGCCCTATGTATTGAAGTGTTTTATCTATTTTATCTACCAAAAGGATTAAAGTTAGATCTTTGATCTATTTTTATTTTAATTTAGTATTTGTGAGAGATAAAGAGCAAGTTTCATTTCCCTACAAAAAGATAACTAGTTTTCCCAACATCATTTGTTGAATATACTATCTTTCCTCTAACACACGCTTTTAAACCCTTTGTCAAAATCAGATATTTGCATATGTCTGGGGTGGTTTCTGTATCCTCAGTTTTGTTCCATTGATGCACATGTTTGTTTTTGTTCCAGTGCCATACCAGTTTTATCACTATTGCTTTGTAGTATAGCTTGAAGTCAGGTATTGCTATATTGCCGGCTTTGCTCTTATTGCCCAGAATTACCTTTGATGTCTTTTGGTTCATATTAAATTTAAGGCTGATTTCTCTAGATCTGTAAAGTGTGCTGTTGGTATCTTGATTGGAAGTGCATTGAATCACAGTTTAAGTATGACCATTTTTCCCAAAATTGGTTCTGACTATCCAGAAGCAAGGGCCATCTTTCCATTTTCTGATGGCCTCTTCAATATCCCTCTTCAGAGTACTGTAGTGTTCTTTGTAAAAGTTTTTCACTTCCTTAGTTAGGCTAATTCCTACTTCCTTTTTCTTCAAGCACTTATAAATGTTATTTTTTCATAATTTTTTTCACATCCCATTCATTGTTGGTATACACAAATGCTAATGATTTTTGTGTGTTGATTTTATATCCTACTTTCTGAAGTGGGTTGTTAATTCTAAGAGCTTTTGGTAGAGTTTTTTGGGTCTTCTATGTAGAGTATCATGTAATCTGCAAATAAAGATAATTTGAGTTTGTTCTTTCTTATGTGTATCCTTTTTACTTCTTTCTTTTGCCTAATTGCTCTGGCTAATGTTTCAAGTTCTGTTGTTGAATAGAAGAGGTTATATTGGACATCTTTGTCTTGTTCCTTACTTTATGAGGAATGCTTTTAGTTTTTTCCCCGTTTGAGCTGGCTATTGGTTTGTCATCAATAGCCTTTATTGTATTCAGATGTGGTCCTTCTGTACCTGTTTTCTTCAGGCTTTTTATCATGAAGGTTGTTGAATTTTGTGAGAAGCCTTTTCTGTGTCTACTGATATGATTATATGGTTTTTGACCTTGCTCCTATTTCAGTGATGAACTAAATTTATTAAATTACATATGTTGGCCCATCCTTGCATCTCTGCGATGAAACCTACTTGATCATGATTATCATCTTTTTGTTAGTGTGCTGCATTCTATTTGCTAATATCTTGAAGATTTTTGTAACTGTGCTCATTGAAGAGATTGACCTATAGTTTTATTTTCAATTGGGTCTTTACCTAGTTCAGGGATTAAGGTGAAACTGGCTTCCATATATTAATTTGGGAGCACTCTATCCCTTTTAATTTCTTTGAAGAGCCTGAGGAATACTAGTGGTACAATATCCTTAAAGGTTTTGTAGAATTCAGCTGTGAATCCATCATGTTCTGGACTTTTCTTCTTTGGTATATTCTTTTATCACTGAGTCAATTTCTCTGTTTGTGATTGGACTGTTAAGCATATTTATGTCTTCTTGGGTTAGTTTTGGTAGTTTGTATATCTTTAGGAATCTGTCCATTTCTTCAATATTTACTAATGTTTTGGAATATAATTTTTCAAATATCTACTGCCTTCTGGAATATGACAGTGTCAGTTGTGATTTCATTGTTTTCATTTCTAAATGCATTGACATGAGTCTTTTCTCTTATTCTCTTGGTAAGTCTTGCTAAGTGCTCACTTATTTTATTCATTCTTTTGAAGAACCAGCCCTTCCATTTGTTGAATTTTTTTACTGCTTTTTAGCCTCAGTTTCATTGATTTCCATTCTCATTTTTATAATTTCTCTCCTTAATTTCAGGTTGGATCTAGTTTGTTGTTTCTCAAGTATCTTAAGATTTCTCATAAAGTTATTTATTTGGGCTTGCTGTGTTTTCCTAATATGAGCATTGATTATGATGAATATCCCATATATTTCATTCAGTCATTTGGAAATTATCATTATCTTCCAAAATTTTTTCAATTTCTTTTTTTATTTCTTCTGTGCCCCATTGGTTAAGAGTCTGTTGGTAATTTCCCAGGAGCTTTTGCTCCTTAATTTCTTTTTTTTTTTCTCATTGAGTTTATTGGTGCATTTTAGGTGTACAGTACAGTTGCATTCATCATTGGGATCTTGTACCTTTACATGACAGGTCTTGGTTCTTATTTTTTCCCCTTATCCCTGCCCTCCCTTCACTCCCTCCTCCCTTCCCTATTTACAAATACTTTATTTCCATTTTTTCATTTTCTCATGTGTTTTTTTTCCTCTTCCCTTATTACCTTTCCCCTACCCTTCCCATTTCCCCTACACCTTTAGCCCTTTTCTTCCTATTTCGCATTGTCAATTATCTCATTAGGATCTTATATACCATTATAGTTTTTCACACCAGAGAAACTATTTATACACATGGTACTTATTTATTTCACTTAGGAGTATATCCTCAATATGTATCCATTTTCCTATGAATGACTCTCATTTCTCATTACCTTAATTTCTTTTGTCACTGATTTCTATTTTCACTGCACAGTGGTCTGATACTATGCATGGGATGATTTCAATTCTTTTTAGTACATGTGCTACCGAAGTGAGCACTGATTTCAGTTCTTTTATATTTACTTAAGTAGGCTTTGTGGACTTGTATGTGATCTATTTTGGAAAAAGTATCATGAGTTGCTGAAAAGAATGTATACTCTGGTGCAGAGAAGTGGAATACTTTGTATACATCTATTAAGTCTGTACATTTAAAATCATGGTTCAGCTCTGAAATTTCTTTATTGGTTTTGTGTTTAGTTTTTCCATCTTTTTACTAAAGTAGGGTGTTAAAATCCCCTACTATGGTTGTGTTAATATTTATTTGATCTATTAATTTTAGCAGTTTTGTTTTATAAAGATATGTGCTCTAGTATTAGTGCATATGTGCTTATTAATGTTGTCTTGTCTTGTTGGATTGTTCCTTTAACTAGTATGTAGTGAACTTCTTTTTCTCTTCTAATAAGTTTTAATTTAAAGTTTACTATGTCTAATATTCAATTTCTGTACCTACTTGTTTTTGGGATCCTGGTGCATGAAATGTTTTCCAACCTATAATTTTTAATTTGTGAATATCTTTTTAGATTAGATCTTGATTTTTAGATTTAGATCTTGAATACAACAGATTGTTGGATTCTGTTTTTGATGCCAGTCTGTGTCTTTTGATTGAGGAGTTCAGGCCATTAACATTGAGAGATATTACTGAGGTGTGATAGTTATTTACTATCATTACCTTCTTTATCTTTTGGCATATCATTTTTCTTTTTCCTGATGTTTCTTGTTGTTGCTTATCCATTGACCTCATTAGTTTTCTCTGTGTTTTTAAATGTGTCTAATTAGTTGTTTCTGTCAGAAATATTCTTTCCATTTTCTGGGCTGCTTTAGCACTTATATATCCCCTGAGCTAGTCTTTTTCATGGAAATACCTCATTTCTCCATGTATTTGGAAGGATGGGCAAATTAATCTGGGTTGGCAGTTATTTGCTCTTAGGAATTGAAATACTTCACTCCAAGCCCTTCTGGCCTTTAGGGTTTCTGCTGAGAAATCTGCTTTAACTTTATATGTGATTGGTTTAACTTTATATATGATTTTTCATTTTGCTCTGGCTGTCTTTAAAATTCTGTTATTTTGCTGGATATCTGTAAATTTATTGAGGGTAGGCCTTGGTGTTTGCTGTTTAATGTGTCATTTATTTGTATTTTAAAATATTTTCTTATATTTGGGTAATTGTCTTCCCTAATTTTTATAGGCATCTTAGTGAATCCATCTGTGTATTATTCTTAATTTTCTTTGACTCCAGTTAGCCTTCAATTGGCCTACTTGTCATTTAGTAGCTGCTGGGTAGTCTTGTCTTATTGTCTCTTGTTGTTGAACTCTGTATCATAATTCATTGTTTTCTCCTTAATATCAAATACTCTGTCTTCACATTGGTCATTTCTTCAATGCAGGACTTCTGTACTGTTTTTTATTTCACGTATTTCATTCTGACATCTTCTTGAGGGTTCTCTATTCTTCTTGAATTTGTCATTCAAATTTTGCACTGCTTTGGTTAGCTCCTCATTTTTTACCTATTTCCCAAAATTCCCCATAGGCATATTGAGTGTAATTGCTGTAAAACTTTAGCTCATTTCTTTTTTGAGCTTGTTTATTTTCTTTATCCCTTCTAAGAATTTTTCATAGATTTCTGCTATCTGACATTTGTTTTCTTCTCCCTTTGTGACCCTTTGCTCTGCCTTGGAGGAGGTGAGGGGTTTGTAAATCTTTTTCCCTTCTTTCCTCATTTTCCTACTTATATCTGTATGTGAAATATATATAGGTAGATATATATTTATATATATATCATTTTAAAGATTATTTTTCTCCCTTTTTCAGTGGGAGTTACTGCAGGTTGGGGACTAGAGAAGTTAGGAGAGTTTGTTATATGGAGCATAACGGTAGGATATTGCCTTTTCATGAATAATTTTGAGCTTTGTATGTCCACTCCTTCTTTTATTTACTTTGAGTATTTTTTACTCTGTCCCTATATTTTACCACAAGAATTGTTTCTATTTATAATAATCTTGCAACACTTCTATATGGCAGTCCTTGCAGTAACTCTTGCCCGCTTTGCCTATTTGCCACGCACACTATGAAAGTTTATTATTTGTGGTTACTCTGCAGTGAGGTACGTTAAGTTAGGGACAGGAGAATGGGGAATATTTGGATCAGTAGTGCTAAGCACTAGGAAGATTTGAAAGTCAGACTAGGGGTACATGAGAATGGAAGATTGATAGGGGTACTTTTAGTTGAGTTGAAGGTTTAGTATTTAGGGTCTCCAGAGGTCATTTTCTGAGGACAAGGGTGAGATAAGGGAGAAAGGGAATTCATTTTTAGATTTAGGAAAGCAGTGTGGTTATCAGAACTTGCTTATAGGGAGGATAAGAAGCTAGGTAAGACATGAAAGAGCCAAAGGCTTACAATGAGAAGAATCAAGGAATTATGCTAGTGAATATAAGAATGACTATGAAGGCACTGAGTATAATAAATTTAAAAAACTTAGCAGGTGGAGTTTATGTATTTAAAAAAAGATAATATATATTAATAATATTATCTTGGGAGTTTGAGGTGAAGAAACTAGATAAAGAACTGAGACAAAGGAGAGAACCTAGACACCTATTAAATCAGAGCCAATAAAAGAACAAATATACAAGAGTAACAGCCTAATATATACATGAAACCATAAAGAACATAACTCAATGTTACTCAATAACCCAAGAAACGTACAAAAACTTAGAGCAATAAGATGTCCAATAAGAATACTGATTACATATTTCAGTGAGACATTGCATATTGATTCCAGAGTAGCTTCCCTGGCAGAGAGTCCGAATATGCGCATCCCAATTACTCTCTGATCTCTCCACCTCAAAATTGGGGTTAACTCAGACTCAGGACCTCTTTGTTCAAGCATTTTTGCAGAGTTTGATGTAGTCAGAGTTCTTGGGCTAGGAATTCTTCCTGTCCCTCTCTCTGGATGAATGGTGGATTGAGCAGACCAGTCCATTGGCATTAATTGTCCCCTGAATCAGGATTATTCTTTTGCCATCAATTCCACTACAGCAGTAACAGGCTAATCCATAAGAGTGGTATCTGTCAGGGCTAGCTGAGAAATTATATATCATAAGACATTGTTTGGGGTCTCCCCTTAATAGTGGGAACACAGCACCAATGTAAGCCTCCGGTCCTGTGTAACTCGGGCAGAAACTGGTGACTCAGGAACCAAGCCATGATCACCAGTCCTGCTTCCCAATTTGACTCCCCCAAGTTTTCTCTCTACCTGCTAGTGACCTCCTATGACTGCCTTTCCCTCATCCATTCCAGGATGGCAGTGTGAACCCATTGCAGAGACTGTTCTGGGACTGAGGTTCAAACAGCTAGTCCTTCCTCTCTCAGTGGTGTCCGCACCAGCTCCAGCTCTGTTGTAACTGTGTCCTGGGACACTTGTACTGCAGACACTCTCCAACTTTTGCTTTTGGAGGGCCACTTGGGAGTCAAAGTATCATGTTCTTCCCAATGTCTTCAACTGAATAAGATTCTCCTGGTCATCTACATATTTTTTGCTCTCACCAGCAATCTGAAAGTCTAAACTATTATATGATATTTTTCTGTTTGAAATTTTAATTTCTAAGTAAATGATCAAATTTTTAAAACTTCTATTGTAACTACAAAGTGCCATAGCTTATTGATTTTTTAACCTGAAACATTTCTTTACAAGATTATCTCAAGACTGCTTCACAATCTAGGCACATTGTATTAATACTGCTTTATAAATTTGCCATTTGGGGGTGGTATGACCATGCAAATTAAAGTAGATTCCTTATAGTTTCCTGCACCAGCACCCCAAATTGAGTCTAGTTGGAAATATAATGAAAATGTGAATAAAAAACTTACCACCTTGAAAAATTTAAACCTTGGTCTTTTAAGAAATCCTTTGTGAATGTAACAGAAACTAGTAGTTTGCAGCAGTGTAAATATTGAAGTGGTGATTTATGAAGTAGCCCAGTGTTGCCTTAAATTTCTTATTTTATAAAATGATGATGCCATCTTCAAGTAGAGACAATTTAACATCTCTTGTGATTTTCATACCTTTTGTTTCACTTTCTTGCCTTATTACTCTGGGTAGGACTTCAAGTTCTACGTTGAATAGAAATGGGAAAGATAGTTGTCATGATCTTGTTCCTGAGCAAAAAAAGAGAAGCTTTCAGATTTTTACCATTAAGTATGATTGCCTTTATTACATTCAGGTGATATCAAATGTGTATCAAATGTGCTATGTAGATTGTTGAGCTATTATGAAAGAGTGTTAAGTTTTGTCAAATGCTTTTTCTGCATCTGTTGAGATGATTATTACATTCTGTCCTTCATTCTTGTTAATTTCCTATATCACAGTTGTTGGTTTATATAGGCCAAATCATCCTTATGACAAGGGATAACTCCCACTTGTTTTTATTAATGCTCCTTTGAATGTGGATTGAATTTGGGTCGCTATTACTTTGTTGAAGATTTTTCCATCTATGTTTATCAGGGAGATTGGCCTATAATTTTCTTTTCTTATAGTCCTTGTCTAGCTTTGCTTTCAGAATAATGCTGACCTTGTAAAATGAGCTGGAGCTGGTGGGGACACCACTGAGAGAGGTAGGACTAGCTGTTTGAACCTCAGTCCCAGAACAGTCTCTGCAATGGGTTCACACTACCATCCTGGAATGGATGAGGGAAAGACAGTCATAGGAGATCACTAGCAGCTAGAGAGAAAACTTGGGGGAGTCAAGTTGGGAAGCAGGACTGGTGATCATGGCTTGGTTCCTGAGTCACCAGTTTCTGCCCGAGTTACACAGGACCGGAGGCTTACATTGGTGCTGTGTTCCCACTATTAAGGGGAGACCCCAAACAATGTCTTATGGTATGTAATTTCTCAGCTAGCCCTGACAGATACCATTCTTATGGATTAGCCTGTTACTGCTGTAGTGGAACTGATGGTAAAAGAATAATCCTGATTCAGGGGACAGTTAATGCCAATGAACTCAGTTTTTTTTGTAAGAGTTAGAGAAGAGTTCCTGTAAGTTTCTTTTTAAATATTTAGTAAATTTCAGCAATGTAGACATCTGACCCTGGAAAATTTTTCATAATGGATACAGTTTCCTTACTCATTATTGTTCTCTTCAGATTTTCGCTTTTTCCTTGATTATTTCTAGACATTTAGCAATTTTTTTCTGTTATCTAATCTGTTGTCATTTAATTGTTCAGAATAGTCTTACAATCCTGTACATTTCTTTGCTAGAAATTGTAACTTCTCTTCTTTTTTTCTGATTTAATATATTTGAACCTTTTTTTTCTTATTGATTTAAGGTTTGTCATTTGTCTTTTCAAATATCAATTTTTTTAGTTTTATTGACTTTTCTTTAGTTTTAGTTTCTAGGTCTCCATTTCATTTATTTTTTTTTCCTGATCTTTATTTCCTTCTACTAATTTTATGCTTAGTTTGTTCTTTTTCAAGTTTCTTAAAAAGTACTATCATTTATAGAAATAGAAAAAAAACTAGAATTTATATTGCAAAATTTACTAAAGATTCTGAATAACAAGAGGAATCCTGAAGGGAAAAAAAAGTGAGAAGTAAGATACTTCTGATTTAAAATTATATTACAAAGCCACAGTAATCAGAAAACTAGTACTGGAATAAAATCAGATACATCAGGCAATGGAAGAAAATAGAGAGTGCAGAAAAAAATACTAAGCACATACAGTGGAGTAATTTGTAGCAAGAGCACCATGAAGACACAATGCCAAAAAAAAAAAAAAAAAAAAAAAAAAAAAAAAAAAGAGCATGGTTTCTTCAGTAAACAGCATTGAGAAAACTGTATATCCCAGTGAAAAAAGAATGGAATAGGACCCTTATTATACACACAACAATTAACACAGAATGAATTTAAGACCTAAATATAAGACCTGACACTATAAATTTCTAGAAGGAGATACAAGAAAACAAATCTCTCCTAGGCCAAAAATGATTGGCCTGGGCAATGATTTTTTTTAAAAAGGATCCTGAAAGCATGGATAACAAAATCAAAGATAAACAACCAAGAATATATCAAACTAAGATTTGCATTCTGTACATCAAAGGAAACAAACAACAAATGAAAAGCTTGCCTATGAATTGGGAAAAATATATTTACCATGTATCTTTTAAGGTTTTAATATTTAGAATACATAAGGAGCTCATACAACTCTATCGTGAAAAAGAAAATCATGTAAAGAAAAAATCGCTGATAATATAATTGAAAATGACCAGAGAACCCAAGTAGACATTTCCCTAGAAGACATATAAATGACCAATCTGGTTTATGAAAAGGTGCGCAACATCACTAATTACCAGGAAACTGCAAATCTAAACCATAATATTATCTCACTTCATACCTGGTAGGACACATTATCAAAGAATGAAAAGATAACAAGTGTCTTAAGAGTATAGAGACAGGGGAGTTGTAAATCAGTGTGGCCATTACAGAAAATAATGTGAATACTCTTGAAGAAATTAAAAAGAAAACTTCAGTAGCACTCTGTAATCCCTCTCCTGAGTACATACCTGAAGAAAATGAAATTGACATCTTGTGTATATATCTGCATTTCTATATTCAGTGAGGCACTGCTCACATCAGCCAAAATATGGAAACAATAAATATCTTTCAACAGATGAATGGAAATATATTTGTGTGTGTAATTTATAAATATTTCCTTGTTTAGATTTAATAAAAAGGCATTTTTGCCATTTGCAAGATGGATAAACCTGGAGGACATTACTCTAAGTGAATTAAGGCAGACACAGAAAAAATTTTCATGATTTTTTTATTATATGTGCTAAATAAAAAGAAAATGATCAAGTGCATCGAAACAGAATAATAGTTGGGTGTGCAAGGAGAGGAAGAATATGGGAAGACATAGTTCAAGGAGTACAAAGTTACAGTCATATAGGATGAGTAAGTCTAGAAATCTAAAGTATAGCATGAAGATTGTAGTTGATAATTTGGCCATGGGTGTAGATTTTAAATGCTCTTGCCCTCAAATAATAATGATTGTAATAGTAATAACTATGTGGAATAATTGTATTGAATTTAGTAATCATTTACATATGTGCATGCATATGAAAACTTAATCTTTTATATCTTAAATATATAGGAAAAATTGGAGAAAGTGCTCTAATGAATACTGACTAAAAAAATTAAGAAATTACCTAGAGAGTAACTTGAGTATTCCAGATCATTCCCTCATACAATTTTGTAAATGACTATTAGTACAACTTTGAAAATTACTATTTCATTGGAACCAGTAGCATTATTCTATCATAACAGTAAGATTCAAAAGTTATTATGGATTTATGCTCCTAGGTGGCTGCTCTTATACCTTTTTCAGTCAATTCAACTGACTTCTAATTTATTTATATGAATTTATCGTCTTTCAAATCCATGGTTTTTCATCTTATTTGATAGTTTTTCCTTACTGTTTGTAAATTGGTGCTGTAAAGAAGAGATGAAAATTAACAGTAACTTTAAAGTATTAAAATTTATAACTATTTCCTTATTAAATTATATTTCAAACTCTTCTAAACACTTGAGATCT
Source organism: Fukomys damarensis (assembly GCF_012274545.1). Taxonomy (NCBI): domain Eukaryota; kingdom Metazoa; phylum Chordata; class Mammalia; order Rodentia; family Bathyergidae; genus Fukomys; species Fukomys damarensis. The sequence goes on along the minus strand of NW_022900945.1, from coordinate 30,232,598 downwards.
TAAAATTTTTTGAGGGACTAGTCTGAAATGAAGTTTGCTTCAAATTACAGAGTTCTATTCATGTAGAGAAGAATAAACAAAAAATAATTGCCTTTAAAATGTTTAAGGGGAATTCTTAATAAATCAATACTGATTTTTATTGTTTTGAATTGGATTGTTAGTCACAGATCTGCCTTCCCAATGAGTACCATGTCCCTTTCCTCTGATTTAAGCATCAATGTACAATTTCTGCTACAGAATCCATTCAGAGATTTGTATTACATCCCAAACCCAGACTGAATCAATCAGTTGCTTTTAACAGTAGGCTTCATAGTAAAATGTTACCTTCCTTTATTACATATAGATAGAAAATATAAATTCTATATTACCTTTTATTCTCTGACTATGGATTTATATAATTCAATTTAATGATATTGCCATTACACTTCAATCTCTTAAGGACTTTGATTCAGGATGTTGGAAATTATAGGAAGCCACCAGTTCATACAAGTACAATTATGACCTGTGCCTTCATTGAGATAGTGTGGGTAATTTTTAAAATTATTCTTTGTATGGGTTTGTCACTGAAGTGAATAGAAAATTCTGAAATGAAACAGAAAGAGGGAGCTTAGTGGGTATTTGCTGTGGAGAATCATGGTCGCGTGGTATCATTCACTGGACTCAGACAACCACATCACTTTTAGCAATAATCAAAGCCACTCTGATGGAACTAGTTCAGGCTAAATGGATTCTTTTCATATGATCAGGAAATGTATTGTTTTATTAAAACTACAGAACAAAGAATAATTGGAACAGCATGATGACACTGTTTCCACAGAGTGCAGATGTGTTACCTGTCTCTTAGTCATAATGTACACGTAGTCATCAGTTCTCTGTCTGTATTGATAGTAGTCTTTAGAGAATAAAAATTTTGCACAGTGTATTCCAATTTTCATTGGGTAGGTGAAAAATATTTCTTGATTTCTTATTTTATTTTATTTCATTTTTTCCATTACCATTCACTTTGAAGCCAGATTATCATATATGAATACCTGGAACTATTTAAAGTGATTTTTAGTGGCATCTGTACTGTACTGTTTCACACGAGTTACACTGTGCATATTGTTCTTTCTTTCCTAACTTTAATGAGTCTTTCATTCACAATTTTAAGAATAATCTATATTTTAAAAACAAACTCTATATGCTTAATAATAATGTATAAAAATATAATCTTATTATTCATTCAATGAATTTTTAATGATGGCATCAATTACCACATCATTTTAATTTACTCAAATGAATGAATGAACTTTTTAAAAGAATTTATGATTTTTTAAAAAAGCATTTTGATTTCAGGGCAACAAATTGTTTCTTATAGACAAAGATATATAGAATAGAAACCTGGTAGGCCTTTGAAAGTCTATACCAGGGAATGTAAACCTTTTAGAGCTCACTGATACAAAGAGCCCACTACGGCACATGTGCCATAGGTTTACTACCAGTGGGCTATACACTCTCGCCTTTATAGGATTGACATCTAGAGTCAAAGAAAATTAACCAAAATTAAGTCTGATGTTTTTAAAAGACAGTTTTACTGTCTATCCACAAGATGAACATTTTAGATTATAAAAATACTGTGAGTTAGCCACAGTGTCTGCAATGCAGCTATGAGGCATTTCTAACTTCATAAAAAAGTGTCATAGTTAAATTTTTCTTGAACCTGACCCACATCCTTTGTTATCTGTTACCTTTTGTGTTATATGCAGAGATTATAGTTTATGAGTTTGACTTCTTTGTCTAAGGCTTCATTTGCTTAATCAAATGTCTGAACTATTTCCATTTTTATTCTTCATGTTCAGAAAAATTCAATTGTTTAGATATTTATTTCAGATATTATTTCTTAAAAATATATCTTTTCCTGGCTGTTCTTCCTCTTTTTCTAATTTATTACTTGAAAGAAGTTGTGATTGCATGTAACTGATTTTTAAATAAGCGTTATCATAAATTGTTCATCCACTTGACTCTTAGAAATAGTCATTTTGGGAGGTAATGTATTCTGAATACCTTTTGTATTTTAGGAATGAATTTCATTTCCTATAAACAGTGTTGCAGAGAGCTAAGATGAGTGAAAAAAGCTGGTTATTGAACTTAATTTTATATACCAAGTCATGAGTCTTTACATCAATTCAAAACTGACTTCAATAAAAAATACTGTAAAAATGAAATCTTACATAATTATTTTGAATATTTCTTGGGTCTTCCAAAGTGAATATTTTGAAAAAGCTACACTCATTTGGATGTTTGTAATTGGTATTTTTAAAAATCCACTTCATTATTATATAGACCAGTGCTAACTTAAGGTTCAGAACCTAGACTACCAAAAAGCTCTCGGCCATAGAAAATCTATGGTAAAAAATATTAATGATCTTATCCCATTAGGACCTTGTGTAGTATTATAGTTTTTCACACCAGAGAATCTATTCGGTATTTACACATGTGTGACTTATATATTTCATTTAGGAGTATATCCTCAATATGTGTACATTTTCCTATGAATGACTCTAATTTGTCATTCTTTATGGTGGAGTAGTATACCATTTTATAGAAAAACCACATCTTCTTTATCAAGTTTCGAACAGATGGGCAGATGGGCTGTTTCCAAGTTTTAGCTATTACAAACTGTGCCGCTATAAACATGGGTGCACATATATCACTGTAGTATGATTCTTTTAATTATTTTGAAAAGATACCCAGCAGAGGGGTGGCTGAGTCAAATGGAACCTCTAATCCTAGTTGTCTGAGGTATCTCCAAATTGATTTCCATAGTGGTTGCATCAGTCTGCACTCCCACCATCAATGGAGAAGGGTTCCTCTCTCCCCACAACCCCGCCAACATTTGTTATTGTTTGATTTCTTGATCGCAGCCATTCTTTGTGGGGTGAGGTGGAATCTCAGTGTTGTTTTCATCTGCATCTCTTGAATGACCAGTGATGTGGAACATTTTTTCACATATTTACTTGCTGCTTTTCCTTCTTTGTCTGAGAAATGTCTGTTCATTTCAGATGCCCATTTTTGAATTGGGTCTTTATATTTGGGGGGCTGATTGTTTTGAGTTCTTTATATATTCTAGATAATAGTGCTTTGTCTGAGGAGCAGCTGGTAAAAATTTTTTTCCACACTGTAGGTTGTCTCTTAGGTCTCTTGACAGTTTCTTTTGCAGTGCAGATATTTTTTAATAAGCTGAGATCCCAGTTGTTGATTCTTTGTTCTAGTTCCCATGTTACTGAGGATTTGTTCATAAAGTCTTTTCCTATGGCAATATATTTAAGAGTTCTGCCTAACTTATCTTCCAATAAATTTAGTGACTCTTTTTCTAATATTTAGATCTTTAATCCACTTGGATTTTACTTTAGTGCATGGTGAAAGATAAGGGTCTACTTTTAATCTTTGGCAGTTTGAGATCCTGTTTTTCCAACACCACTTATTAAAGAGGCTATCTTTCCTCCACTGAGGATGGTTGGCTCCTTTGTCAAAGATGAGGTAGCTGAGTAAGTACATCAGGAGTTGTTTCTGTGTCTTCCAATCTGTTCCACTGATCCTCCAGTCTGTTTGTTTCCCGGTACCATGCTGTTTTTATCCCAGTGGCTTTGTAGTATAGTTTGAAATTGGGAATTGTTATACCTGCTGCCATGTCTCTGTTGCCTAGGATGGCTTTTGCTATTCTAGGTCTCTTCTGGTTCCAAATGAATTTTTTTGGATTCTTTTTTCTAGTTCTGTGAAATATAGTGTTGGAATTTCAATTGGCATTGCATTGAATCTGTATAGCAGTTTTGGTAGTTTGGCCTTTTTCACTATAACAACCCAATTTATTGAAGAGGCTCTCTTTCTTCCTCTGAGGACTGCTAGTTCCTTTGTCTTAGATGAGATAGCTGTGTACATCTAGAGTTATTTCTGCATCTCCTAATCTATTCCACTGATCCTGGGGTCTATTTCTTTGTCAGTATCATGCTGTTTTTAATCACAGTAGCTTTGTAGTATAGTTTCAAGTTGGGGACTGTGATAACCCCTATCATGTCTCTGTTGCCTAGAACAGCTTTTGCTATTCTAGATCTTTTTTTGATTCCAAATGTATTTTTGGATTGTGTTTTTCTAGTTCTGTGAAATATACTGCTGAGATTTCAATTGGGATTGCACTGAATCTATACAGCAATTTTTGAAGCATGGCCATTTTCACTATGTTGGTTCTTTCTACTAGAGAGCAAGTGATGCCTTTCCATTTTCTTGTATCTTCTTCAAACTCTTTTTTCAGAGAGCTGTAGTTTTCAGTGTGGAGGTCTTTTGCTTCCTTCATTAAATTTATTTCTAGATTGCTCCTGCATTCTTTTACTGTCTTTCCTTTTTAAGTTATGTTTATGTAATCCAGTTCTTTTTCCTACCTCATTGCTTAGGGAGTAGATTAGAAAATTCTCATTTCTAACCATCTTCCAATATTAGAAAATGTGAGGATTCATTTGATTATCATCTAGTTTTGAAGAAAGATATATATAAAGGTTGACAGTTATGGCAGAAAAGAGAGGAGAAAAAGACACTGTTATACTAGCTAGGCTGTGGAATTTCTACAGCTCTAAAGCAAAAACAACAAGAACAAAAATAATACAACCAAGCTCTCAAATCTGTTTTATAAATGCTGGCAGTATCTTTTATTAGTGAGGCAAAATTGAAGCTGAATAGTTCTAATTTAGGCCTGTATATCAATGCCAAATATGTGATTTGATTTGAGTATTTTTTTTCCCATCTTTAAGAATCAATGTTCTCAATTTCCTCTTTTTCAATACATCAAGAAACATGAGTATTGGTTCTAGCAGTCATCAAAGATATCAATTCATTCTAGTCTTTTCAACTTCTTTATCATATCCATGGATCATTGTTAAGTGCCCTGATTTAATTCTGTTATCATATAAGTTTTACTGTTCTTTGCTTAACTCCTGGCCTCACCACTTACTACCTGAATTAATTTGGGTTTATTAACCTTGGTTTATTCATCTCTAACATGCGAGTTATAGTACCTTTCTTTTTGCATTGTTGTTAGAGAAAAATGATAATTGGTATGTTAAAGGGAGAGTCACATTTCAGAGTCTTAGTTTACTGAGTATCTTCTTCCTACTCCAGCCACCTTGGCCTGCCAACCTTCTTATTATCTAGCAATGATTGGCATGTCAGGGAGCCTTCAGCACTCTGGGCTAGCTCTCAGACTTGTTGTAAAATGAATGTCAACTCTGATTGTATCTGTCTCTAATTAATTATAAACTCCTAGAAGACAGAGTATCAGGCTTGTGTAATTCTAGTCATGCAATTGACATTCATTAAAGTTTTTTTTTAGTACAGATGATAATGATTTATCAAGGAATAAAGAATAAGCAAATAATTTTTGTACACATTTGTTTTTGTGGTATTAATTATGGCTCTTGTTTCAAATGATTATGAAAGAAATAAGTGTAAAATACCAAAGATCTCAAAGGTGTAAAACATTTTCAAAGAGTTTCATTAGAAATCATTACTATGTCTCCCACTTAGTACAGAAAGTATAGAACTATGAAAAATGAATGATCTTAATGTTTATGCAAGGTAGCATAGGAAATTGATATCAGTAGGCATTTCAATTTATTTCCAACTCATGTTTCAGAAACCATGCTGAAGCCAAATTGACATAGACTACATACATAATAAACTTCTATCAGATAGAAGATTACCAATTAAGATTTTTTTCTCATTGTGTTTATTGGTATGTTTTATGTATACAGTATAGTTACATTCATCATTGGGATCTTGTACCTTTACATGACAGGTCTTGGTTCTCATTTTTTCCCCTACCCCTGCCCTCCCTTCACCCCCTCCAACCTTCCCTATTTACAAAATCTTTGTTTCCATTTTTTCATTTTCTTATATTTTTTTCTTTTCCATTATTTCCTTTCCCCTACCCTTCTCACTTCCCCTACACCTTTAGCCCTTTTCTTCCTATTTCACATTGTCAGTTATCTCATTAGGATCTTATGTACTATTATAGTTTTTCACACCAGAGAAACTATTTGGTATTTACATATGTGTGACTTATTTATTTCAATTAATAGTATGACCTCAATATGCATCCATTTTCCTATAAATGACTCTAGTTTCTCATTCCTATGGCTGAGTAGTATTCCATTTTATAGAAAACCACATCTTCTTTATCCAGTCTCCAACTGATGGGCAATTGGACTGTTTCCAAGTTTTAGCTACTACAAACTGTGCCGCTATAAACATGGGTGCACAAGTATTGTGGTATGATTCTTTTAATTCTTTTGGCAAGATACCCAGCAGAGGGATAGCTGGGTCAGATGTAACCTGTAATCCTAGTTCTTTGAGGTATCTCCTTGTTGACTTCCATTGTGGTTTCACCAGTCTACACTCCCACCAACAATGGAGAAGGGTTCCTTTAAGATTTTTTTTTTTTTTTTTTTTTGAGACAGAGCCTCACTATGTAGTTGAGACTAACCTGAAACTCACTATGTAGCCCAGGCTGGTCTTGAACTCACAGCTATCCCCCAGCCTCAGCCTCCTGAGTTCTGGGATTACAGGCAGGCACCACCATGCCCGGCCCTTTAAGATTTTTGAACACAACATGAAGAAATATGTATGTTAGCAATAGTTTGTGATGATGTGCTTAAATATTTATCTATAGAATTTTTACATTTTCTTCTCATCTACTTTTTTAAAAAATTGTTTCTGTAAGAAACTATTTACTTGTGTGTTAAAAGTTTGCTCTAATGATGAAAACAGTCACAGTGTCTGTGTTCTCAGAATAAAATGCTTTTAGGGGAAGTTTTTGAATGTTCCACTGCAGATTACTTAACAAATTGCAATTTTGGATAGAGGACCAAATGGTTTTCTGTTTTATCTAAGTAAAATAAATCCATTCAAAAGCTTGGCCCTCCAGAAATACATATCTATGCATTACATGTATGGCTGATGGCATCAAAGTTACAGTTCAGTAGATTTCTTTTGAGATAGAGACATGAATTTTTAGAGATTCTAATTACAAATTAGAAACTGTCTCACTCTGGGAATTTAAAAATGGAGACAATTAGAGAAAATTCCAGTAGAAAAAAAATGTATTATGGAAAAAGCAGTAAAGTCACACACACACATACACACACACACACACACATGAGTGCACACACATACATACACACATACACACAAACTCAGAAAAGTAAAAGTCACTTCTTAGTAGTCTCTATGATTCAATTGCAGATCAATAGTGTGTAGTTAATGCATTACCAGGAGAGCATTAATTTGCAATTACTACAGGTGATCTGATCCTCTGTTCTGTCCATTGACACAAATGACCTTTTGTTGAAAGAGTCTGTAGTCATTATTTTAAATAGAGCAAAGAAAAGAAAAGGAAGACTATAGGTTACTTTTACTCCTCAGTGTCTATACCACATGAAGTGGCAACCTTTGTATTTAGCCTCAAATAGTCACATGACGGAGGATAATGAATGTGAGCATGAACATATCTGTTTGTATATAGGATGAATGTAATATGTACTAGGTGATTATTCATAAAAATATTTAAGATGAAACTATAAATGCTATGAATTAAATATAAAATAAAGTAGAACCTTTAGTAACCTCTAATATGAGAAAAATATGAGAGACTTGGGTTTAACCAAGTGTATGTTCCATTGCTGCATTTTGAGCATACAAACTAAGTAGCCTATGAGATTTAGAGTTTGATGCCTTAATAACCACACTTTCTTGAAAGACCCCTGCTCTCTGGTACCATACTCTGATCATATCCAGTGGGGCAGACTCATAAGATTTTTTCCAGAGTCTGGAACTCATGTAATGACATCGGTCTAAGAGCAGCACCACAAGGAAGCCTCAGAGGATTCCACCTTACTTGTCAATGATTCCATTTAAGTACAGATACATCGATTGTTTTATTTAAAATCTAAGCTCTACTAATTATAAACTATATGAACTTTATCTTATTAGATATGTGAACATATTATACTTTAGTGTTGTAGTTTGTACAATGGAAATAATAACACTTCATAGGTTGATTGTAAAGAAAAAAATGTTATCCCATGGAAAGCACATGGAAGAGACCATGGAATGAAGTAGCCATGGATGCTAGATATTGATCGTCCTCATCATATACCCTGCTAGTAATTCTGCGCTTTAGCACAGTTTTTTTAATTTTAATTTTAATTTTAATTTATTTTTATTAGTACATTTTTGCAGTACCTAATGATTACACTTATCATGGGGACTCGGTACATTACAGAATACAGCTTAATTCTTCCTTCATAACCTTCCATCCCATCCCTCCCGGCTCCCTCCAACTCTCATTCCCCTTACCATTTGCAAAAATTCTATTTCTAGTTTTTTTCTTTAATTCTCTTTTTTGATCACTTTTAATTTTTCTCCCTCCTTTTTCTCTCCCTCCATCTCTTGTTCCCCATCTGATTTGAAAAAGATCTTTCTACTTCCTTTTATCAATCTTTTATTTTTCTCTTCATTTATATTTTAGGTATCTTGTATAAGAGAAACTATGCAATATTTAAACTTGTGTCTGAGTTATTTCACTTAATATTATTGTCTGAAGGTGCATCCATTTACCTGTAACTGCCTCAAATTTGTACTTCTTTATGATAAAGAAGTATTCCATTGTGTATAAATATTACATTTAATTATCCATTCATTTGTTAATGAGTATATAATTCAACTACTATAAATTGTGCTGCTATAAACATGGATGTGCATGTATCACTGTAATATGATGTCTTTAACTCTTTGGAGATAATAGCTAGAAGAAGAGTAGCTGGGTCAAATGGAAATTCCATTTTTTAAATAATCTCCATATTGATCTCCATAGTGGTTGTATTAAGTTATATCTCAACCAACAATGTAAAAGAGTTCATTTTCCCTCAGAGCCTTTCCAGTATTCGTTATTATTTGATTATTTGATTTCTTCATGATAGATATCCTTTCTGGGATAAAATGGTATCTGAGTGTTGTTTTAGTTTCTCTAATGTTTGAATTTCTCTAATACTTTAATTTTTCTAATTCAGTGATGTTAAACATTTTTTCATGCATTTATGGGCCACTTATATTTCCTTATTCTGAGAAGTATCTATTCACTTCAAATGCCAATATTTTGATTGGGTCTTTTATTCTAGGAGTGTGTATATGTGTGTGTGTGTGTGTGTGTGTGTGTGTGTGTGTGTGTATACTTGCATATACATACACACACAGTGGTACCTTGGTCATGAACTTAATTCTTGCCATGGTACTGGTTGCAATTTAATTACAAACAGTATTCTAGATGTTAATCTTCTGTCTGAGGCATAGCAGGAAAAACATTTTTCTTATCTTCTAGATTGTCTCTTCACTGTATTGGTTATTTCCTTTGATGTGAAGAAGGTTTTTAATTTGACATGATCCCATTTATTGATTCTTGTGAAATTGGGATTCTGTTCAGAAATTCCTTGCCTATGTCTTTAAGTTTTACCTATTTTATCTTCCAATAGAGTAAGTGTTTCTGTTTTAGGTCTTTGAACCATTTTTATATTGATAACCAATATTCCAAGCAACATTTAATTAAAGAAGCTATCTTTCCTCCAATGTATGTTTTTGGCCCCTTTGTCCAAGATCAAGTAGATGAATGTGACACTGATTTTAAAGTAAAATTTATAGCCCTCTGTCCTGGTCTTTGACTAGTGTATATCTTAGCTCACATTGGTGAAAAATGGAGGAAAGGGCCAAGTGTTGTTTTGTTGCAAGGTAAAATGTAGTATTTCAAGAGTAAGAGAAAATGGAAATGCTACACAGAAAGATAGATGGGACTTGAATAGAGGTAACGCATTACTGAGGTAGCCACTGCTTCGTGAGCTGCAAAGAAACACAGGTATCAGTTGGTCATATGAGGCGTCTCTAGATCGAATAGAGAGAAAACAGTGTCTTAGGACAATCTCCCCCAGGGAAATAGGAAAGGAATTTTTCTTCAATTCCCATCTACTTCTCTTTCACATAGGCTAAAGTTCGTCCTTTGCTGAATTAACTCCATCATCCTGTGTCTCATTACATGGTGAAGTTCTATTCCACACCATCTGGCATGGGGCATCACAGCACTTTATCCAGCATACTGGTCTTTTCTTCACTGTGGTTACCCACAGGAAAAAGAAGATGTGGTTTTTCTATAAAATGGAATATTACTCAGCCATAAAGAATGAGAAAATAGATTCATTCATAGGAAAATGGATACGTATTGAAGATATACTCCTAAGTGAAATAAATAAGTCACACATGCATAAATACTAAATAGTTTCTCTGGTGTGAATAATCTGCAATAATACATAAGATCCTAATAAGATTACTGACATTGTGAAATGGGAAGAAAGGGGCCAAAGGTGTAGGGAAGGTGGGATGGGTAGGGGAAGGGTAATAAGGGAAAAGAAAAAAATGTGAGATAATGAAAAGAAGGAAATAAAGTGTTTGTAGATGGGGAGGGGAGGAGGGGGTGAAAGGAGGGCAGGGACAAGGGGAAAAAATGAGAACCAAGACCTGTCATGTAGAGGTACAAGATCACAACAATGAATGTAACTGTATCAATAAACTCAATTAAAATGTATCAGTAAACTCAATTAAAGCTGGAAAAATTTTTTTTAAATCAAATAAGTCCGCCTAATCAAGACATTCATGAAAGAGGCATTCCTAGATTTCTCAGATGCAATCCAGGTATTAAAGTACTAAATTAGAATATTTTCTCAAAAGTAAGAGCAATCATACTGGGTACATATGCTTTGGACTAAAGTAATTGTTTCTGAAACTAAAACAAAAGCAAATGTTAAACAGCTTGGGGAGACATTGGCTGGAAGATATCCACATAACTAATATCTGTTGAGACCTTCAGTCATGAGGCTAAAGATATCAAAGTATTAAGTAGTGATCATAATTTCCATTCATTCAGCCTACAGTTAAGTGTGATAAGTATGAGGTTGAGTAATGATAGATAACAAAAATGTCAGATAGTAATAAATGCTATGCAGAGAATTTAAATGGGACAATATGATAGTGACTGGGTGAGAAAGATTATTTGGTTAGGGAAGCCTTCCCTGGGGAGGTAACATTCAGACTGTAAACTGAATAGTAACACCTCTCAGATCCGTGACAATATAGAGAACATCTCAGGCAGACAGGACACAGCATCTAAGGCAGAAATAGGCTTGATGTGCTCAAAGAAGGACAGTGGGGTACAGGCTAGATCATGCAATACAGTGCTTTCTTGTAAAGTATTCTCATTTTTTTTCAAACTGGGTTAAGGTATTATTGGTTCCAAGCAGTGATAAATTATGATCGAATTAATAGTTTTAAATAATCAGTTCTACCTATTGTGTAAGTAATTCGGGAAAGGTGATGGGTGGAAAGAGAAAGCTGTTACAATAGCCGGGTGAGGGATAATGGAATCAAGTAGTGTAAACTATGGATGTGGCAACAAAAAGACAGATTCACAATACAGATTTGCATTACTGCAAGACTCATTGAGAGATTCGATGCTCTTGGACAGGAAAATATAAAAAAGAATGAATGATTTCTCAGTTTGGAACTAGTGAAGCTTCAGATTGCAGGAAGTTGGAAAATCAGAGATTCCACTCTGGCCATCAATAAGCTGTCTTAAAGGAAATGGCAGACAATGGTATCTCCTTTTTCTACTCTTCTTTGCAGGCTTTCTGAAAATGTATGCATAACTCAATGCAGATAACAACCGTATGTCTTGTCCTTCTGCATACACATTTCCACTTTTTTTGAATGCTTCACAATGATTAGAATCATATTAGATACAAGTAGATACATGGATACATGTTTGTGGATAGATGCTAAGGTGAGGGATGAATGACTGAGAGTCTGCATCAGTGAATTTTTGAAAATAGTAAGTACACGGATACTGAATAGTTCAGAGGCCAGTTTTAGTAATATTTTCTCATTCTGAGATCTTCCTAAAGCTGAATTTTAGAAGATCTTGAATCCTTCCCCCGCTGGTGCTGAGGATTAAATCCAGGACCTCACAAATGCCAGACAAGTGCACTACTAATGAGCTACATCCTTAGCACCAGAAGATGGTGAATCTTTAAGGAAAATATTTAAAGAAATAAAATTCACAGCAAATACATACTTTTAAATAAAATAAATAGCTGTCTAAAAGACATTTCTTTCCAAATGAAGGGAGGATTACATGTATTAGTCTTAAAAACATACTCATTTCTGTAACTCAGCTTTTTTGTGAGAAATATTATCTCTCTGCTGTATTTAACTGGTCAGATCTTCCACACATTTAATGTTTTCCGACTTATCCTTCTTTAGGAAATTTTCTATCTATATGCTCCTGACATGAAATATGAATGTTCGGAGGTAAATACCTCTTCCCTTATCTAATTGTGTCCTGTAAAATCCGAGGAAAGAAGAACAATACTTGCTGTTGACTTGTTTTGTTTAAGGTTGCAGATCTGAACCAGGAGGGCTTTGTTGCAATTAAAAGTTAGATATGTAAATATAAACCTCCATTATTCCCAAATCAGTTATTCTCTATTCCTAAGACAAAAGAAGGTGATATGGCTAAAGATCAAAATATCAAACCTCGATTTCAAATCTAGTTTAATTCCACCGTGATAGGTATGTCAGATATTGTAATTTTTAGCATATTTCTTCATGTGGAAAATGGTAAGATTTCAGTGCTTAAAGATGCTTTAAGGGTATGAACCATAATGTCATTTTTGTCACTTAAATCAATTACTACATCATTAATATTAATTCCGTTTAGATGATACCAGTTGCCATTACGTAGCATATGAGGTGAGAGAAAGATTCCATGACTCATCACTGGGCCTGAAAACAATGATGTAGGAAAAAAATCAGTATAATCACTGGTGAATTCATTATGATCAAATATAGCATGTATTGCACGTCTAGGTTTCATACACCTAAATTAAGAATAATGTTCCATATTCATAGTGCATCACCTCTCTAAAATACACAAGTGTGAGTAACCTAGAAGTTAAAAAAAAAGCAGCAGTTCTATTGAATATTACAGAATTATATAGGTAAGTAATGTCTATTATAGCAGTTTCAGTATACAATATAAGCAGTGGTTTAAAATGTGACATGTTATAGATAAGACTGTAATATAAAGCACATAAAATCCAACTCAGCTGCACTTACTTTATTTTTTCCTTAGCCTAATTCATACTCAATAATTGATTTAAACCCTGTAGTATATTGATTTGTGGGTATAAGAGATAATGAGATTTTAGTTTTTACTCCCAAAGCATGACAATTGAAACTCAATCTTTTCCTAGTCTCAAATTCTCCTTTATGTTCATCTTTGTGGGATTAAACTGCTTGCAACATAGATAAAATCATTTTAGTCCTGGAGCTCAATGGAGTAATTATTTTAGAAATTAAATACTGTGGAGGTTAAGAAAGAGACACTACCTCGCAAAAGAAACTTGTTGGACATTAAAGTACAAAGTTCAGAATTTGAATAATTGCCTTTATCCCTGAATCAGATGCTCTGCCATATAGATACCAACAGCATCCTTCTGGTAAATGGTTTGTAAGTCCGATCTCACTTGGTCTTCACTACAAACCTGCATAAAGATATGTTCTGACAGATGTAAAACAATCAGCATAACCCCAAGCGGCTGTACTCACAAGTTTTTTTTTTTTTGATAATATAAAGATAAAATAATCCAAATGATTGGTGCATAAATTAATGTTTATTCAATAAAATAATAAGTGAATGAGTGGGTAATTTTAAGAAAGACATTTTTGGTCTTTGAAAAAAATAATGAGTTTTAGCATTTCTCTCTTCTGGTTGAAAGACAGAATAAAGTACTAAATATTACCGGCTGCACCCCCAGGAAACATAGAGAAAATGGCTTCTCTGCATAAATGTAAGATGTATAATAATATAAAGGAGAGCAAATCATTTTGAACAACAGTCTTTGTACTAATTTACTCAATATTAAATTTGATCATTTACTTTGAAAGACTCAGCAAGTTGATGATGTTGGAACTGAACTTTATATGAACTTGGGATAATTAAAGATAAAGAATTTTTAAAATGAAAATATAAGGTTTTATACAGAGGGAAAACTGGTCATGTATGTGATGCAAAATCTTCAAAGCTAATTGAGATTATTTAAAAACAAAAGGGAATGGATGCATTTTCCTTAATCTCTCTTTAGTCTAATTTATATACCCTATATTATAGCTAGAAATGTGACTGCCGCATATGAATAAAATGTGTATTTCTATGTGTAAATAGTAATAGTTCAGAGTACTGTGTAAATTGGATTTGATAATTATGACATCTTTGTAGAATTATTACTTCAATTATTGATAAAGGAGATTACCCAAAAAAGAAAAAAAAAAAAAAAAACAACTGCAGCCATTAGATACCCAAATTTGGAACATCAGATGAGCTATAATCCATGTACAGGCTCTGCCTAGTTTGGCTGTGATGATTAATATTATTTTAAAGACGGAAAAGACTACTGAGCCAGACATGGTGGTGCGATCATAGAGTCACAGTACTTTGGGAGACTGACACAGAAAGATTTGAAATTTGAGCCCAGTCTGGGCAACTTAGCAAATGAGTGAGACCTCAAACAATAAAATGTGTTGGGGATATAGCTCGGTGCGAAAGCCCTGGGTTCAATTCCAGTATCTTCCCACCTTACTCCCCCCATGAAAGAAAAACTAAAGAGCAGGTAAGAATACTGAACAAGTAAGCTACACTTTTGCATCTGGAAAAATGTTGGTACACCCGTACTAGATTTAGGTAGTACCACAAGGAAATTAATGATACAATGAGTGATACAGATGCCAAGTAGTATAGCAAAATGAAAAGTATTCTGAGTTATTGTAGATTATCAATCATGTGTTTGTATAATTAGAGGGACAGAAAAATATATTCTTCACAAGGAGTAAAAGGGAATTTTTCTCACCACTGAATGGTACTATTTCAATATCTTTATTTTGTTTCATTTGTCTCCAGATTGAACAGCTCATATTCCAGGGACAGATCTTTACATACTAAACACTGGTCATGCCCTGCTGAGCAATTTAGATACAGTCCCTGTGCTTTCTGCTGTGTCTCTAAAAGCTGGTGAATGAGATCCAAATATAGTACCCACCACACACACATAGTATTTCAGGCACTGAAATAGATCCTTATACATGCTTTTATTTTTTATGATTTCTAGAACAATTCTATGAGCCACAGCCCCCCTTGAACTGCATAGTCACAATCACAGTGTAAATAGTCAATACACCATAGTGTGCTTGAGCTAGAATGTTTGGTGGGTCAGGTGTTTTAAATGCATTTCTAATTTCTGATATTTTCAAATTATGATGGGTTGATGGGGTTGTAATCTCAGCATAAGGCAGTAGGATTTTTACTGCTGGCTAATCAAATGAAAAGGATGCTTAAGTAGGCAACAGGGACACAAGGGGAAAAGCGAACAGCTGCAACTCTCAGCCCTGGATTGGATCTTAGTTTGTATGAACTGGCCATAAAAAAATAGCAAACTTTCTGAGATTCTTATTGTTCATTCATAGAGTGAAGAAATTAAGAATGAGTCTTTCTTAGATGTTAAACTCCTTTAAAAACTATAAACTATTATTTTGTTTCTTCAGTCTTCCGTAAGTGTGCACTATGCTTACAATATATTAACTTGTTTCATGTTTTCTATAAAAACTTAATTCATTGATTGCTACCTCTTCATATGGCTGAACTTTAATATTTGTGTCCCAGAACATATTATCAACTCACTGATAATGGCCACATGCCACACTTTCAAAAATGTGTTTTTATCAATAACAGATTAACCATCAAATGAACTGCCAAACTGTGAATGTTTAGAGTTAAAAGATAGGTAGTGTTGAGATCCTATTTTCAAGTTGATAAATTTTTTTCATTGTAAGCAAATTGTCCCATTTTCCCAGAGTGTTGAATTTCCACTTATGTTGTTGAGCGACCACATACCTTTGATTTATCCTCACAGTTCAGAAAAATATTCCATGTGTTAATCACCTCCCCCATAGACTTGTCCTCTCCAGACATTATGACTTATTCTCCTTTGCTGATCCAAACTCTGTGTGGCATTTTAGTAAATGATATGATAAATCAAGTTTTCCCAGCTGTGTTGATTCTGTTCAAAAAGAAAGATTGCCTAAAATTATGGATTTTAGTCATCTGACAGCTATTGTTTGGACATGTAGTTTCCTTTTCTTGCCCTACTTTCATCGTGCTAAGTGCTGAGCATGCACAATGTTCCCTGCACGCCTGTGCCCCACCACCTGTGTTAGTGCAGAGTAATTGAAAAATACTGTGTAACTGGTGCTGCACCAAAACACTAGCTTGGGAAGATGAGAAACTATTTTACTAGAAAAATCCTAATGCCTGTGGAGCAAAAATGGCCAAGCTGCCTCCAACCGCAGCCACAGCCCCATAACCAAAGAACAGTCTGCACAGGAGTCTGGTGTAGAGAGGACTCCCGTGTTGTCCTCATCTTTTCAGTCTTATGCTTGTGTTCATAGGAAGGCAGGGCCATCAAGAGTAATATATTTGAAGAGGTGAGATAGCAATTGCCATTCGTTGACCCTACATGTTGTGCCTGGCTCACCCATTTCATCGCTAGCCACTCATAAAAGGCTAGAGGTGCTGTGTCTCTACATGGTTCTTTTTTATTATTATTTCTTGGTTCAGGTCATTACTGAGATCTGAATCCTGTTGGAGTTCACTTTGTAAAGAACAGATACAAGGAGAGGGGCAGGGACAGTCTCACCTACAGGGCACGGTCCTTTGACTAATCAGTGCAGTGTCCTCAGTCAAATTGTGTCACTAGCGGAGCACAATAGAGATCAGACCTACAAATGCTCTCTGGAGTAGTAGTCAAGTGGGTGGCCCATCACTTGTGCTTCCTTTGAGAAAATACTTGGACAATTTGTAATGTTCTTCTAGTTGGCAAAAGGTGGTTTGGATCTCAGTACACAGTACCCTGAAAACATTTTATTCTCTTCAGTTTTTTTAGTTGAACTTAGATTAGGAAGTTAATTAAATGAAGAATAGCTACAGAGGTTGACAATGAAAAATATACTTTCAAGCTCTGTAACAATCCTTCTTGATTACAAAGGAGAGTGGGAAACGGGAAGTTCATGTACTTAGAATTTGTTGGCAAATCTGTAAGAGACTAGATGAGAAGATAAGCAATGTGACTGAGAACTTATGATATAAAAAATAAAACAAAGGATGTAACTCATACTATTAGGATTTATCAATGAGTAGCAATTAAAAGACAACTTTGAAAATATTTAATAAGCAGAACTCCTTATCTATCAGACTTTTTTTCTTTCTGAGCTGAACCTTTCAAAAGCTATATCTGTAGGACTATTTGTTTGTTGTTCTTTTTTTCCCCAATCCAATTTGGTATGGCCAGAACATAGAAAACTGAACTCAGAGCCAGATTTCTTAATAGTATATGACATGTGGACAGCTATTTTATTTAGTGATCTTGTGCAGTTTAGCCCCAAAGCTGAAATAAGTGCTCTCCTTTTGGGGGAAACAAGATGGTATTCTGCTGAATGCTAGAATTTTATCAGTTTGAAAAAAAAAAAAAAGCTGCTTGAGAGACCTAAGATTATAAAAGCATTTGAGATCTCAGAAGGAGTTTAAATCAATGCACTGCCACAGTTACAGAGCAGATGAAAGAGCCTGCTGTCTCAATTGCCAGGAAACTACTTAGAAACTCTCACTTTGATTTCTTCACATAGTTCGTTACATTACTGCTAAATGCAATATATAGGGACACCATGACTTTGATGTTGTACAGCTCCAACAAATGGAAACTAATTTGATAGAACAACTAAAATCTGTGGTTTTGTGTGAATATACAAATATATCCCTGTCAACTCCTTATATATTATGTATCTCCCGGGGCTCTCTTTTCACCTATACTTTTATAAAACTATAATTTTGGTTTTATTTATTAATTTAGATAAGCAAAGCTATGTTTATGTAAAAAGATCTTAGGGAGATATTGTTATTCTGAATTATTACTTTGACAATATGCATTATTTGCCAGTTTGAAAAGAACAGTGTAGTTTATACATCTGTTTGTCAATACTGGTCTGTCCTCAATTCAGTGAAAGATTCCCGATTCCGTGCCTTCAGAAAATTAAATCTTTTTTAATCAGTGGATATAGGCAGATGGAATTGCAAAGAGCATTTCCATCCAAATATAGCAGAGCTCTGTTTTTCTTTCTTTTGTATTATTGTTTTTTTCAATTTTAGTAGTAAATTTCAAGTGCATCATCCAAATACTACTATCTTAAATTTTAAATATTTGTGGATTTGTCAGTATGAATTTAACTAATATATTTGAAATAATTCTACAATAAGATTATGAAAACTATTAGTGCTTTTTGACATCCATAAGACTTCACATTTAAGATTGAAATTCATAGAATAAGGAAGAGGTTGCTAGTTCTGAATCTTATTGCAAATGTCCCTACCACTTGCTAAGCTTTTGAATTCAGGCATCGTATTCAATGTTTAGTTTTGATTTAATCACTTATTAGCTAATTTATAGTGCCTGTTCTATCTTCCTCTCAGAATTGATATACAGAGTAAGAAGATACTAGACAGCCAGTTCCACAGCAGAAGAAGCTTTGACCAGGTGGATAAGCCACAGTGCCTTCAACCAGTCGTGTGACCGTGGTCAGATCATTCAACCTTTCTAGAGTCTTAATTTGTGAAATTAGAAGGCTGGTGTGCAAAATTCTAATACATTCCTTTTATTCTTATCTGTGAGTACATTTTGAAGGCTGTAGATTAATATAAATACATTTTACACCATCATTTAAAACACTGTAAAATATCTACAATACTGATTTCACATAGTTGAAACAGTTTGATCTGTTATCAAAATAAATTAGTAAAGAAACATCACAGATTTTTTTTCTTAGACATCTTTAGAATTGGAAGGATGGTCCACTGTAATCATTACTTTGTAGATGGTCCATATTCATAGGAAGATGTTTCAATCCTTTCCAACCACTTCTGACTCTGCTTTAGTATAAAATGTAATGTGAGGATCATTGCAGAAAAATTCGAATTTTTGCTTAAATGAAGTTTTTCTAATTGTTCCTTTTACAGATGAATATGCAGGAACTTTGAGCCTAAATAAATAAATCATAAATATATACTGTACTTATATATATCCTGGAGGTATATATTCCTAAAATCTGGATTGTAGTTTGTCCATCTGTGATAAGAAACAAAAAGGAGTGATTATGCTCATGGATTCTGAGATGTGCATAATAGATCAATGCCATGACCTGCACGTAGGGTTTGAAGCTGGGGAGAGCAGTGGAAGATGAAGAAAAGACAAAGAAACCAAGAAAGAAGGATACATACCAAGATTATGCTTGAAAGTTGGACCAGGTGGGACCATAGCTTGTCCATAGCTAAGGACTGTCCGGAGCACCAGGCGCTCTTTATTTACAATGCAAGGAAAACAGGAAGAGAAGGTGAAGCAAATGCACAGCCCACATGGCGGAGGCAGAAAGTTGCATGTGCATTTGCTGAGCAAAGCATACACAGGAAGGGAATGGGAAGGATGCAGTGTAACTGTCTCCCAGGGTGGTGCCATCCAGGGTCTACAATAGGAAGCAAACAGACATAGTCTCTAATCTGTGGAGGAGAAAGGGAGCAGGGAGGAGTTAGGGCTGTCTTCAGGCTTGGCCCCTGGCAAATCAAGCTCACTATTTGAAAACTCTATCATATTATAAAATATCATTTCAAAAATGTGCTGCTCTGCCACACAAAACCTTGTGCTAGTCAGATGTTGTGGTGTACACCTGTAACTTTAATACTCCGGAAAGCTGAGGTAGGAAGAGCACAAGTCCAAGCCTAGCCAGGGTAATTGAGAGACTAAGATGCTCTGCCTCAAAGTAAAAACAAAAGAATGAATTATAAAAACGGGCTGGGAATGTAGCCCAGTGTAAGAGCCCTGCGATTACTCCTAGTGACACAAAAGAAAAAATAAAAACAAAAACAATCACCAAAATAAAAACAACGTCTGGATCCTCTGCTTTTGTACAGCTTTGCTTTGCCAAGTTACAGATATTCCTTGTTTAACTGCCTACCTGTTTAAATACTACTCGGATTTATGACCCACCAATAGGACTTATATTCCATCTTTTTTGGGGGGGGCACAGTCTGTACATCTTGTTTATAGAGCCTCATTGTTTTTGGTACAGTACAGCATATGTGTATATATATATATATATATATATACACACACACACACACACACACACACACACACATATACATATATATATATATATATATACATATATATAGTACTGTAATTTTGCTGATTGCACTGTATAGTACTATACTATAGTTTTATGTTCTGTTAAACAATACTGCAGGAAAGAAACCATCAGCAGAACTAAGAGACAACCTACAATGTGGGAAAAAATTATTACCAGCTGCTCCTCAGAAAAAGGACTATTATCTAGAATATATAAAGAACTCAAAACAATCAGCCCCCACAAATATAAAGACCCGATTCAAAAATGGGCATCCAAAATGAACAGACATTTCTCAGACAAAGAAGTAAAAGCAGCAAGTAAATATATGAAAAAATGGTCCACATCACTGGTCATTGGAGAGATGCAGATGAAAACAACACTGAGATTCCGCCTCACCCCACAAAGAATGGCTGCTACCAAGAAATCACACAATAACAAATGTTGATGGGGTTGTGGGGAGAAAGGAACCCTTCTCCATTGTTGGTGGGAGTGCAGACTGGTGCAACCACTGTGGAAATCAATATGCAGATACCTCAAAGAGCTTGGACTGGAGATTCCATTTGTCCCAGCCATCCCTCTGCTGGGTATCTTTCCAAAAGAACGAAAAGAATCATATCACAGTGATGTATGCGTACCCATGTTTACAGTGGCACAGTTTGTAATAGCTAAAACTTGGAAACAGCTCATTTGCCCCTCAGTTGGAAACTGAATAAAGAAGATGTGGTTTTTCTATAAAATGGAGTACTACTCAGCCATAAAGAACGAGAAAATAGATTCATTCATAGGAAAATGGATACATATTGAAGATATATTCCTAAGTGAAATAAATAAGTCACACATGTGTAAATACCGAATAGTTTCTCTGGTGTGAATAAACTGCAATAATACATAAGATCCTAATAAGATTACTGACATTGTGAAATGGGAAGAAAGGGGCTAAAGGTGTAGGGAAGGTGGGATGGGTAGGGGGAAGGGTAATAAGGGAAAAGAAAAAAATGTGTGATAATAAAAGAAAGGAAATAAAGTGTTTGTAGATGGGGAGGGGGGGAGGGAGTAAAGGGAGGGCAGGGACAAGGGGAAAAAAATGAGAACCAAGACCTGTCATGTAGAGGTACAAGATCCCAACAATGAATATAACTGTACTGTATCCCTAAAATGTACCAATAAACTCAATTAAAGCTGAAAAAAAAAAGAAAAAGAAAACAATACTGCAGGTAAGAGTTCTGCAAATAAAAGGAAAGTCATCAAGTTGGAGTTACCTTTGACCTTTTCTTTGTTCTGAATATTGAAATGCATGTATTGAATATTATAATGTAAAATTCCTCATTTCAGAACCAATTCATTTAATGACCTAGTAGCAGGAACAAAACTCAGTCATTAAATGAGGAATGTCTATATTTATTTAGGATCACTCTTGGTAGTCTAATTTTGAGCGCTTCCAAATAAATTGTCTTTTACATTTAATTATTTTTGAAATGGGCAAAAGTTTCCATTTGATCTTTGTAGGCACTTTACCTCATTCTACCAATGCGGTTTATTACCATTCATCTGAGCTTTATAATTTGCACACTTTTCCACATTTGGAGTGTAATTTACTCTTAATAACACTATTATCATCCATATGTTTCTGATTGGGGTGGGAAGAAGGGACTGAGTTTAGTTCACACATCTACTGATCAACAGACGCAGGTTTCAGGCACATGTATTCTGACAGGACCAAAGCTGTTTTTCTTTCTTAATATCATTACTTCATGCAAGCAAAAGTAAGGTCCATGACCTTCTTTTGCAGCATTAGAACAAAAATTTATTAGATTTCAACAATTACATCCTTCCTAATTCATGCCTTAATGATTTATTCATATGATGAAATTTATTTTTCGTGCCAATCTAACTTACAAAATACTAGCTGCTATTTTAGTCACTTAAATATGTTACTTTAGTTTCCTATGTGTGCTAAGTATTTAGTCTCCACTTTTAAATGAAGAAAGTTGCTCACCATTACTCAGCTAAGATGTAGTTTGAATGCAGTTCTCTCCTATTTCTATGTGGGTGTACTATTAACCTCTTAACTCGGTATGGCATAAAACCTAATAAATTTGGCTGTAAAACTAGTACTTCAAGTCCAAGCTCTTTCCAGTTTTAAAGTAAGAACATTACCCTCCCATCTGCCAAATCAGACTTATTCTGAATATTTAAACAAATAAAGCATGTAAAAGAGATTTTTAAGCTGCAAATCTCTATAGTAGCTAATTTATTATGAATCTAGTCAATTTCATGTATTGAGAAATAATGAAAAAGGAAGAGCTCCCCACAACTCTTGGTCACCTCCTGGGTCTTTGTAGAACCACTTTTCCTAGACAGGCTTTAATTCTATGTGCCTGCACCGGAATTGGAAATTCGGAGCACTGTCAGAGCTCTGAAGAAAACCATTGGAGCTTGGTGGCACACCTCAAACTCAGCTGCACAGAGGACTGGTTCTGCTGAGAGTCTAGAGGCCTCTATTTAAACCTGCTCACTATCCGGATAGTCAGACTTATAAGAAATAATGGTGGCAACCATCCTTACAATGGTAGCTGGTGCCTTGCTAAAAGAAAGATAATCCAGCCTTCACCATAAAGTACTTACAAATTATACTAAACAAACGTGTCAATAGCTATTAATAGTCCTAATCAGCCCTGTTAAGTAAACAATTAAGAGATGGCATAAAATACACCCATTTAGGCATAGTGGCTACATTTTTGGAGTTTTAAAAGGAACCATTTAGTTTTTATAGAATTTTTTATTAGTACATGTTTGCAGTTCATGCAGTTTGCAGTCATCTTGGGAAGTGGTTACATACATATATTACAATTTGGTTTCATTTAATCCCCTACCCTTCCCTTCTCCCTGCCTCCACCAGTTCCCTTTTATTTTTGAGACAGAAATAAAGCTTTCAATGGAGCTTAAAGGTTATGAAACAATAAGGTGCTACTCTGAGAAATTCCACTTTCTGAGAGCAAATTTCATGAACCAAGTTCCGTTCCCAATGGTCTGCTGGTATTCTAAGATTTATTTTTAGTCATATTACTATTTAATCAGAAAAATATTTTTTTATTTCTTCAAAAAACAACTTCTTGTAAGTAGTGCTTCCTTTTAAAGAAAATTGTTTTTATTTTTTTAAAACACAACTTCTTATAAGCACTGCTTCTTTAGAAGGGCCATGAAAATGTTGACATACTCTAATAGTGAAAATTAAGAAGAAATTGTGGATTTACAAGAAAGTTTCTTTGCAGACAACATTTTAGGTTGAGATTCATCTCTACAGTGCTTAAAACTACAATTTCAAGTGTGGTCCAAGGGCATCATCATTGCAGGCAAACTTGGCACCAATGCAGGATCCCATTCCATGAACTCACTCCAAGCCATCAAAATCTGAATCTACATTTTAAAAGATCCCCAGATGATTTTATGTATTTTAACAGCTTTAAAGAAAATATCAATGTACCAACTCCCTACTACCTGAAATGCTATCAGGAAACCTAATGGGTTTAATCTAATGAAAAGTCAAAATTATTCTGCCACCTGCCTTGCAAGCCCAAGGACCTGAGTTCGATCCCCAGTACCAAAAAAAGCAAAAATTAAATTATGCAGTCCAAGAAGGTACATGACTCATATAAAATTGCCCACATGCCTAAGTGTATCTGAAGTGGTCCCTCTGATATCCATAACTCGTGGTCATCTCCAGAATGCACTGACCATCGTCCTAGCCATGCTCAGCGGCTGTGCTGTAGTCTTTCCTCCCTCTTCAGGTGCTGTGTTCTCTTCACTTCCTCAGTGCAGCACCCACTGTACAGAACACTAACACGAAGGTAAGGAGTACACAAAGGGTGGGAAAGATGGAATCTTCTTAGCCTTAGAGCCTATCGTGTTCTTTCAGAGTTCAAAGAAACCTAGTCTATCTATATGCCATATATGACTATGCCTCATTTATGTATTAAAAGAAATGCATCTTTTCATTAGGAAAAATTAAGACAAATTTTATTGTTCATTCCTGCAATATATTTCTATATTTCTTTGGGAAGCAGGTTTTTATAGTAGTTATGAATATCCCACGACATACATGACATGATGCCATTTTCAAAATATGATTTCCTATGTTCATACAGCAAGCTATTTTAAGAGTACCTAAAAACAACCCATAAGCATATGCTATTAAAAAATGAGCTCTCACAGTATACAAAGAGGATCAAGTAAAGCATCAGATGCCTTCTTAGCTTAAAACCTGTGACCAAAATTATAATGATTTTGTTTATAATTATTCTGAAAAAATACCCAGCAACTCTAAGAAAGTTATAACAAGCCTAATCAATGCTCCAATTGTTTATCTTAAGGAATACTTTCTTTAAATAATGTAAATAGTCTTCATAGAAAATGTTCTTGCTTGTATTTAGTACTCTTTGCTCTTTCCTACATTGCAGTAACATAAACACATCCAAGTAGAAAATGAAGGATTTTGGTTTCTGCCTCTGTTTGGGGTTAGTATTGCTTTTTTCCTCATTGAGTTTATTGGTACTTTTTAAGTATACAGTACAGCTACCTTCATCATTGGGATCCTGTACCTTTACATGACAGGTCTTGGTTCTCATTTTTCCCCTTACCCCTGCCCTCCTTCACCTCCTCCACCCTCCTCTATTAACAAAGGTTAGTATTTCCGTGTTATTATTTCAAGAAAGTAAAAAAAAAAAAAAGTGTCGACAATTTTCATCTAGTAGCATCGGCTTTTCAAAAATAATTGTATTAGGGTTGAAGTTGATTTTACCCAAATTTTCCTAATGTATGTTTCAGTTAATGGAACGGTTGAACGAAAAGGTGACCGTAGTTACAATGAAGCAGTGTCTCACTTGTCAGTGTCTGTATCCAACTCGCACTAGAGTTTGTGACCCTGGGTCCTGGCTCTACTACTCTCTAAGCCTGTACCCCAAACCAGTCACTGCAGTTATCTAGTCTTATTTTCCCTCTTCTGCAGCATAAAGCTAAAAATTAAGCCTACATTTTAAGTTTATCTTGAGAAATGAATGAGAAAAAATGTTTTAAAATATTTAACAGTGTCTGGCCCAGAGTAAGAGCTCATGTCATATTAGACATTGGATTTTTTTTTTAATCACACTATTATGAGCCTGGGATTGAGTTCAGTGTAGCCACCCCTGCCTTGCAAGTGCACTGTCCTGACTTTAACCTCTGATACAAAAAACAAAAACAACAGCAACAAAAATCAGTTTATCGTTCAGCCAAGTTTGAAAAACATCTAATATACAGAAGTCATTCTACCAAATTCTGAAATGCAAAATGACCTCACCTTAAAACAGCTGTTCTTATCCTTTAAAATGTAGAATGTAAAATCCCTAGATCTTTCCTTTCTCTTACAGCAGCCAGACTTACTAGAAAGGGTCTATCATGGTTTCTTCACCTCCTCAACCCTCATGCATTCCTCAACCCTCCAACAAAGAAACAAAACAAAAACAAACAGCTTTTTCACTGCAGCAAGCCTCTCCCATACAAACATTGATGAGTGTCTTTCTGATTCCAAATCTCATGATCACTTTTCAGCTGTAACTATGGAATCTCTTCTGTTTAGTGTCCTTTGTGATCTCCTTCTCTAAAATGCTGGCATACTTTCCCTGTCCTCACCCCTTTTTTTTCTCCACATCCAACATTCCCCATTCTGTAAACCTTTACTATGATTTCAGTAAATTCAACCAACTTAGTATCAACTGGTAGCAGATAGTATGATAAATATAGAAAGTTTATTTAATCAAGGACCTAAAAGGCTTTAAAAGATCTAATATAGAATATTTCTTATTTTCCTACTTTCAGGTATTTTCTTTATTTTTTATTCCAGTTTGATAAAGCTTTTCACAATTGGCTAACATTACCAGATACATTCAAATGTAAATCTACCTTTTGATTTCATAGATTGAAAATACCTGGGAAAAAACTGCACCTTGTAGCAAACATGTACAGACTTTTCTTGTCATTATTCTCTAAAAACAGCACAGTATACCAACTACTACATTTTATCACCCATTTTATATAAGGATCTGAGCATCTACAGATTTTGATATCTGTGGAGGGGTCCTTGGAACCAATTCCCTGGATACTGGATAGCTGTAGTAGGAAAAATAAAATGGAGATGATTTCGGCTTTACTTAAATTTACTCGTATAATTGGTTTATTTGGTGGATTTGGAACATAGATTTGGGAGAATGTTGAATTCCGCCTTATAAATTTTGAATGTAGAATGATGTTGGGCTACCTAGATGAAGATGGCCTACTGGTAATTGTACATGTGTATCCAAAGTCTACATATGGTATCAAATTGAAGCAATATCTTTGGAAATAACCTGGAAAAGCTTATCTAAATCTACATTCTTTAAGCTCTGTCCTGAATGCTTAGTCAAATCACAAAATCCCAATTACATTTTTATGGGAAAGACCCAAGTTTCTCTAGTACAATCTTTTTTTTAAAATTGAATTTATTGGTGCATTTTAGGTATACAGTGCAGTTACATTCATCATTGGGATCTTGTACTTCTACATGACAGGTCTTGGTTCTCATTTTTCCCCTTGTCCCTGCCCTCCCTTCACCCCTCCTGCCCTCCCCATTTACAAACAATTTATTTCCATTTTTTTCATTTTCTCATGTTTTTTTCTTTTCCCTTATTACCTTTCCCCTACACTTCCCACTTTCCCTACACCTTTAGCCCTTTTCTTCCTAGTTCAATCTTTCTTAATACTAGATTTTTTTTATTTCTGTTCATGTTATATGGTGGCTCAAATTTAAAATTTCTTCCTAATTATCAATCAACATGTATGTATTGAGAGCAGAATAAGGGACAAACCCTGTCCTAGTTACTGAGGATAATATAATAATTAACATAAATATGGTTCTTCCCTCTATAGGTTTCAGTCTCATTGGAGACTAAGTTGTCAGTCATCTGTAGTGAAGACATACAGATTTGTCTTGTCATTATTCTTAATCATGCAGTGATCACAAGTCAAAAAATGTCTAAGTAAAAGAAAAGCTAACCTGTTTTGGGCTCCTAGAGAGCTCCCTAAAGAAGTAACATGTACTGCAAGAAGGTAGAGTGATTTGTAGTCAATCATATGTTCAAGGAAACGCCTCCTAGGCCATGAGAGGATCTTGTTAAAAGATTTCTTTCTACAGCAAAGAAAGAATTTGGCAAATTGAAGAAAAAAAAAAAAGAAAAGACATGGGTGACAGATGCATAGTGAACAAAAATAAGAGCAGATAAGAATACTGATGGGGGATGGTAAAGGTTGACTTATGTGGATGAGCACCAGATGAGTCAGAGTTTGACCCCTGACGGGTTTGCGAACTACTGAAAGTCCAGGCAGCACATCTCACTATAGCGAAAATGAGAGAACTGAGATGCTTGTCTTATGTTAGCCAAATTTACTCTTTAAAATTTCAACCCATTTGATCTAATTTTCTCACTTGCACTGAGGCATATCTGATATACTGTTTACTTTACCTATTTAAAGTACGCAGTGTAACGTGCTGAGAAATTCATGTACATCTGTGACACATCATCACATTAAGTTGATGACAATAGTCATCCTGTCTGGAAGTTCTCCTTTGCAGTCTCTCATTCCCCAGCACCTCCAGTAAGCCTCAATTAGCCATTGATCCAGCCTAAAACATGGTGCATGAAAAAACTGTTTTGCAAAAGAATAACAACCGAATCCATTTGAAGCCATAGTTCTTTGTTTGATGTTGTGTTGGTTTCTCTGTCTTTTCCAGGTATGCAGTGCTATTCAGAATCAGGATTTCACTGTGATTGAAGACTACTGCACTGGCCTCAAAGCCCTGCTTTATCTGAAGAGCATTGAAGAGCTACAAGACTGGGATGGGCAGAGTCCAGCCACCATGAGCCACCAGAAAGGGAAATCAGTCCCACCTATTGCTGAACTCACTGGAAAGGTATGTGCTCACCTCTGTGGTGTGATTCTTGAGAGCTCTGCTTAGTGTGTTTCTATTTCAGATCTTGTTTACCTTCCCACATTCTCACTCACAGAGGAAACACAGCGCCTGGCGGATGTGATTTTTGCAATAGACTCATTCTGAAGCAGGTTTGATTACAGCTCTATCATGGGTCTGTGAGTTACCTTTTTATAAAGCCAATATAATACAAGGTCACATAAAAGAACAAGATTGAAGTTTGTGTGTAAAGTGCTTCCAAATTCTTGCTTACTGTGGCGCTGACTGGCAGTCTTTCCAGTGGGAGACTGCGGATTTCTTTATTCTTTAACAAGCTCTGGAAATTATAACATTACCTTTCTATTTCCAAGACAATCAAATCACTGGAGTCCTGAATAACATAATGAAGTTTTTTAAAATTAAAATCTAATCAGTATCTTTTGTAACAGCTTCTGCTGTGTGGTTAAACCTGGGCTCAAAAGGTTATGTCCCAACTTTCTCACTAACTGCTATTTTCTAAGAAATATACACTACATTTACATTTTGTATAATACAGTGATTTTAGCAACTCTTTTCTAAAACAACATTCAGCATTTCGCCTTTGTATTTCCTTTGTATTATTCTAAATAGACAACCATTGTCAGAAGACATTTCTTGAGTCCTGAATGAGAGAAGGAAAAAATTATAATTCTTAGTCTTTTCAGCTTGTCACTACATCAATAATTAACTTTAAAAAAAGAGAGGCAGTATAAAAAGATTCTTTAAGGAAGCATTTAATAATTCAAATGAATCTTAACTTGAAGCAGGTCACATGAAAAAGAATGGAAAACAAAAACCCCGGGTACCCTGCTTTGGATGGCTGGGTGAGGAACTCAGGGAGAATAAGAGAGCATCATATAACTGGTTATTCTACTGAGAAATATAACTGTCCCTCTCCTAACACATAGACAAAAATAAAACCATCTTGAAGAATAATGTGTATGATTGTGAGACCAATAATGAAAAAGAAAAGAGGCAAGGAAATAAAATCTTACAATATGAGTTCCAGGAAAATATCGTGATGAATGATTCCATGAGTGGCAATCAAACAGAAAGGCTGTGACATTAATATTTATAATATTGTAATTAGCAAGACAGTGCCTAAGCAGCACTGTTAGTGTAACTAATCATATTATCATAAACTGAGTCTGCAGTATTTAGCCAGAAAGGGTTCTTGCTTTTATCAATGATTGTCAATAACCTAGATTTGTTTACAACTGAAAAAAATTCACAAATGACATTAACTCGTTCAATGTAAACATCTCAAGGAAATTGTTTCAGACATGATGTATATGATCATCTATAAAAGCATTGTCTCAAATGTGGGTGGTTACCACGTGAGCTGAAATATAAGTAGCAGCATTGCACTGTAAATGTTTTCATCCTTAAAAGACTTTCACGGTCATTTCAAAACTTACATATTCAAATAAAAGATGAATAATGACTGGGAAACTTGTGTGGATGACACAAATGGAAATTGATTTTCTAACTAGATTCAGCCTTTATTTTAGTAAGGCCACCTTCATCAAAATCATAAGTGTATTTTTCAACATTATCAATTTTTAAAAAGATAGAGTTTTGCTATGTGCTTATATTGGTGATTCATTTCTCAGCACTAAGTTGAGGAACAAGCAGATGGTCTGGTAATAGATTTGTGCTCCTGAATTCTCTGGTGCAGACTGACATGATTACAACAATAGTGAATATCCCCTTTAGGTTAATATCCCTAGTATTGAATCAAAGTGCTCTGAATGCAGGGTACAGGTGGCATCCTAATTGTTCCTTCCTTGTGGTGTGTGTGTGTGTGTGTGTGTGTGTGTATGTGTGTGTGTGTGTGTGTGTGTGTGTGTGTGTGTGGTATCTTTGAAAGCAACTCATATTATGCTTTCATTAGCTCAAAAGTAGGCTGCTGATCCTTACACCTTATAGATTTTTTCATGCTAGAAGGAAAATGAGAGATGTACACCTTTTATTGGAAGACTCAGTAGAAGTAGCTGGCTTCTTTAGTCAGGAAAATTTTGCTTGGAATGTACAATTCTTATACCATTTAATCTTTCATTCATAGGTCAGGCTAAAATAAATTTGAGTACTTAGGAAAACCAATTAAAATGCAGTGTTTCATGATGGACACTAAACAAAACTCTGACTATAGAAAGAACTGTGCCTTGTTAGCCATGTTACCCTTCAAGTGATTGATACAGTTCATATACCGATATTCCAAGCTTATGCGCGCCTCATTTTCTATTTAACTCCCCAAGCAATGTTCCTTCAGGTAACTTTTGAAGGGAAAGAAGTGATGGTTTTATACTTTTACAGTGTAAATTGTTTAAATCAGTACCTAAAAGAGGAGAGCAAATCCTTGGAAAGAGTGGTCATCAGTTTTGCCACAACATAGTTGCCCATATGTAAATATTGGTGCTTAAAAACTATGAGTTATTTTAGGGGGAAATACAGATTTCCAGGCCCCATGCATCCTGACTCAGTTGATGAGCAGTAGGTCCAGGAATCTGCATTTTCCCATCATGAATCCAATGGAAGATTCTTCATTGCCAAAAGGAATGGAGCAGATGATAACAGCAACAGCACACCCGCAGGTTGAGAAGCTAATCTTGAGCAGAACATGGGGAAATCTAGCAGTAATGATTTTGAGCCAGAAAAGAAATGAAATAGAAAGAGAGGCAAGAAAGGAAAGTGAGATTTAACAATGGTTTCTAAATGGCCAACGGTTAGGGATACCTAATGAGGAGTCTGCATATAGGACAACAATTACTAGCAGGGTTAACAGCAAAACTACTAGGTTTGTGTGATGCTTCATTGCTTAATAGCTAGACAACTTGGACAAGTTGCTTAATCTCTCTAAACCTGTTTATAAATGAAAGACAACCACAATAGGTCCTCAATCCCTCATTATCACTTCCGAAACCTAAAAAAATGATGAAATCATTTTTTTTTTTTTTTACACATGACTCATTTGGAAGAAACCCTGACCTGAACTAATGTGAGCTTATAAATAATCTCTTCTTATTCTTCTTAGAGCACTTTTAAATGTTTACTGCAGACAGACTAATGTATTTGATTCCAGGTTGCTGCCCATTACCTTGCTGGGGCTAGAGGTGGGAGTGTTTAGGTCAATTTGGGATATGTGGACCATTTTACCTTTCTTAACCTTCTGCCCACATCTGAATCAATGCATGTTTTGGCTCCACATATTTTAAATAAAAACTTGTAAAAAATACCTAAGTAAGTGGGAATATAACTGCAGACATACGTTTACACAGAAATTCTTAGAATCGGAAAATAAGTGGATATTTTAATGATAGAAAATAAAATATTTCTCATGGGTGTTTTGAGATGTGGAAAATAAAAATTATGTTGAGATGATCTACTTAGAAATATGAAGGAGATAAAGCACTTCAGTATTGGAACAGAAAAGCACAGAAGGAAATGTTTGCACTGTTCTACACTGGGGATGACAGCAGGACCTACAGAAGACTCCCCGGAGCCTTGGAAGGAAAGCAGCAGAAGCCAACATCTTCTGATGGCTTGAGGTCCGCAAGATTTCTCACATGCTGTTACCTGCATCTATTTCAGCTTTCCAATTCACCAAGGAAAAATTCTTAAGCATCGCCTTCTCCTCACATTGACCCCTGACCTCTTAACAATCAATTTCTCCTTTTCTTCCTGAACCTCAGGTGCAGCGGATAGCACGCAGCAGTTGAGTTTGTGCATGCCTGCTTTTTCTTTTAGAGACTAAATCATATTATACATGGCTTATAAATAATAAATATCTTATTCATCTTTGTATTCTAATAAGAGCTTAATAAATGTTGTTTGAATAAGTACTAAATAAATAAATGAATAAGAACCTGGAGTGGTAGTAACATTAGAATTAGTAGTTACTTGACTCTTCAAGCTATTACGTTTTCTAGTACATAGATATGAAAAGAACATTAAAAAAAGCTTCCAACTTAAAATCCCATTTTGTGCATAAGCCTAGTTTAATAAAATGAGAGGGAAACAAGGCATAATAAAAAGAGCAAGGTAGGCAGGTAGGCAGCCTTCATACATTTTTGGCTTGACAAAATGTGTTCAGATTGTGACTCTCTTAAGGGCTCAGCTCACACCTCATGTGCCAGTGAGTAACACAGTGTCTGCCAGATTGGGGCAGTGGCACAGAAGCCAAATTGCTCAATGAATGTAATGATCAATCACTAATGTATCTTTTAATTTACCTTAAATTTCAAGTCTTTTACTAAACCATCTACGAATCTCTTCCTTTCATGCGAGGAAAGTCAAGACACTTCTTTCTCTGTCATAGTCCTTTGTTCATATAACTAGTATTTCTCATACTGTCTTCTAGTTATCTGTCTACTTGTCCACTGCTGCATATCTTTAAGAACATTTTGTGTCCAGAGATCATGGTCTTATTTATAACTGAGTTTTCAAGCACCCAGCACAATGCTACAAGTTTATAAAATTAATTGCACAAAATATTCATGATGTTCTTATTGAGGAGAAAAAAAGAAGAAAGCCAATTTATAACTAAAATTCAAGCTAGGCTCTTTCAAGAATAGCAGTCATTTTAGAAGAAAACAGTAAATGTGCCAAATTACTTTCAGTAGGTATTAAAACATGATAAAATACATATCAGTGGTATTAATAAGTGAATATAATTTTTGCTCATTAAAACCTTCCATTAGGATAAAATCACAAATGCTGTCATGGGCTTGTATAGCAACTCTGACAACAAGACTTTGTTTTGATGATGAAAACTAAAATTGTGTCCATATGACCGGAGACATCATTTTTAGTTATTTTTAAAGCCAAAAGAACATAGTATCATAAAACTACCATTATGTGGTTGTGGTGATTTTATATGTTGTTGTCTGTTTTTTATTCACTTCGGGCAAATTTTCCATCACAGAAAACAAAATACTCAAACATAATGTAAAGTCCACAACATTGCAAAAGGCCTAATAAGAGCAGTCACGTGAGAACACTGTAGTGCTTCCTATTTACAAATGTAAGCTTCTGTGTCAACAGAGCTGGGGATGTAGCTCCGTGGTAGAAGGTTTGCTTGGCATATATGAACCCCTGGATTTGATCTTCAGCATTGGGAAAAAAAAGGTTTGTGTTGGCTTTCTAAATGGAGAAATAATTTCATTAAAGAAAAATACCCAAATCTGAAACATTTGATGAATTATGATAAAGGCATATACCATGAAATTCTCACTTCCACCAACATATAGAACATTGTTAAATCCTCGGGGATCCGTTGTACTTTCCCAGCCATGATCTGACCCCTACTACCACCAGAGCAAACACCATCTAGTTTCTATCAACATAGAATTATTTGTTCATGTTTTTATGAACACTATTACATATTATTGGTTCATTTCTTTTTATTTGGAAACACACTCATTTGTTTATTCATATTCAGTGACATTTGAGCTGTTTTTACTATTTGTTATTATAAGTGTTTTTATAAGCACCGTTGCATAACTTTTTGTGAATATATGTTCCCATTTATCCTGGGTCATATATAGCAATGTGATTTCTTCATCATTAAGTAGATATATGACTTTTACAAGAAGCTTTCAAACCGATTTGAAGTGACTATTCCATTTTGCATTCTTGCCAGTTTTGAGTGAGTGTTGGGTTCTTCCACATTCCCCCTGACATTTAATGTTCTCTGGCTTCTCAGGGTTAGGCATTCTAGTACATCTGTATGAGGATCTCACTAGGATTTTAGTTTTCATTCGTTCAATAGCAACTAATGAGTTTACAAATTGCATGTCCTTGTTGGATATGTATGTGTCTTCCTGTTTCTGTGAAGTATTTTTTCAAATCTTTTGCCTATTTTTGATTGATTTGAATTGAATTTTAGGCATTCTTAATGTTTTCAAGGTATAAATTCTTGAATTAAACCATTTGACAAAATCTAACATGCATTCATTATAATAGCCCTAAGTAATCCATTAGAGAGAGAAACTTTTTCAATCAGTTGAAAGCTATTTTTAAAATATATAGGTAGAATCATAATTAATGTTAAAAAGATGTTATTTTCTCCTATATTCCATGTTGTAGTGGGGGGTCTAAAGAGTACAATAAGGATATAAAAAGAAATGAATGGTATCTAGATTTGTAAGATAGGTCTTAAACTATTTTTATTTGCAGATGCTATGATTATGAAAGTAAAATATCCTAAAGAACCTATAAAAACATAATTAAAATAGGCGAACTTGACAAAGCTTCAAGATTTAAAACAATGCACAGAATTAAGTTATAAAAAATAAACACTGGAAATTAAATTTTAAATGCCATTTGTAATAGCAGCTAAAAACTGTAAAATACTGTGGAACAAATTAAAATGCATGCAATATATGCATACTGAAACCTAGAAAGGATTGATGAGGAAAACTTAAGGAAAACATAAATCACGTGATCCTGTGTCAGTTTTCTCCAAATTTATGATCCCAGTAAAATTCCAACATGTAGTTTTATAAAAGTTGGAGGGCTGATTTTAAACTTTACATTGGAAATCAAGGAATCAAAATAATAACAATAATCTAGAAAAAGAAGAATAAAGTTAGAAACTTATACTATCTGCCTTCAAGATTTTCTGTAGATATACAATAATCAAGCTAGTGTGTTTTGTTGTCAGAACAGACAAATAAATCAATGGAGAAGATAGAAAGTTAAGAAATAGTCCCACACATATACACTCAACTGATTTTTGAAAAATGTGCAAAAACAATCCAATGGAGAAAGGAAAGTCCTTTTGACAAATGGCACTAGAATTAATGGCGTCTCATACTTAAATAATCTCATGCCTACTTCATAGAGAACATGGAAGTAGACTTAGATATATCATATCTAAAGGCAAATTTGAGGTTTCCAGCAAAATTACCCACAAGGCATATATCAATGTACTTCTAGATTATAAAATTTTAAATGAAAGTATGAATAAATATCTTCATGACCTTGGTGCAAAGAAAAATTCTAGGACAGGATACCAAAAAAGTACTAACTATACCAAGAATAATTCATCAGTCATGCTTCATCACAACTAACTTCCTTCTGTTCATCAAAAGACAGTTAAGAAACAAAAACTCAAGTCACCAAATGGGAGAAAATATCCATAATACTTCTATCTCCCAAAGAAACTTGTGACCAAAATAAATGTATGTAATATCTTAAATATAACCTGGAATAATTTGATCTCATCAACCAGTTCTGTATATAGAACCTTAGAATGAGAAATCTTATCATAGGAACCTGCCTGTAGGCTCTTGCCCCTTGTTTTCATCTATCTGCAATAGGTCTTTCTTTCCACATTTTTCTCTAGTAGCCATTATCAGTGCTCACACAGTAAAGGGAAGAAGGGAGAGAGAGGAAAGCATTTTTCCTTTAAGTTCACTTATGACCCTGTAGTCCTTGTCTATATTATCTTCTCCCATTGCAGCTTTGTCCCTGTGGTGATTCTTCCTGGGACTGCCAGATGGTTACATTATGTTAGAGAAGTTTCAGATGACATTTACATTTCTGTCATTCTTTGGATAATGACTGAAATACAAAACATTATTACAAAGAGCAGTTTCAATGACTACAGCCAGATTTCATGAAGCTAAATATTTTTAATTGTTTTAGTTCATTGTTCATTTCATAGAACATACCAGAGAGAGAGAGAGAGAGAGAGAGAGAGAGAGGGAGAGAGAGAGGGATTACCATTCCCTATAAGTTCAAAATTTTTAAACTTAAGAGATCAGAGTGTGCTGCATAGATGTTAGAGGGATTTAATCTCCATTTCTAAATATCACCAGATGATTTTGAATAATTTCTTAGGCAGAATGCCAGACTACAGACTGTCCTATAAAAATAAAACAGGTACCAGTTTTATGAAGATGATTATTTCTACTTGAAGTAAAAAATACTGGACAAGAATCCATGACCCCTTTAGTAGTTCTGACCATCTGATAATCTCTGCTTGTAATTATCCCATAAATAAGTCAAATGTGATGTGGTAAAAAGAAAGAAACTGGATAAAGAAGATGTGATTTTTCTATAAAATGGAATACTACTCAGCCATAAAGAATGAGACACTAGATTCATTCATAGTTAAATGGGTACATTTTGAGGATATACTTCTTAGTGAAATAAATAAGGCAAACATATGCAAATACCAAATAGTATCTCTGGTGTGGAAAACTAAAATAGTATTCAGGATCCTAATGGGACACTCAGCAAATAGGAAGAAAAGGACCAAAGGTGTAGGGACAGTGAGAAGGATAGGGAAAGGGGAATAAGGGAAAAGGAAAAAAATATGAGAAAATGTAAAAATGGAATTAAAATGTTTGAAGGGGGGAGGGGAGGGGAGGGTGAAGGAAGGGTGGGGACAACAGGAAAAAATGAGAACCAAGACCTGGCATGTAAAGGTACAAGATCCCAGTAATGAATGTAACTCTACTGTCTACCTAGAATGTACCAATAAATTCAATTTTTTTTAAAAAGAAAGTATTTGGAATCCAAAAGTTCTGGGTTCAAATCTAGGCATAGTGTCATATTAGTAGACCAGCTACATGAATCCCCCATCAGCCACTTCATTTCCACAAAGCAAATTGAGATAATGATACCTCTTTACAGATATTTTGTGAAGATCACAAATCATTTACATAAAATTTATAGCACATAGTAGGCAATCAATGCATGGTAGTTATTATTGTAATTGTGTACAACACATACATATTCCCTAAAAGTTCAAGTTCAAACACATACACACACACACACACATACACACATATGTATATATATATATATATATATAAACATTTAGCTCATTGTTTATTGTTCATTTCATAGAACATAGCCGAGAGAGAGAGAGAAATTTTTAAGTAATACTACATATGTGACATGTCCATATCCAAAATATATGGATAATCTTATAGCAAATTTAAATATTTGAACAATACTGTAGGAGTTCATTTCTATCTTTTATGTACATTTTTCAGATGTCATGTACATATTGTTTTTGTAAGTTTTCTTAATCTTCCATTATATCATGGTCTTGCTAGCTTAATTTTATTTGATCTGGTGAAAACCTATCATCTTTGTCCTTTGAAACACACCCTTTCACACAAAAGCTTCTAAATAATTCAAGAGAATTTCCTTTCTAGCTAAAATAGTTAATTTTAAGTTTGGGCACTAATTGAACCAAGTGATCAGTCATTGTTCCTAAAATAGAAGGGAGGAGTCACTGCAATTGCCAAATTGAATGTAATAATGTTTGAATTTTTTATAAATCATTAAGGGATGTGCTGATACCGGTAGGAGTCCCCGTGCTATAGAAGATGTAGTTCCTTGGAACCAGAACAGTTTGTAAATCAATAAGACTTCTCAGCTTGGGTCCTCGCATGCCAGGGTGAGTCAGTTCATTCTGCAGGGCGACTGTAATCAGTCGGTAGTACCTGTGAGCGCAACACTTCTGAGGCAAAGCCAAGCCCAGCAGAAGTGTGTGATCAGTTGTCAAGACCTGTGTGAGTACGAAAATGGGACGAGATGTTGACGAACTTGGCTTTCCACTTCTGTGTCCAAGTGTGAGCTCTGACAAGTCAGCTGGGTGGGGAATTTCTGTTGCAGTTTTTTTTATTAATTTTAATCACCACAGCTGCCTCCTTGCCTGCCTGCAGTAAGAAGCAGCTCACCAGCATTTTCATTGCCTTGCCTTTCTCCCATCAGTTCCTTTCCTTTGTCCAAAATGCTTATGAAAAATATGAATTCTCATTTCTCCTTACCATATAAATTTGATATCTAATTACCAAGCACAAATGTAATTATTTCCTTTGTCACATTCATGAAAGTAAGTGGTTAAGTATAATGCCTCATACTTCATCAAATGTAACTACTTTAATCAGAATGCACCTTATTAATATTAATTATATACTTAGAACTTTGTGTAAAAGTGCTTTTCATCCCCAACACAGCTTACATTAATTTGGGTGTTACTTTTAAAACATGGAAAAATGAGGTTTTTCTTATTCTGGGTAGAGATTGAAAATTTTAAAATATTTTATTACGATAAGCAAGTAAATTAAAATTTGAGTTCAAATTCTAGCCTTAACTATTCTTTGAGCTCTCTCTTAAGAACTCCCCACAATCAGTGGACATTTGTAGCAAACCAGTTAGTTTTGTTTTTGTTTTTTTGAGTCAGGGTCTCACTAAGTTGAGGCTGACCTGGAACTCACGATACAGCCCAGGTTGGTCTCGAACTCACAGTGATCTTCCTGCCTCAGCCTCCTGAGTGCTGGAATTACAGACATGCACCACCATGCCCAACTGCAAACCAGTTAGTTTTGGTCCTAATCGTGATTTTTATGAAGTTAAACAAAATATTTCTTTGTAATTCTGAGTTGTCTCTGAGACTTTTTCTGAAAAAAAAATGTATTTGTTATATCTTCAGTTGAGCCTATCTTCCCACTAATAAAGGGAATATTAGAATAAAAACATAATTTCCTAGTAATTATAGGAGTCAAAGTGTCATTTTGATAGTGTAAAGAGTCAATGGAAATTTTAATTATATTAAGGTTTAGACCAATTAGTCTGGCCTAATCTTACCCAATTAGTCTTGCCTAAATGTGCATTACTTAAAATAAAAAATGGGGGATTTAATTTATAAATAAATAAAACAAATCATAATTAAATTATTTTTTAGCTTCAAAATAATATGGACCATAATCTCTAGAAAAATACTTTACCAAAACCCTAGAATCATAAATAGGATAGACCAGTGTATTTTCAATAGCACAAAATAATTGTGTTAGGTAAAAAGAGCCAAAAATCAGGACCAGACCAGGACCATAACAAGCCTTTATTATGGGGAGGATCTTCTGGGCTATCTCTGAACAAAGGAGAAAGAGCAGCACAGCAGAACAGGGAGCTTTTTTATACGAGTGGGCTGGGCTTAGACTGAGCTGGGGTGGAATTGAGGGAGGTGATGACAAGAGATTGGAGGAGACTGTGACATCACTAGGAGGAGCTTGTGACATCACTAGCTGCTAGGAGGTAGCAAGTATCTGGTTACTCTTTTGGCGGGAGAAGAGGCAGGATGGGAAGAAGCCTGTCCTTTGTTGTGAGAAGCCATATTTTGACATGG
This sequence comes from Fukomys damarensis, assembly GCF_012274545.1. Taxonomy (NCBI): domain Eukaryota; kingdom Metazoa; phylum Chordata; class Mammalia; order Rodentia; family Bathyergidae; genus Fukomys; species Fukomys damarensis. Next base: position 30,193,026 of record NW_022900945.1, on the reverse strand, counting down.
AGACTACTAGTCCATGTGGCAGCCATCTTAAGGCAAGGGAAATTTAACAAATTGGCCATCCAATTACTGGCTCTGGGGGTCCTATAGATTCTTTTCAGGGATTTGTCCCAGATTCTTGGTGTCATGAACAAAGGTTGGACAAGACACATGAAAAAGATAGTGAGGGTCTACATTTATTAAGGTAGGACAAGAAGTATCTCTTCAGAGTGTGGTGGGCAACTGAGAAGTTCAGAGTGGTGAAGAGGTTTATAGTTGAGTCTTTTGCATCTCTCATTCCTCAGCCTGACGTCAGATCTAGGCCATCCTGTCAAAAGCACCCTTAATTTTGCACAAGATGTTAATGAAGGATTAAAGATAGTGCTTTCTGATTGGTCCTAGCACAGACTTTGGAAACTATGTTCTGTGACATCTTCTGGGTCTCTGTAATTGATAGATCACATCCAATTGTCCATCCAGCTTCTCCTGGCCTAATCTCTTAGCTCAATCCAGATTTGACCAAGTAGGTTTAGCTATTCGGGTAAGATATCTGTCCTCTTCTTGCTAGAACTGCTACTCCATTTGGTTACCCAAATTGACCTACTAACCACCCAATTCCTAAACACCTACTCTATCTTATACTGTATAATCTTGGAAATCAGTCTTCCTAGTATGTCAGATCCACACCCTGTAATAGATCTGTGCTTCGCAGTCACAGGTGACCTGCTAGAAATATGGCTGAGAAGATGCGACAACCTCCACAGAGAATGTACCTAATGCTGCACAGAGAATTCTTTGATTTGCAGCTTCAGGCACTGTGTGTGAAGTTGTCTTGCAAACTAAAAGTGCCCTGAAGCTTCCCTTCCAGCCCCTCACACCTGGCTGGCCACTCTGCTGAAGATTGTTTCCAGCAAACAAAGACCAAGCTGTTTGAAGAAGTACTGCCATACATCTTTAAATCATTTCACTTGTCTTCCCCACTTACCAGTGTTATCCCATTTTATCTTATTTTAATCATAAAACCTTTCCTAAGTCTTCTGTTGACAGTTATTCTCTTCATATTCAACTGACCAGTAGAATATCACTCATCATGGATGTCAGGCTTGACCTGGTTGTGAACTGGTTAATGAATATGCTGTTTAATTCCAAGCTACAGTTTGACAAGATTTAAAAAATAAATAAATAAATAAATAAAAAACACAGGCGGCTGGTGCAGGTTTGACAAAAGGACAAAAGTCACGCTATCTGAGAGCAGATGTAACACAGAACACAAGATGTGATGTTCCCAGCATAGAGATAACAGCTACAAAGTACAGCATCTTTTCAATCCCAAATCACCTGAAAATATCCATGCATCTGCCTTAAATACTGCATGTACCTGGACCACAAATATTTTCTCTGACTGCTTTACACGACAGATGCACCAGACCTCTCTTCCAGTGCCCTACAAAGTATGATGGCTTTTCTTTGTTCTCCCTCTTGCTTGCTGTTAGTCCACTTCTGCCCAGGTAAATGAAGCCTATACCTTTTTGCTTTCAGAAGCCTGTAGGGGTGGTCTTGTTCCTCTGCCATTTGTTACAATTTAAGGGCTATGAGTCTGGCATCTTTCAAATCCTAAGAGTGACCAAGTATTTCCTTTGAATGTAGATCTCAGCTGAAACTGAGAGAAGTAAAAATATGACATTTTTGATGAACCAGTCTTCCTAGGGGGGAAAAATGTTCCATTATTACTGGAGAGAGTTTTCATTGATAAATACAGCAAGCCTGCAATGTGACTTGACTTGTTTGTGCCTTTTTTGTTTGTAGTAGATATTGCTAGTCTCACAAGCGTTCCCTATTTTTTAATCCTTCCTGGTTCTATAGAAGTTAAATTTCTTTGCCTCTTGGATGCTCCATCTGAATAAATAACTTGATTTAATCAATGAAATGCAAGCAACATTTGGTAGGTGATTCTTGGGGCAGAAGTGTTCAAGAGGCAGTATTCAGTTCTCCTTGCCTCTTTTCTCTGCTGTGACAGAGGAAGTCTGTCTCAGATTGAGATAATGGCAACATAAAATAAGTAACATTGACCACTGAGACATCGTATTTCTGAATTGCAAATGCTACTGCAAACTTTTTTGTGAGTGAAAGATGAATTTTGGTAAGCCACAAGATTTTAGGCTTGATGATTACCACAATCCAATCAACCTATGAGAATTAACATAGAATTCTATATAATTTATAGCAGTTTCCAGAGGAGTTGGACAGCTCTTCAGCCCTGTGAGAAAGTGTAAAATGAATGAGTTCATCTTCAGTGTTCTTCACATCTCTTTCTGTACTTCTTGTCCCTGCTGGCAGCTAGTGCCAGGAAGCATTTTCCCATTTCATCACTTTACCTGTGGTCCAATTTCTTGGTCAAGCACCCAAAGCTACCACAGAACCTTTTTTCCATATTAGGCAGCTAAAATATTGTTTCTTCCATTGTGCCTCTACAATGGACTGAATGTTTGTGACCCCCTAAAATTCATACACTGAAATCCTAACTCCCAACAGGGCACTGTTACTGAAATTGGGCCTTTAGAAACCAGTTGTTCACACGGAATTGGTGCCAATATGAAAGAGGTCCCAGAACAGAGAACCCAGGCCCCTTCTTTCATATGTAGACACAGTAAGAAGGTACTAGCTTTGAAGGAGCAAGCCCTCAGTAGATACCAAGTCTGCTAGTACTTTTGTCTTGAACTTATCTTCCTCCAGAATGGTAAGAAATAAATGTCTGCTTTTTGTAATATTTTGTTATAGCAGCCCGAACAGACTAAGATAGGCCAATTTTAAATAAGTTATGAGGAAGAGGATAGTCTACAAGTGACTGAATCTAACTCAAGAGATGAACAGAGTATGAGTTGTACTCATGAGTAGTAAGCCATAGACAACTTAGATCCTTTCTTTTATCTCCCATTCCATGGCCAAACACCTGTTTTGATAGTATGTATCCTGCAGGATTACTCAGGATTATTGAGAGAAGTAAAGACAGTCTGAAGTCAGTCATGGTGTCACATACCTGTAATAGCTGTAGTAGCAATCTGGAAGGCTGAGGCAAGAAGATCACAAGTTTAAGCCCAACCTGATAAATTTAGCAAGACCATCTCAAAACAAAAAGAAAAGTTGAAAAAGTTGGGGATGTAGCTCAGTGTGAAGGCCCTGGGTCTAGTCCCAAATACAAGAAGGAGGAGAAGGTGGAGTGGGAGGGGAAGGAAAGAAGAAAAGATCTGAACTTCTCCCTTTCCCAGCTCAGGTTCTAGTCGTTTCTGTTACCTATCAGTTAGGACCATACGCCCAAAACTGTACAGTTGTGTTAGAGTCTTTTAGAGTGAGAAACCTTTACAGTGAAAAGGGATACAATGTAGTAATAGACGAGTTCAGGCCTACTTCCTTCCTTCTGGAACCCCTATCACCTCCCTCCTTTGCCTGTGGAAATGAAAGGGATTTTTATCAGCATCTGCATATTATCTAGACTGAGAAGGGTGGGTGGTTGCTGTTCCCCAGGCATGAAGAAGTTTGGAGAAGCCATTTGTAAGGAAAAAAATCTAACTTTAGAAGTTCCATTTTATCATGCAGTTTACCTTGTTTTCTTTTGTGCCTTCAATTAATCAAAGATTTCTACCCACCTCCACTCCCCAAATTACCAAAACTTCCCTTGCTAAAGTTATAAATGATTTAGTGATCACCAAATTTGTATATTTCCCAGTTCGTATTTTACAAATTGTATTCCCACCCAACAACTCACCTCTCCTGCACACTTGAAATTTCTCCTTCTATGTTTACCCACTATTTTCTTCTGATTTCTCTCTTTCAAGCAAATAATTATTAGCAGCTAGTATGTGACAGGCATCATTAATTCAATGTAATATAACTATCATCTTTAAGGGATCACAGACTAGTATGGAAATTAGAAAATAAAAGAGATACTTATAGCGTGATTATTACTGTGATTCAGATATATACACAAGATAGTCTAACAGGAATTAGTGAGACAGGAGTAAAAATCATGTTAGGCAGTAAGGACAGCAGCTCCAAAATGGAGTTCAGAACCCCAAAATAGAACGCACTGACTCATGACCCTACAGACATCTTACAAAAACATCTGGCAGCTGTCCTATGGCTGTCTGGTACCTCATCAGAGCATGATCAGGTAGACTCTTGGCTCAAGGGTACATTGCCCCTGCATGATGGGCATTGTGTGGACATTACATGCATTGGACCCTAAAAGTATGTAGTCTCTTCTAAAGACTATATCGCTTTGAGTTTTGGGTTGCTTGGCTCTTCTTCTAGAGTTAGACTCCAGGTTCTTCTTTTGCATCTCAAACAAAGAAGTAAACAAAATGAGCAAAATTTATTTAAAAGTGTAAAAGTGAAGAGTGAGAGAGAAACTGACTCTGCAGAGCAAATTTAAAACAAGTAAAAGAGGAAAAAGCAATATAAAAGAACACCCTGGAGAAAGCAGAGTGGGTTATCGGGAGGCAATCCATGGTATCAGGCTCCTCACGGCATCTGCATCCTCATATGCTGTCCTAATCTCATGGAGACCTGCAGGAACTTCTACACAGGTGTCTGAGAGGCGGTGCTGGGATGCCATGCCTCAGGCGGACCTCGGGTCTGGGCCATCCAATTGAGAACCTGTTCATGTTCTTGCTAGGCGTCCGCGTGCAGGGCTTTGGGAACTGTCCTGCCCATGTAGTTAGGATTTGTAATTAACAGGTCACATCTACTTCCCCAGCCATCTTGGGCACCCCTAGTCTCCTGTCTCATGTCCACAATTCAGGTTTCATCACATTGGGACATGACCCAGGTATTCTGGTAACAATAGCAAGAGTCAAGAGGAGATTGAAAATGTTTTCCCGAATAATCTGCAATTTAATTTCCAGTGTGAGTGGGTGGGAAGAATGCCTAAGACAGACAGCAAAGAAAACGCCTGGAGATAAACGATATTTGTTTGTGTGAAAAGAACCTTCTTGGAAATAACCTTCTTTGTTTTTGTTCTTTAAACACCTGTATGGCTCTCCTCTATATGTGCTCATCTGACCCATGAAGCCAGTTATATTTCTTGTTCTTCTCTTCCAAATTTGAATCTCAACAAAACCCTCCCTGGGGAGGGACCCTACACGCCCATGTGTTCAGCTTTCTAGTGGACTTTGTCACCCAAAAGCCCAGTTCGGTGATCTTTCTGCAACCTAGGAATAAAACAACAGTAGTGATTATCCCTGACAATTATATAAGCACTTTATAATTTACAGAGCACTTTGGCATACATTATCTCACCAGCTGCTTCCTTAATGTAATAGCAGCAGTGGGCAAAAAACCATGTTACTGCCGACAGCTCTCTTCTGACCTTGGTCTTTCAGCCCCACCTGCTCAAAACAGGAGAGCAGCTGGAAGAGAGCTGATTAGAGGCTAGAAGCTGACCTTGTGTGGGGACCGGGGGAGTGTGACAGCAGTGGTTGCCACGCCCACCTTCTCCATCTCCATAGAGGCAAGAGATCAAGCCAGAGGTTTCATGGAAGAATGTGAGGAACTGTACAGAACAGCAAGGCTTTCATGGTCTGCCTAAACTCAGGCTGAGGGCGGCAAGCATCAGCTTGTGGGAGGTTAAGCACTTATCTTACTCTTCCCCCTACTTTTCTGATTTCTCATTTCTTCCATGCATTAACCATCATTTTGAAAGTTTCATTGGGTTAATTAAATTCTTCTAGTGTTGATGCTAAGAAAGCTAAAACATTTTCAGCTGAGATTGACACTACTCAAGACATAGGCTTCACTGATGTTTGTTCAGTAACACTCCAATATGTCACAGGATTGCTGAGGGAACATCTGAGAGCTATAATGAGCTAAAAGTCAAGTACAGAGGAAAATGTGTTCCAGACTGCTGCAGATGTTCTCAAATCAAATCATATTTCTGTGAAATGCCATATAGAATATTCAGCTGTTGAAAGAAGCAACATGAAAGAACAGTTCAATTGATTTGCTCTGTGTTTAAAAAATTCATTTAAGCTAAATAACATGGAATGGGAATTTTTTTTCACTTTTGAACCAATTAATAAGAGATGCACTTGATTCTAATGAGCTTCAAGGATGATTTTTCCTGGGCTAAAAGGAATGCATTAACTGATATGGGTAGGAGTTAAGGCCCAAAAAAGGCAGCAGTTAAATAAGGGAAACAAGGTAGGGTTGAAGGACAGATATTTTACAGGCCCACTCCTTTTCCTTTATTCTTTTATCCCTTTGACACCAAAATGCAACATAGCTCTGTAAAATTAATTCACCGCAATTTTGAAAAATCTGTAATATTATGCTACTAGTTTATTCTCCTGAGAAACTCAAAAGGAGGCTTAGCAGAAGGAAGTGTATAAAGGAAATGTTTTGGTAAATGCATCCTTTGTCATTAATGACTTACACACCTTGAAACAGGTATCCACGCACATCACCATAGTTTTGGTAGCCTAGCCTGCAATTAGGAAGAGCTTTTAAAAATAAAAGATGGTACTGGGGAAGAGCAAACAACTAGACTAAAGGAAAAAAGAGAGAAAAATGCTTTCCCGATGAGATACTATTTCATACCTGTAAAAAAAGACTAAAGTTAAACATTCTAGCAGCATGACTGATAGCAAGGACATGGAGCAACTATAAATCGCACACTTTGCTCAAGGATGTATAAATGGCACAACTACTTTGAAAAATCCTTCATCCACTTCTTGTAATACCCAACACTTCTACTCTTAGGAATCAATTCAAGAGTAATAAAAATACACTCATCAAGTTTTATTACATAAGAATCTCATAGACATGTTAAGCGAAAGAAGTCAAACACAAAAGAAAACCTAATAATGTCTTGTAATGTCGATTTTCAAAAGGAAAGAAATACATCTATTATCAGAAATCAGAAGAATGGTAGGTAAAGACTGACCAGAGGAAGGCACAAGGGAATTTCTAGAGTGCTACTTTTGTACTCTACCTTGAGTGCAGTGACAGTTTCATGAGAGTATGGGTGTATTTTTCTAAACTCCTCTAACTGTATACTTGGAATTGGCATTTACTGTGTGTGTACATACACAGAAGTAAAATGCATTAATTTTTAAATGAGAAAAGGACAACTCAAAGAAATTGGAGGGTAATCACTTGGTGATATTTCTAGGAACAAAATAAAACATATAAGAAATCCTGAAGACTTTTTTTTTAATGTCCAAATTACTTTTAATCAGGATGCCTTTAGGAATTAAACTTTCTGAAGTTAACCATTGGAAAAAAGTAACTGGGACCTAGATAAAAATCTTGGCTGGGTACCAGCTTAAGGAAAAGGGATAGCTGGGGGCATAAACAAATGTATTTCCCTCTGCCAACTTGCCAGCAGCTGGGTGTGAAACTGGAAAACTTTAGACCTTGCACATCAGGGAAGCTAGCTGAGCTTAGAAATCAAGAAGGGACACATCTGGCTCCTTGAGGAGTGGTATAGGTACTACATGTGGCATCGCAATTCAAATGAGAATATGCTTCTTACAGACAGAAAATTTGATTAGGTCCTTTGGTAGGCCTTCAACTTACTTTGCTTTGCAGGATCAGTGGGTGCCTGCAGCCTCTGTTAACAAAAAGCTGGCCTTGCCTGAGGCCAAAGCTTCCAGAACAGAACCTTAAATTGATTGCTGATACAGTGTTACATGCAGGGCTGGGCTCTTTTGCCCTAGCTTCTACCCACCCTTACGCAAACAAACCCAGTTGGAAACTTAGCTGGAGATTTTAAACCAAATATATTTCTAATGCATTAATATATGCATTGACATTTTGTTTTATAATAGCATTGTTCTTAATGGATAATAAAAATTATAACATTTATGGAACTGAAGACAAAACTTGAGGTTGAATTTCCATTCATTTCAGGTACATTTTGTGCATTTGGTACAGTGCTACAAATTTATAAAAAGTAAAACTATATTTTGATATTGGTATCTTTATATTCAAGTTTCTGCTTTAGTACTTTCTATTATCTAGGACGTATCTCTTCAATATTGTGACTAGCAACAAATGTCCCACAACTTTTCTCAACTTACGATTTTTGTGATAGATCTGATTTTTATAATAATTAGAATTTATTTTTACATATCTCTCCCTAACTTAGAAAACTTGGGTTTGGATTTTAATCATTTAAATGTACATCTATTCAACAAATAATGAGCATATGTTATATGCCAGGCACTGTGGAAGATTAAGTAATAAAAAAGATAAATGCTTTATTATAGTAGAATAATCAATTGCAGGGCTGGGATTTAGCTCAGTGGTATCACTGCCTGCCTCACAAGCACAAGGTCCAGGTTCAATCCCTGGTACCAAAAAACAAAACAAAACAAAAAATCAATTGCAAAAATATATAGTAAACTCTATATGTTTTAAGTAATCATATGTACATATACATGAATAAATACTTAGATATACCTGATAAAAATAGAGATTTCTCCTCAATTTGCAGAAGTAAATATTGATGTTAAAGAGGTTTAGCTATATACTAATGGATGTAGTGTGCAAAACTAATTCTGTTTACTGAAAAAACTATGCCTTTAAGTACTTGATTACTCCTTTTCTGAACATAACTGCTTTTATTCTACTGGAGTTACAGAAACAAAAAGAAACAAGTGTCCATCCCGAGCTAGGAATTAGAAACATTGGCAAGGGGCAGGTAAACTGACTCCTGTGGGAAGAAAACAACATAGCTTTGCATAATATCCTCATTGATTCCGTTGGGATCATTTGTGAAGACTGCCACTGTTATTTATAGTTTGTAAAGAGTTATGAATCTATTCAATAATTAACTCCATCTCCTGATAAAGCACCAGCTTCACTATAAGTTCATGCTTTGGGGTTCCATTGTCTTTTAGCATAAATCTCATCAAATCTGTGAGTTTTACTTCTACATTTCCTTCTTCTGTGACAAAAAGATTCTGTTAGCTACCCTGGCATCTTCCATTAAAATCTACAACTTCTAACTGCCAGGAAGGGATAATGAAGTGATAAATTTAATTTGCTACCAAAATATGCAAGGCAGAGATATCTAAGTGAATTTATAGTATTAGCTATGTCTTTTTTCTTAGCATTAACAAAAGTTTTATGCAGGTTATGAAAATTCATGTGACAAAAACAAATTCATATGAATTTATGTACACAGTTATCAGAAGTGTATTATTTTTTAAAATATATTTTTATTGGTACATTTTAGGTATACAATAGTTACATTCATCACTGGGATCTTGTACCTTTACATGATGATGTATCTTGGTTCTTATCATTTTCCCCATTCCCCTAACCTCCCTTCACCCCCTCCACCCTTCCCTATTAACAAAGACTTTGTTTCCATTTTTTTTCCTTTTCTCTTATTTTTTTCTTTTCCCTTCAGATTTATATTATACATTTAATTATTTACTTCACTTCTGTTCATCGCCCTTCTGGGCTCATCTGAAGCTAAGTGAGTGGGTTTTAAGTATTTAACTACTTAAAGGATGGCAAATAACTGTTAATCACCAAAAAACTATATATCTATCTGATCAATTTATCGATCTATCTATCTACCTAAGTACCTACCTACCCACCTACCTTGTAAACTCTGACTCTCCTTCTACAGTTGCTAGAGACCACAAAGACTATGAAGAAAGATAACAATATCATTTATTCAGATTGTGACAGTGAGAGTACTTCAAATTCTGTGAGATGCAAGATATACTTTCACCACCATTTCTTACTCTTGTTGTCAGGGTTGCAACCACAGTCATTCAGTTAATAACATTCTCACACAATCTCTAGACAGACTTCCCCATGTCAAAGATTCCTTTGTCCCTGTGAGCTTTAAAATACAGAGCCTCATCAGCCCATGTCTTGGCATTATGACAGGTCTTTCAGGGGAGTAATAATGCCTCAAAATTGTACTCACAGAAAATATAGCCTAAATTTTGTTTCACCATTCAATGATATATGTGTTATGTCATGACACTGCTATTAGAAGCAGTTCATGGGTACAAGCTTATTTGCCCATGCAAAACAGTATAGCTTTATGAAATATCCTCACTGATTCCATTCTGATCACTTGTGAAGACTTCCACTTTTATTTATAGTTTGTAAAGAGTTATAAATCTATTCAGTAATTCCATCTCTTGATAAAGCACCAGCTTCATTAGAAGTTCATGCTTAGAATGACTAATTATGGCAATGATAATAAAAATAGCTTCATTTGATATTATTTTGAGAGCTTTTTATGTTTATCTACCTTAATCTTATGACTGTGGTTTCAACCCTGACATCTATATAAGGTATGTTATTAGTCTCTTTTTCCTGTTGAGAAAGACCAAAGTCCTTTTACCACATGGAGAGTCATATGGGGCTTCTTTCTTTTTTGGGTGTCCTGAACAAAGAATTGGACAAGACACAGAAAAGACAGCAAAGGTGTATATTTATTAAAAGTGGAAAAAAATAATATTATCTGCAGAATGATAGTGAGCTGGTGAAAGGCCTCACAATAGCCCCAAGGATAAGGTAAAGGGCTTTTTTACATCCAAAATTCTCAGGTTATCTCCTCTGATGCAAATAAGGCATTGAGACAGTCATCCTATCAAACATTTACTTGGTGACACACCATGTGTAGACTGCCCTATTGAAAGGCTTACCTGGCTTCGTGCTGTATGTAAATTAAGGATTGGGAATAAGAATAAGACCAAGGTGCTGACTATGACCACTTCTGATTGACATTGTATTTGAAACATTACCAAGAACAATCAAGCAAAAAAATAAATAAAAGGGGTATGTACAGGGAAAAAAGTCAAATTATTATTTGTAGATGACATGATCCTCTGTACAGAAGACCCCAAAAATCCACCAAAAGACTCTTAGAATTAACAGCCAAATTCATTAATGCAGCAAGATACAATATCAACACCCAAATATCAACAGTGCTCCTGTACACTATTAATAAACCCACTAAGAAATAATTAGGGGGGAAAATACCATTCACAATAGCATCAAGAAAAATTAAATACTTAGGAATCAACCTAAGGAAGTGAAAGACTTCTGAGAGAAAACTACTGTGCTCTGAAAAAAAAAGTAAATCAAAGAGGACATCAGAAAATGGAAAGATATCCCATATTCCTGACTAAATGGAAGCAGCAAAGCCAAAATGGCCATACTTTAAAAATTGATACACAGATTTAATGCAATCCCAATCAAAATATCCACAGCATTCTTCACAGAATTGGAGAAAACAGTCATAAAATTTGTATGGAACCAGAAGAGACCTATAATAGCAAAAATAACACATTCCCAGACTAGAAAGTATATTATAAAGCTACAGTAACAAAACCAGCATGGTATAGGCACAAAACACAAACATAAGAATCAAAGTAACAAAAGAAAGAATGCAGAAATAACCTCAAGGACAGTCAACTATTTGATTTTTGACAAATGGACCAAAGACATGCACTGGAGGAAAGATAGCCTCTCTAATAAATGCTGTTGGGAAAAGTCGCTATCTACATGCAGAAGATTGAATGTAGACCCAAATCTCTCACCATACACTAAACTAAAATAAAAATGAATCAAAGAAGTAAAATAGAACGTAATCTGCTAGAAGAGACAGTAAGAAAACTCTTAAAGTATTAGGCATAGGTAAGGACTTCGCTTGCACAGGAAAAACTTAGTACCAAGAATCAACAGAATATCAAATCAACATCAAGAAAATATCAAATTAAAAAACTTCGGGACAGCGAAAGAAACAACTAACAGTTAAAAGAAAACCTACAACACGGGAAAAATATTTGCCAGTTCCTCAGACAGAGGACTAATAACAAGAATATATAAGGAATTCAAAAAAACTAGACCTTCCAAAATAAAAGACTCTATAAAAAATGAATAGCACCTCCTAGAAGAAGTACAACTGGACAATGAATACATAAAAAAGCTCAAAATCACTCAAAATAAAACAATGCTGACCTTCCATCTCATTCCAGAAAGAACAACCATCATAAAGAAATCAGTGGTGTGGCTATTGAAAAATATGAAACCCTTCCTCATTGTTGATGGGAATGTATGTTAGTACAACCACTTTGGAAACCAGGATGGAAATTCTTCAGAAAGCTAAAACTGGAAATTCTTTTTGACCTAGCTATTCTCCTTCTAGGTGTCTTCATGAAAGAGTTAAAGACATAATACAGTAACGCATCCATACCAATGTTTATATCAGCACAGTTCTCGGTAGCAAAATCTTGGAGGCAGCCCATCAATAGATGAAGGAAGATATGAGATAAGGAAAATTAAGTGGAGTACCACTTGGCCATAAAGAAAGGTAAACTTTAGTCATTGGTACAAAAATGAATACTCCATAAGACCATAATATTAGGTAAAATAAATGAAACACACAAGCTTAAATTTCACATGGTTTTTCTTATATGAAAAACACAAAATAAAAAAAAGAGCACAAATTAAATAAAGAGCAAAATAAAAGATGGGTAATAGAAAATAAGGAGACATCTTTCCCAAATGAGAAGGGGATCCAGAGATCAAGAGAAGGGAAGGGAGTGAAAGGAACAAGGATTACAAAAAAAAGAGAAGAGGAAAGTGTGGTAATATTTCAAAAATTAACCTAATTCATCAAAATGAAAGCCTGATGTATGATATTTGTATGCATATCGACATATGAAGGTATTTTCTAGAAATGACTTGGATTTTAAAAAATGGATGCTAAAGGTGTAGGGAAAGTGGGAAGGGTAGGGGAAAGGGAATAAGAGAAAAGAAAAAAATATGAGAAAATGGAAAAACTGGAAAGAAAGTGTTTGTAAATGGAGAGGGGAAGAGGGGGTGAAGGGAGGGCAGGGACAAGGGGAAAAAATGAGAACCAAGACCTGTCATGTAAAGGTGCAAGATCCCAGTAATGAATGGAACTGTACTGTATACCTAGAATGTACCGATAAACTCAATAAAAATTAAAAAATGGATCCTTCTTCTAGAACAGAATCTAAGGAGGATACTGATATGTAGACATTTTGAGGTAGAATGAAAATAATCGAGTAAATTAGGGCTGACTTTGATGACACTTGTAAGTACTGAATTTCTAGAAACATCTACAGAAAGTGCTAATGATTACAGCATCCCTTAAGAAATTACATGTAAAACTGTAAAATGTGTATAGTTTACCCACAATTGATTATGCTTACTCAAGTCCTACTTGTCCCTATTTTCACCACTCAAAAAAATAAAATAAGAAATAAAACATAATAAAGAAAAGAATACAAAACAAATCATTCAATGATAATTGAAACCTCATCTTTTATGTACAATCTTATGAGATAGTATTTAATTACTTTAAATTCACATCTTTAGTTCCATGCCAACTGTATTCTAGGAAACTAGAGGAGTTTTAAGGGTACAGTTTAAGCGCAGCAACTAGTCCGTGAGAAACCAATACAGGGAAATGCCAAGATTGAACATGGACATGTATTGGTTTTTTCCAAAGGGGGAAAAATGTCAATTTGGAAAAACCAAATGTTTGAACTAAATTTGGTCACCTAGAAAATATCAAAACTCATTGGTTAAAAAAAAAACCTGTGAAAATGGAAACATAAACATTTTGATGGGTATTTTTCTGAAAGAAGGTTTCAGTCTAGAGAATAAAAATCAAGAGAATAATTCAAATGAACATAGCTTCCTATTTTGGCATATATCTTGGCAATAGATTGAACTTTTAACCCTTACCTACCACATACTCAATATCAGGCACTGGGCTAAAATGCCTATGCAATTACCTCATTTAACTTTCAGAGCTAACTGAGAAGTAGGTCTTCCTGATATTCCTGCTTTAAAAATGAGGAGAGAAGCATTACTAGTATGTAATGAAGCTAGGATTTGAACCAAGACAGCAGGAAATCAGTCCAAACCCAAAACCTCTCCATATGCCCTCAATAGAGTAAAGTTGTGCCTTCCCCAAAGTGTACCTTGCTCTGTAGAATGCATTTGACAGCTGACTAGCATAGCCTTCTGGGCAATGTGAAAGCAATCATTAGTTGGGACCTAGATAGATATTAGATAAGACTCATTATAGTTTTATTTCCCTAACAAATGCTTAACTTATATTTTGGAGAATTTCATACTTAAAGGATTTTGTATTCTCGAAATCCCTCATCTTTTCAAATAGGGTCTGTTGAATAAATACCTGAAAGGAAAATTTTATGATTATGCACTATAGAAATCTGTCATCTAAACTTGGAAACTTGAATCCTTTATCAGCATATGGTATTTTATTAAGGAAATATATTTATGAATGAAAGTAGTGGACATCTCAAAGAGAAGTCTGAAAGTTTTCCATGGAGAGCTACAAACATGTGTTTCATCCATAAACTAGTTTAATATGCAAGATGTTTAGTCATTTGAGACTATATCTTTATGCTATAATATAATAAGCCCTACTTTACTAAACAAATTATTAGTATAAACACATTTCAAGAAACTGTTTAACCTACTTAAGATAATTAACAGCTTTCAAGTATGCTATCAAAATTCATGTAAAAACCAACAATAAACGTGCTGTTTTAAATGAGTGTTTGTCACCACTTCTTTCCAGTGACTGTACCTGAAAATGCATGTCTTTCCCAATGATCTATAATTCAGACTTTTCACCAGTTCCACAGATCTCTTCACACAATTCATCCCAATTAGTGTGCTTTTACTGTAGACTTTTATAGAATATAGAGAGCACCATATTCCCTGTGGATACAATTTGATCTCAGTTATGTAGTCATTGTCTCATTCTATCTGCTTCTACCAGGAATCTTTCATTAGTTGCTTACTGATCCTACTCTGGAGGCTCAAAGTAATTATGTCCAAGAACTGTGCAGTGTCAAGAAGTAGTAACTTACAGGAAATGGAGTGATATGTTCTTTAATTTTTAAATCTAATACCAGCACACTAAGTAAATCCAGAGAGTATATCAATATAAGAGAGATATTCCACAAAAGTAAATTGTGTTTTCCTATAGCCAAAATGATTTTAATTTTTAATCTACCCTAAAACTTTAGAAAAATAAAAACTTTTCATGAGACACATCTAAAAAAGATTTTTTTTACCGTAAAATCTTGAAAAATAAATCTGTTCATGAATAGACTCATCTAAAATATAATCACATATTTTTATAAACCCAAATTTTTACTATTGAAAACATTACTATTTCCTCATGAAACATTACTATACTTTCTGGAGTGATACAAAAATCAGTGGCAATAAAAGCTACTAAAAATAAAGTATAGAATTTCCCTAGGATCTTTAAATACTGTGATATTTGGATAGTATTCTGTATCTGCATAAAATTATTCTTTTCAACCCATCTGGCACAGGATGTCATTCTTGCTTATGTCTGGAGAATTTATAACACAAAATATAACTCCTGTGTCTCTGAACTGAAAAAAGGGAAAGTTTAGAAGGAAAGGTAGTTAAGATGGTCAGCTGCCACTGACCAAGGGACAATAAAGAGACATCGTCAGTCATTTTAAGAAACCCTGAGAAGAAAGTGAATTTTGCCCACTTTTATGAAGCTTCAATTCTACTATAGAACTTTTGCCAATTCTATCAGAAATAAGTGAATACTACAAAGTTGTTCTCTCAACCCTGTTGCTAGAAGAAGGTGTTATCATGTGCATAATAATGTCTCCTCCAAATTCACACTGAAATTTAATCCTCAATGCAACAGTGTTCAGAGGTGTGGCCTTTGAAAAGTGAGTTGTGAATGGTGCTGGTATTCTTACAAAGGAACTACAGGTCCAAAGGATAATTATTTCGCCCTTCTGTTTCTTCCACCATGTGAGGACATAGCTCCATCCCCTTTGTAGTATGCAGAACAAAGCACCTACTAGACAACAACCAACTGGTGCTTTAATCGTGGACTTCTCAATATCTAAACTGTGAGAAATAAATTTGAATCATAAAATTTCCCAGTCTGTGCTATTTTGTTATAGTGAAACAGATGGATTCTGTTAACTTGTGATATTGTTCATAGAAACCAGCATGTAGACTTGAGTACTAGATTGTTTCATTTGTAAAACTCACTTTAAGAACACCTAGTTTAGAGTTCATGTGAAATTTAAAATGAAGAAGAAATCTTCTACCTATCCCAATTTCATTGCTATTTGTTTTTTTATTGAGTTTATTGGTACTTTTTAGATATACAATTCAGTTACATTCATCATTGGGATCTTGTACCTTTATATGATGTATCTTGGTTCTTATTTTTTCCCCATACCTCTGACCTCCCTTCACCTCCTCGACCATTTCCTATTTACAAAGGCTTTGTTTCCATTTTTTTCTTTTTTCATATTTTTCTTCGTCCTTCTTTCCTTTCCCCTACCATTCCCACTTCCCCTACACCATTAGCCCTTTTCTTCCTATTTCACATTATCAGTTATTTGGATCTTACACCAGAGAAACTATTTGGTATTTACACATGGTGTCCTATTTATTTCACTTAAAGAGTATGACCTCAATATGCATCCATTTTCCTATGAATGACTCTAGTTTCTCATTCTTTATGGCTGAGTAGTACTCTTGTTCTATTAAAAAAAAACCACATTTTCTTTATTCAGGCTCCAATTGATGGACAATTGGGCTGTTTCCAAATTTTGTCTATTATAAACTATGCCACTATAGACATGGGTGTGTATATATGCTGTGGTATGATTCTTTTAATTCTTTTGGAAAGATACGCAGCAGAGGGATAGCTGGGTCAAATGGAACCTTTAATCATGGTTCTTTGAGGTATCTCCATACTGATTTCCACAGTGGTTGCACCAATCTGCACTTCAATCAACAATGGAGAAGGGCTTCTTTCTCCCCACAACCCTGCCAGCATTTGTTATTGGTTGATTTCTTGATAGCAGCCATTCTCTCTGGGGTAAGATAGAATCTCAGTGTTGTTTTCATCTGCATCTCTCGAATGACCAATGATGTTGACCATGTTTTCATATATTTATATGCTGCTTTTACTTCCTTGTCTGAGAAATGTCTGTTCATTTCAGATGCCCATTTTTTTTTCTTTTTTTGGTGCAGGGTAGGGTTCAAATTTGGGTCCCAGCACATGCAAGTCGGGCAGTAGAACCACTGAGCTAAATCCCCGGCCCTCAGATGCCTATTTTTTAATTAGGTCTTTATCTTTGGGGGTGTCTGATTTTTTTGAGTTCTTTATCTATTCTAGATAATAATTTTTTGCCTGAGAAACAGCTAATAAAATTTTTTTTCCCACATTGTAGGTTGTCTCCTAGCTCTGTTGGTGTTTTCTCTTGTAGTTCAGAAGCTTTTTAATAAGATGAGATCCCAGTTGTTGATTCCTTGCGCTAGTTCCCGTGCTACTGAAGATAAGTCTTTCCCTATTTCAGTGTCTTAGAGAGTTCTGCCTAACTTATCTTCCAGCAAGTTTAGTGTTTCTGTTTTAATATTTAGATCTTTAATCCACTTGGATTTTAGTTTAGTGCATGGTGAAAGACAAAGGTCTAATTTTAATCTTTGGCAGGTTGAGATCCAGTTTCTCCAACACAATTTATTAATGAAGCTATATTTCCTCCACTGAGGATGGTTGGTTCCTTTGTCACAGATGAGGTAACTGAGTATACATCTGCAGTTGTTTCTGTATCTTCCAATCTATTCCCCTGATCCTTAGGTCTTTTTCTTTGCTAGTACCATGCTGTTTTTATCACAGTGGCTTTGTAGTATAGTTTCAAGCTGGGGTTTGTGATACCCCATCATGTATTTGTTGCCTAGAATTGCTTTTTCTATTCTAGGTCTTTCCTTGTTACAAATGAATTTTGTATTATTTTCTCTAGTTCTGTGAGACACACTGTTGGAATTTCAATGGGGATTTCATTGACTCTGTATAGCTGTTTTGGATGTATGGCCATTTTCACTATGTTGATTCTTCCTACCGAGGAACAGAGGATATCTTTCTATTTTCTTACATGGTCAGCAAATAATGATAGTTTAACTTCTTCTTTTCCTGTCTTTATTGCTTTAATTTCTTTCTCATGTCTAATTGCTGTGGCTAATGTTTTGAGAACTATGTTGAACAGGAGTGGTGATAGTGGACATGCGTGTCTTGTTTCTGATTTTAACATGAAGGTTTTCTGTTTTTGGTCATTTAATATGATGTTGGCTCTTGGTTTTTCACAGATAGGGTTTTTATCATGAATGGGTGTTGAATTTTGTTGAATGCTTTTTCTGCATCTATTGAGATTATCATATGTTTTTTGTCCTTCACTCTGATTGATTTATGTATGTTGAACCATCCTTGCATCCCTGGAATAAATCCAGCTTGGTCAGTTTGTATGATCTTCTTTATGATCATCTGTATTCTATTTGCCAGTTTCTTATTGGGGATTTTTGCATCTATGTTCATTAGCAAGATTGGCCTATACTTCTGTTTTTTGGTTCGGTCTTTCCCTGGTTTGGGAATCCAAGTAACACTTGTTGCTTCTGGGAATGAATTTGGCAGTATTGCTTCCCTTTAAATTTCATTGAAAAGTTTAGGGCCAGGGGTTTGGCTCAGTGGTTCTACTGTCTGCCTCACAAGCACAAGGACCAGAGTTCGATACCTGGTAGCAAAAAAAAAAAAAAAAAGTTTAAAGAGTAGTGGCAGTAGTTCTTCTCCAAATGTCTTATGGAATTCAGCAGTGAAGCCATCAGGACCTGGGGTTTTCTTAATTGGTAAAATTTTAATTGTGTTTTCAATGTATTGCTATTTGTTCAGTGGCCCAAAGCTATCCATTGTTCCCATGAATATAAGTGCTCTCAGAAAGTTAGATTGTCCTTTTACAAATGCTTTTAACTTATTGGAACATAGATACTGTAAGTTCTTTTATTATATCACTATGATGAAATAATATATTTTCTACAGTGAGCTTCCAAGCTGTTTTCTGTGATGGATCTCCTAGAATTAAAATTAAAGCATTCAAAGAGTTTTATATATAGTTGGGTTTTTTAATACTTTCCCTGCAGCTATATAGGAAAGATGCTTTATTTGAAGAAAATATCCTTGATAAAATTAATTGATATGAGTCAGAAATTGTTCAGCCAACTTAATCACAAATCTGCTGTTTTTTTTTCTACACTGGATGAGATATAGAAGAAAATCTGCCTGCCTTTAAATCAGCCAGTTAAAGATAAGAACACAGGATGGAATTTAGACTACTACATGCTAAACTGCCTGCTGAAAATTAAACAGGCTTTGCTTAAGGGTGGGAGTAAGGAAAAGATTGACACATTTCAAACATGCTAATTCACTTTGCATTGCATTTTACCAAGTTAACTAAGGCTTCCCTGAAGTTATCTGAAAAATTAACTTGAGAACACAAGCCTGAATTTCTGTTTCCAAAATGGTTTTTAGACCTAGTCTCTGAAAAAAAAAAACTAATTAAAGTGAGGTTTTTCATCAGGTACCACATTATTTAATCCAGATTATAGTATGTTATTTTATGGATAAAACAACTAAGTTGGGTGCTACCTTCCTGCTCTTCATGACTGATATATGTGAGCTGTCAAATTCTCTTTCAAATTCAGATATTGAAAGTAAGGGATAATAAAAGAAAATTCAAGTACCGACAAAATTTTAATTGATTTTAAATTCTTCAAACTAGAAATAGAGAAAGCCTGATATGAGGGTAGAAATTTCTTCCCGTCTTTTTTGCTTCTCTTTAAAGAGGTAGCTTATCTCTTAGAATCATACACCCCGTTGGTTGCTTTCAAAATTTTACTTGACTCTAAGCTCACAGTCATTGGGTGGTATAATATTAAAAGCACTTGGGCTGGAGATTTAGCTCAGTGGCACCATGCCTGCCTTGAAAGTGCAAGGTCCTGAGTTTGAGCCCTGGTACTGGAAGGAAAAAAAGAAAAAAAAAAAAAGAGGCATACATTTTCAACTTTCTTATCAGCATTACAGAAAAGATACAGTATTCAGCTGAAGATGTAAAACTTTTCACATTTTATTTTAAAAAGCTTGGGGAAAACATTCTGTCTTGCATTTGAAGTGTAGCTTCTCAGTGATTTTATTTTAATATACGTGAAGGATATCAGAGAAAAGTTACCCACTTTGTTACTTTTATCATCTATTTCTGTAAAATAACCTTTGACTTTATTATTTCGTGCTTTTTAAATAGAAATGGCTCTAAAATCATCTTTTAGTAACTGCTGAAAAATTAAATATACATTATAAATATAAAGCAATATGAGTGAATCTTTACCCTAAATAGTAAAGACCATTTCTTCTTCAATATAATGTTATGAGGAAGAAAAAAAGGTCCTTTACTTTTTCTACAGCATAGAAAAAAGAAGGAAGGAAAAAAAGAAATAGCAGATGGAAGGACAGAGTAGGGAAGAAAGTGAGATGAAAAATGGAAGTGAATCTGGAGTGTTAAGAGACATAAGTGAGTAATCACATCTATTTAGTTATCTAATAAATTCATTCTTATATTACTTTTATTTAATATTCTAATAATAGGCCTAAAAGGAACAGAATATAATACTAATCCATTTTCCTTTTAGCACGTTAAATTCTGAGGTGCCAAATTGTCCCCCTGTATAATGTAAAACTGTTGCGAACCTTGAAGAACTGGTCTGTGGGATATAACCAGTTCAAGCTTCTCTGAGCTTCTTTTACCTGTAAATGTATCAGTTCTACCAAATTTAGGAAATATTTCATTGTTATTTCTTTGAATCAGCTTTCTGGGTTTCTAATTAAATATCCATTAGACACTTTCATGTTGTTCCACGTCTCTAAGATTCTTTAGCTTTTTTTTTCTGTGACTTTTTTCTATTTCCTAAACTAAATAATTTCTAGTGTTCTTGTTTCAAGTTTACTGACTCTTCTTATACCAATTCTGTTATGTTGTTAACCCCACCTAGTAATTATTTTTTAGCCTCATATATCACAGTTTCCAATGCTACACTTTCTTTTTGTTTCATTTTTATTCTCTTTCTCTTCAATATTACATAACTTATCAGCGTATTTTTCTTTATACCCTGAGGATAGTTATAATAGCTGACTTAAAATGCTTGCACTCTCAGGTTCTATTGTATAAATCATCCAGAATTGATCTTCACAGATAACTCTTTCTTTGGAGTATGGTATTAATTTCCTGTCTTTTCATGGCTGATAGTTATGTGTTGTGTCTAGACTACTTGAATGATACATTGCAGAGAGACTGGACTCTATACACCTGGTACTGATTTTTGTTTGTTTTAGCAGATAATTAGCTTCTCTGAATGAAAAGTCCCAAACTTGGACCCTTCTGTACTTTGTAGCCAATAGAAATATTTGCAAAGTTATTTTAGCTGCGTCCTGGCTGCATAGCAAACGCCAAGCAGAGATTTTGGTGGAGTACATGTACTGAATTCAATTCTCCCGCATTATAGCTTTCTCTGTCTCTCTTTCTGTTTTCCTCCAGTTTCTAAAGGTTTTGATGGGCCTGAACTCTAGTTCTTGACCAGTAAGGCAGTGTTTCTCCATTGGGCCTCTTCTCAGTGTCATCTCCCTTCCAGTTTCTGCAGTCTTTTGGACCTTTTTAATTCTTTCGGGATGACTGTGTGTGTACGTGTGTGTGGTGTGTTACTTTCAGGAGAAGCCTGACAGGTGAAACTGCCATCATCAGAAATAGAATTCTTCCCCCAAAATAAAACCATCTATTGTGAATAATGTGAAAAATCATTACAGAAAGATTATTCTCCTAGATACAAAACTTTTTCCAATTGCACTCTTGTACAAATTCAAGACTTAAATGTTTTTTGCTGTTTTAAAAATCTCATCCTAGGTACTGCCGTCTCTGAATCAGAGTAATGAATTCACTGGTTGTGAGCAACTTGACATGATTTGTAGAAGCACAAAAGGCCCTGGGGAAATTGGACTTGGTATTGCTCACTTTTAAGCTAATAAAGAGAAAACCCTACAATCAAATGCAGTGAAGGGTATAATTGGTGCAATACTACTTGCTATCAGTGTACTTTTCAGGGTCATTTTTGTTAACTGAAGAATGAAGTAAAAACATTTTTAAGCACCCAGCACTTCAATAAGAATATATGTGGTTACCCTGAGCAGTCAAGCCCAAATATATAGTGCCTGATTATTACAGAAGCACCTATTCAATATTGCTCATTGTAAAGAATCTCATGCTTTAGTCACAGATATACATCATTTGAAATCAAGCCATGTCTAGAAATTTATCACCTTTAGCTCTATGTATTATTAAGGGTGAATAAAAGTGTCAAAAGCAGAGGAGAGCTTATACACATATAACAGGTATGGAAATGCCTCTACAACTTGAAAATATATCCATCAAGAGGTGTGGGTAGTGTTCACAGAAGGTGAAATATTTCAGAAGCCCAACTCTGTGCCATAGGATACATATTTTCTGAGTCAAGAGAAACTTTAAGACTCCTCTTTCCTGTCTCATATGTCCCGGCTGATGCCTTGTAATCATTGCTTCTTAATTCACTCACCCACCCTGAAAGTGTGAGGGACTTTGTTGTCCTGTGTAGAGAACTGACTTAATAATAGGAAACTGCACATAGGGATAGCTAGGCATCTGTGTTCCTCAGGGTCAGTGACAAAATCTATCTTATTTGAAGAATGAAATCTCACATAAGTAGATAAGTCTTCTCAATAAGAGAAAGGCACAATGATAGAAATACATTGAAAAAGAACCTTTAAAGCTGTGCGAATGGACAGAAAAGGTGACATGACATACGTTGAATGTGGAGAAACAGGTAATATGGCTTATTGTCAAGAAGGGCTTGAAAAGAACTCAGCATCATCCTATCTGAAAACACAACCCTAGGGTGTGAAAAAGGTAAAACCAAATTCTAATCATCTTTAGGTCATATTAAAGTAAAATCCTCTCCTTAATCCAATGCCAAAGAAGTTTATTCATTCATTTAAAATAATCATTTCAAACATCTATAGGAATAAAAATATAAACATTGTCCTGAAAACTTTATTGTAAATCAAACAAGTTATTCATGTTGTTGCACCAACTGCTATTGTGGAGTGCTACTCAGAGAGTGGTACGTGATGAGTAATATCAGCATTTCCGGCTTGTTATAATGCAAAATCTCAGAACCAGTTCTAAACCTACTGAATCTTAGTCTGCATTTTAACAAGATCCTCAGGTGACTGATACATATGCTAAAGTTTGAGAAGTACTGAAAGTGATAATATGCTAAAACCTCAAAGTAACTCTCATGCCTTATTCAGTGACATCATTGGAAAGTAAGGTCAAAAAACAGGAAAATTTGAGATACTTTCAATTCTCAGAAAAAATAACTCAGACAAAAGGATCTAAAGAGGTTATGAAAAAGGAAGGAGAAATGAAAGGAAACCTGAGTAAATATAAAATACGAATCTGTGAAATAATAATATAAATTAAGTCATTTAATAGACACTATTTAGAAAGCAGTATTATCAGGAGTCCTAGAGCTGGGTGAAAGTGAAGAACAAATTATGGCAAAACCAGGCTATCAATGTAGTAGGATTAAAAAAAAAAAAAGCAGCTAGTGTAATTCAGGGCCTCCTACAGAGAGACAAATCATGGAAGAGGAATTTAAAAAATATTTAATTATGACTCATGTGAAAATTCAAAAAAAAGTATTTGGACACAAAGGAAGAAAGGCTCAGACTTCATACATAATCAGAAAACAACAGGTTATAAAGTTTAATAGATGAAAAGAAGTATAAATATTTTAAATGATGATTCCAAGGTCAGACTTACGGCAATGCATTGGTAATGGGAAATGAGAAAAGCCTTTGGTGGAAAAAAGATTTGGTGGAAAGTTTGAAGTATAGTAGAGAAAGTAGACAAAAAAAAAATGTGTCAAGTATTAATTTACATGTCACATATTTAATAGCATCTAATAGCATCCAGCCCAAATCTGAATTCTCAGCTATTTAGGCCATGTAAATCTTCCACCATAAAGAAATTAGCCAGTTCTTTTTCACCCCGTAGCCCATTATTAGGTCAAGAAAAGCTCAAGCAGTCTAATATAGCTATAATTCACTTCACATTTGCCACGACATAAGCAAAATATTAACTTACTAGATCAAGGCTACCTGCTTTATAAGTTACCGAAACACAAACCTTTAACATTGGCCTACCATGATGTTCCAGGGCCATACAGCCAGGCCATGCTGCTTATGAGCATGACAGAAAAGAGAGAGCACTGTGGGTATAGCTCCTCTTCCCTTGTCTGCCAATTGAAGTAAAATCTTGCTTCTCTCAATAGCAATTCAGCTAATTAGGCTCCAGACTAGTTTTGTATAGAAATAATGGAAAAAAAATCCAGATATTATCAGTTATAATCAGGTTAAGCCACAGAACACACTGCAGGTTTTCCCTGCTAAAAGAAAGCATCAACTATAGTAAAATTAGTACTTAAAGCACAAATAAATAAATGGCTGATTACAAGAGATTTTATCACATTTCAGAAGGCTTCTCCATAGGGTTCCTTTTAAAAATGAATTCCTCTAGTGTTTTTAAGTGTTTTACAGATCATTAACTACATGGCAGAAGGGCAATGGGAAAGGATTTCTAAATTTAATGAACTAGGACACACTCAAATTGAGGACAGATAAAAATAAGACAAGTTATATTTAAAATTCTACTTTATCAGTGGGAAAACATAACCATAAAAACCATCTAAACAAACTTGAAAAGATGTACATTTCTAAGGCATGCTATACCTTGACAGAATAATAACTTGTTAAAAGAATTCATGTCATTAGTATCATATAAATATGAAAATTATATATGTTTTTTCATATATTAGTCCAAATACTATAAGTCAATTTCACTTATGTATACTGGTATGTATATATATTATAATACAGAAATATATTCACATATAATGTCTTTATTATGATCTATTAAATATGACTATATATTACTCTGTATTAATGTATATTCATATTTAATGAGTTACTATATAGCAACTTAATAGATATTTATAGATCAAAGTATGTACATGTGTTTATCTGTATAAAAGTTATCACCTAACAAAATAGAGACATCATCAAATTTTAAAGTAGGAAGCCTATAATAGGTCATGATGATTCCTACTTTATCCATAAAATTAAATCAGACTAGAAAAATGTACATCTTAAATAGCTATAATACTGATTTAATATTTATTTTTGCTATGGAAAGGTTGAAGAGGGATTAAAAATAGTATGAGACTGGTTAAATTAATAAACTATTTCAGAATTTTTCTATAAATTAATTTTTTATTTTTAACTTCTTCCATTAAATAGTAAAGTTTGATAATCTGTATGTTTTAAATCTAAAATATATTTTCTTTCTGCCATATTTGTTAAACATATAAGATTAAAAAGGAAAGACATGGATCCGAAAAGCAGGATTTTGAGATTCTGACTGTGCTACTAGTTGATTGCATGGAACTAGATAATTTTTATGAGCTTTAGTTTTCTCATGTAGAGAATGAAAATAATTAAATCTTCCTTAACTGCTCAGAACTATTAGAAATTATTTCTAATATGTATATGCCCTTAAGTGGCCTTTATATATATTAAATATATGTAGAATATTTTAGGATTTTTCAACAGTGTTTATATCATAAAAGAAAACACATTTTACATAAGAATTTTATGACAGTATAATGACTTTTTATGGTGAATATAAGATATCTGGATTTAACATCATTGTTCTATATGTTTATTGCCTTAGTTTAGCTGCCTATTTCATAACAAGAAACCATAATCCTAGCATAGCTTTATTCTATTGACTTTTATTACTTTATCAAAGTTAATAATTATACTTCTAGTGTATCCAGATGAACAACAAAAACAACTGAACCTAATACAATGATTATTTCAATGAAAAATATTTATAATAATGTTCTAAAACTTCAGAAAGATGCATTACATTCCATTTTTCTGTGACTTCTTATAAGCAGGCTTAATTTTATTTGAAGGTGAGATGGTAGTTAAGTTAACAACTCCTTCTCAAAAGTGAACAGGAAGACCTAGAAAGAGGCCTATCTCACTCCCTCTAGAAGTGATAAAAGCAGATTATGCAGGATTTGGGGGTCCTATTTTATATGACTAATAAATATTATTAAATATCGATTATCCAGGCAAAAAGACATCTTCATGAGTGCAGATAAGAGCCCAGTACTTATAAGAAAATGGTTGGGTGAGCTTGTTACTTTTCTGGTTGCCAAAGCAAACTATATTTTACCTGCATAAAAAGAATAATAAGAGTAAGGAAAATGTTGCTGAGCATTTTTGGGGTTTCTGGTTTGGTTTTAATTTTTCAGACATTTCTTTTTCACTTTTGATGGGCCAGCGCCATGATGCAAGACGTTGGTATGTGACAGTGGTTATGACAGCACCTCAAAGAGCTTGAAGTCTAATGGGAAAGTATGGAGGAAAATGAGGCACAGACTGGTAAATGACTTGCCTGCTGAGGTAGAAAGAGCTAGGTGCTTGGAAAGGTGAGATCACTGCTGGAGAGATGATAGGGCACAACTAATAGTAAGTAAGACCACTCCGACTGAGGACAAAAACCACACACAGGAATACCCTAAAGAATCCACTTGCACAAAGCTTAACCCAGTTTCCAGTTTCACCACGACTGAATTCATGTCTCTGAATGAAACTATTACTGATGATGTTCTACCCTTGCACTGAATCCCCAGGGGCTACCAGTCTGCTAGATCGCCGCAATGCCAGACAGCTTGAAATCATGCAGTATTTGACTCCAATTTTAGCATTAGGAACTCTATTAAAATACCTTATTTAAATCCATGAGCTTCAATGTATAGCACATTTATGGTGCTTCTACATGTAGAAGCTTGGAAAAACTCTGCCCAGCTCTCATAAAGAGGATTCTAGTAAGTTGTAGATACCAAAGAAATTAGAGCATTTGCCTGTCACTTCCCATGTATATACATTATTTTGGCTATTCAAGGGTGAAAAGTGTCATTCAGGCATATTTCATAGTAATGAGATATATACAAAGACATCATATTTTGATCTATGTGTACACCTAGCCAGTGTACAACACTAACTGCAACTGGCGCTCTCAGTCATTTATTCATTCACTCAACAAATGTTTCTTAAGTACCAGCTGTAAGTGAGGTACTACCCTAAACAAGGTGACACTTCGGTGAGCAAGATAGACACGTTCTTGCACTCTTGGAGATTATCTTTAGTGATGCAGAGTAACAATGTTTATATTTTTTTTAAAGATTGTTTTCACAGGGGCTGGGGATTTAGCTCAGTTTTGCTGCCACGTGCTTTGCAAGCACAAGATCCAGAGTTTGATCCCCAGTACAAAAAAAAAAAAAAAAGAGAGAGAGAGAAAAGAAAAAGATAGTTTTCACTGTTTTGAAGAGGTGAAACACATGCTTAGAAGGAGAGCCACAGGGAATATGTAGCTATTTTAGTTTGGGTACCTAAGGAGAGACTATTTGAAATGAAATCTGAAGTATGATGACAAACAAGGAAACATCTGGGAAGGTATGCAATAAGCAGAAAGAAGCACTGAAGGCCAAAGAGAGAGGCAAAGATTGAAAGTGCCACTACCTGGAAATAGAAAGATTGGGAATGATTCACCATATAGATTCTTATTAGCCATTAAAAAATAATTCCAATTTTATTGAATGTGTAAAGGAAAGATGCCAAATTGTTTTCCACAGATGATAATATTACCCGTTTTATTTTAAGTACATCAATCAATTGCTTTGTGAAAATATATAAGAAAGTGTAGAGATGAAAGCATTATAAGGTCATTGTAAGAATTAGCTTCACGGATGTACAACCTTTGCTTTAGCCTCTCTTCTCAGAAGGGTTCTACTCCAGGATTAATGCTTTATTTAATCTATCTTGAAATTCTTAATTCTTAAACAAGATGGCTTACACTTTTGCTTTTCATCTGAACCTTAGATTCTATAGCTAGTATTGGCTATTATAGAAATATAGTTTCAAGATGATATTGCCATAGGCTAGAATGGCACTGGGAATAACAAAAGGGATTTATGTTTTGCAGAAATCAGTGCAAAACAGATTTTACAATGCAAAACAGATTTCCACTGATGTGAGCTGTCAATTTGGTTCATGTAGAATATTTAAATTATTATACAATATTAACTTATGATAATCAGCATATATACTATTCATTTAATAAATATTCATCTTTAAAAGATTGCTAATTTATGTCATCTTCTGTTAAGGCATCTGTACATCATGTATTTACAGTAGGGGTGAACTTTAAAAGGTATGAAACATTTATATCTAACTTTCTACTCCATGAATACAGTGATGAAGGAGTTTGTTATTAAGAGCTTATAATTTAGCTAAAGATAAAACTTAAATAGCTATATGGATGGATACAAAAAAGGAGATGAAGGAGCTACAAGGAATACATCCTAAGATCTTTCCTTTCCCTAGATGGCCATTAGAAATTTTCACAAGTGCTTCTGCTTGTTTAATAATGGGGGTTCAAAGATTTTTGTCGTGATACCAGAATGTGGAAGAAAATATTGTGACATTTTATTTTAATTAAAACCAGATATTTGCAGGGATTTTATAACAGACATCTCCCCATATGTACTGAGCCATAAGATTGTCATGATATATTTAAAGATACCACTTGGAAGATAAATTTTATTGAGGTATGTAAAGAAAACATTTCAAAATGCCTCTCCTCATTTCCTACAAAAATTAAATATACCTGTGAATAAAATAATTCTTAGTATTCATTGCTGGAGTTGAAAAGTAAAACCAGAATTTTGACCAGTAGATGGAAATTGCATGAAATTAAGAGACAAACAAAAATATCCTTATTGCGTTGCTTCAGATCTGTCCTTAGCTTAATATGTTACACAAATTGCAGAAAAATATGGATTCCTTTCTATATACTGTGAAATTTTCACCTGCAAAAAGCCAGTATGATGACTGGACTTCAGAGTAAATGACCCAAAGGAGCACACACACACACACACACACACACACACACACACACACACACACACACACACACACACACACACACACACACACACACACACACACACACACACACCAGAAGACATCTATGGGCCGTGGGGGAAATGTACCAGTGCCCCAGAGATGGAGACCTTGGCACTGAAGAGCTTTACTTGTCATGCATCACAGCCTTAAGATTCCAGACACTGCATCCCAGAGCATTTGTACATTTTCAGGCTTCCATGAGTACAGCTGTGGGCAGAGCTTCTAGCTTCTGTTTCTCAAGATAAACTCAGGGCTCTGGTTTGCTTTACACTTATCTTCCTTTTCAAATCTGTACCTATTGGATAAAATTGCTGTGTCCCCAAGGTACTTACACCTTGAAACATTAAGGTAAGCAAGAATGCTTACTAGCTTAGGTTATATCAAGTCACTTACTGCCAGTCTCAAAGTAGAGCAAATAGAGGGTCGTTCTTTAATCAAAGACCTTGACATGAGAATAAGATACAATGGTGGGCTGAGGGCATGGAAATTGTTGAGAAGATAGGATAAAGACTTAGGAAATATGTGTAAGTCTTATGGTAGGGAAGAACAAGTGGTACTTTGGCAGTATTTTATTTATCCATTTAAACGTCAGTGTCATAGTTCAGGCTTCCAGAACCTCTCTAAATTTTCTCCTCCTGGCTTTACCCTCCCTATATCTGTGTGTATTCCTGTCAGTTTTCTTTTCAAAGCTTATTTTCCTGTTCAGAGCCTTCAGTGACACTAATTGATCAACAAATGCAATTCTTTCGTCATATATTCAAGGTTTTTTATGATCTCACTAAAGCCTATTTTGCTAGTTATATCTTTGTTTTCTTCTGCACATAAATTATCTCAGAGTCAAGGAGTCTCCAACTGTGCCCTGTTTCTTCTTATAACAGCCTCAGTGTCTTGGCTCTTTTCAGGCAATTCATCTGACTCTTTATTCTCCTTGCCCATTGCAACTCTTCTAAATTTCAAGGTGTTGTCATTACCTGTTCTGGGAAGCTGTGGTCATTTTTCCTCATTAGATTTAATATTTCTCTTCTCTGAACCAATAATGCATCTATTTATTGCCTATATTAACATTTTCTTTATGGGTTCCTCTATATCTGAGTCTTTGTGATACTTGGTTTGGCCCACCTTTCCACCACTGGCCCCAGTTAAAAATACTATGATGATCATACTTTTATAATTTGCCTGCTGCTGCTTACTGACTATAAAACAAAGATTCACTAGGATTTGTTCAATGAGTGACTAAAAAAGAGTGGAAGAATTAATTTCCCTGTCTCTTGTGATAATATGTTCTATTGTCAGTGTACTTTCGGGCAGACCTTATGAAGAGTCCAATGATTGAAGACAAAACAAACACAAATATCTGAAATGTTTAATGTAAAATGCCTAAAATAGTAGGAGATGTTGAACAGCATTGATCATGGTGAGCTTCCTTCATATTTACTCATTTAGAAACCCGTGGTTGAGATAATCTTATAAGCAAGTTTGTGTATGGCAGTAGTGCTTTTATGCCTATAATTACTCATTACCTGGCTTCATCCTTAATAGACTTCTGGTGTAGGTAAAAAGTACATAGTCCTGCTACTTATGGGCCATTTTAATGGATACTTGAAAACACTCACCTTACATGTCTATACTGATTTCTTAAACAAGCTAGTATGGAACTACCATGGGCTACTGTCTCATCCATTTTTCCCCAAAGCTTCAGGCTCATCAGCAAACACATATGATAACAGATCTCAAAGGCTAAATCATTTTTGCAAAAAGTGATAAAATATCAATTTTAGGATCATTGGGAGAGAAATTTTCTACTTTCGTTCTTTTCTTTTCCAAGAATTCTTCATTAGATTCAATTTGAGCCTTCAGTCTGAGGTTTTGTATCCTCGGTAGCACACCTACTAAAAAAAGCAATGTATTCATGTTAATTCCCTAGCACCAGTGGCTCTGTGCATTCCCTGCTAGCCGTGGACACCATGCCAGGACAATCTGACTTGTGGTCCAGACAGGTTTTTTTTTTTTTTAAGTCCAATAATGCCAAATAAATAAATAAATAAAAAGGATAGAAAAAAGAAGAAAGAAAGAAAGAAAAACCTACATAATTCTTTTCTGTACACTGTGGTTTGTTTTACTTAGGAAAACGGCCTGGTTATACCCTGCAGCACACATTCATTACAGTGATCTTTGACTGGCAGATGCAGAGTAATAGGATGCATATTTTAGTGCTTATTATAATACCCTGTCCAAAAACAACTTGACAAATTTGTGATTTCGACAATATCTCATTTTGCTGGCTGCAGTGCTCTGTGATTGTCTGGCCCACGTGGCTTCGAGATTATGCATACCACCAATACTTCTCATTAAAATGGCCACAGTTCACCAGTTTCGGTAGCTTGGAACGAACTTGGAATGAATTATTATACAACAAAGAGGCTGCTGTCATGCAGAACAAAAGACAAGCAAAAGAGAGCTTTGGCTTAATGAGGCTAAGTGAGTGTCTCCCCTGCATCACAGCTACTTGACGGCCTTTGAGCATGGATTTTTTTCTCCACAGGCCAAAACCTTTGGTCTATTATTTTGTGTTTATGCACCTTGAGGCTAATATACATTTTAATATGCTGCACATGGAGAAAAAAAATCAGCCATTAGATTAGAACATGTGCACTCCCTGTTAAATTAATGACAACCGAACATAGAGATAAATTTAGGTTTTCATATTTAATTATAGCGCACTGCAGTACGTTTAGCAAGGATAAATTGCACTATTATTATGCTTCATTTTTTTTGACATCTTCTCCTATTAACGGTGCACACTTGCCCCACCACCACTACCAACACCAACACCCTGTGCCATATGAACATGTCTCTGCATATAGTCCGTCTCTCAGTTTCACCCAATCTTAGCTGGTGATTGAAAGCTATGTTTTTTTTTTTTTTAATTTAATGAGAGAACTAGTGCTCTTTTGGTACTTCTGTAGCATGAGTAAGACAGTGATTTGTAAGAAAAAATGATAACTCATCTAAGGATAACTCAATTGTCACTCCTTCCTGCTATATCTAATCTTAGTGATGGGCCCAAGTTCTCTGTTTTTCTTGTCTACCTAAGACTCAAAGCACAGTATGTTCTTCTAAACAGTTGATCTCTCACGATAGCTCAAATGACCTGAGTACAAACAATTAGTCATAACAATCTTGTCCCTTTGAGAATCTTTTCTCTTGATTTTAATTCATGTGTTGTAGAAACAGGAAAATTTCAAGTAGCAAAATTTGTCAAGTAATAAAGACCCAGTGATCTTTAGTGAAAAAAAATTAGCAGAGATGAGAGAGAGATCATGAATATCGCTGTTCATTCTTTCAAGGCCACAGAGGCAGGAAAAAGTTGTTGATACAACAGAAATGTCAACTGTAAACTGATCACATGACTTCTAGTTCCTTTCACCTTGGGATATTCCATTAATTGTAGTTGTTCTCTGTTACACTTGCAACTTATAGTTTAATTTACTTCGTATCTACCACTTAATAGAATAATGTTGGGTTACCAAGAATGAAAAAAGATTGTTCTACTATCTATGTGAAACTGAAGGAAAAACATTTGCTTCATTGTCTGCATTAAGAAAGCATACTCATTTGTTGTCCTTATGCTTTAAAAAGTCACTTGAACTAGCAAAGATCTTAATTTCAGAGAAAATTGTTTCCAGGGTTTGAAAGACCAAATCTGGCTATGATACTATCCTGAAATTTTTCTTTTACTGGACATCTGTTTCATGGTGATGTATATTGGGGTTTGATGACCAGAAAATTGTGGCAGGGATAATAATTACTGTGTTAGGAAGGCCTACAAATGGAGATAAAACATACAACACAGAAATTAGAGAACAACTCTTCTTGATGACACAGAAAAGCAGCCGTTACACATTTATTTTGAATGATTCTCTTTGCCCAGATTCTGGAAAAATGCAATTTTCAAGATAATGCATAAAAAAATGACTGTACAAAGATGGGTTGTAAAATTTATTTTCAAAATGCTTTTCACTTTCAAATTTGACTCCCTTTAGGTTCTAAAAGTATGAAGTAATAAATAGCTAAGTAACTTGTTCACATATATGGTAAATTTTTCTTAAAATTAAAGAGCGCTATATTTTGATTTGTAAGTGCTTGACAAATAAATTCTAAGAACATACGTGTAGGAAAGAGATAAAGCTTATATTTACTACTTTATAGAGATGACCCTGAGTCATTCTGTAGAACATCAACCTAATTGGTATAGTCACTGGATAATACATAATACAGTCTCCGTCAAGAGTTCAAAATTACTTATCTCTGAAATTTCTTTCCATTTATGAACAAGTGGCTCAGATATCTCAATCAGTAATTATTAGAAGTCATTCAGTTACTTTGCTGGGATTTTACCATTCGAAGAATCAGCTTTAACTGGTTGAATATTCTTGGTCCCAAATGCCCTGGATGTGAGACAATTCTGTTCATTAAGTAGATGCTGAGAAACCACACTTCTGATACAGATATTCCAGCAAAAAAAAAAAATCTGAAATCTGCCAGTTTCAAACATCCCTGATAGAATGAAAACTTCCTTCTGTAAAAAAAATTATAAAGCCTTGCAAAATAATACAACCTGGCCTTAGGAAATGCTCATATTATTAAGTGAAACAAGCAAGAAGTCAAACTGAATGTGATCTGTTTTGTTCCAAAACTATGTATAAGTGGACAGAAAAAAAAAGGTTGTGATGATATTCACAGATTAACAGATACGTCTGAAAGCAGAAATTCTGGATGATTTTTATTTCCTTCTTTTTCTTTTCCATATTTCCTGAATTTTCTACAATGGACATGTACTAAAAATGAAAGCAATAGCCTTAGAAAATTTAGGACGAGTCTCTAAAGAGTTGTTGATCCAGTATTTCATCAAAATAGACTTAAAAAGCCATATTTAAAAGAATCAAGATTATTGAAGTGCCAAAACATAAAATCAGGAAGAACATGAAGAACTAGCATTATTTATCTTACAGAATAAATTAGCCCACAAACAAAGGCAGATGAGAAATTGCTTTCTTTATTTAAAAAATCATTATGTAAAGTTTTATAAAAAGAATAACAGTTTTTTGTACCTCTACCACTGAAAAAGGAAAATGAAAGCAGTAGTTGAATTTAATTCTGACACAGGTATGCTTTCCTGAAAATCAGTTGTTCTAAAAGAATGAGAAAAATCTCTGTAATCTCTTTTTCTTTTCTTGTTTTCATTTATTTCTTTTGTCTTTGAAAGCAAGAGAGACTTTCACATATCTATAATTCTACCTGCATGGTACTATATGAAGGAACCTAGTTTCTTTTTCTTTCTCAGGTTTTCTTTAAAATTCACTTATTAGTCTTCTCAAGTCCCTTCTTCACAAATAGCCACAAAATTTTTGGTGAAGTCTCTGCCAAAGATAGATTTACTTATACACACCATACAGTATGATTATTTGTTCCACAAATATTCCAGTGCTCTTTCAGTGCAAGTTGATTCAAAGAAAAGTCAGAATTGATTGTTTTGATTTCTTTTTAATTTCCATTTATATCTAAAGTCCTCTCCCTTCTGCATTATATAGGAATAGATCTCAAAGTACAAACCCCAAGTGCATCAGAATATAATTTACTATGTCCAAGATCCTGATCAAGGAGGACTGAGTCCTTTCAGAATTTGTACCTCTTAGAACTAGAAGCCCTTGAGCTATTCTAGAATGTTGTTTGAGTAGAAGATTGTGACTATGCAGGGAAGCAGCTTGACAAAGGAATCATGAACTTCTCACCTGCCCTCAAGTTGCTGTGATGCCTTGAGTGGAATACAGTTATGACAGAGCAGAAGCCTCTTGTCGTCTGAGGTTACTCATTCACTCTCTTACTTACTTATTATTAAGCGAAAATAACTGCAGATTGAGCGTCCCTTATCCAGAATGCATGGAACCAGAAGAGGATAATGTTTCAGTTTTTCTGCTTTTGTTATTTCTTCATATATGTTATAATAGATTGGGAATGGGACCCAAGTTAAACACAAAATTTATTTTTCAAATATATCTTCTATACATAGGCTGAAGGTAATTTTATATTATATATACAGTGGTGTTGGGGACTGAACTGGGACCTGATACGTGCGAGACAGTTGCTCTACCACTAAGTCATATTCCCAGCCATATTTTTATATAGTGTTTTAAATAATTTTGTGTATGAGAAAAAGTTTCATAGTGTATAATTTTCTGCTTGTGGTATTATGTCAATTGTCAAAAAGTTTCAGACATTGGAGCATTTAGGATTTTAGATTTCTGGATTAGAGATACTCTGTATTAAATCCCTTCCAAACTGATCTAGGCACATGGGATATATCAATTAGTTAGAGAGAGTCCACTATCATAGAACTTGAAGAACAATAAATGTGAAAATGGTAATATGTTGGGAGATATGGTCCATGAGAAAGGCTAAGAAAGCAAAGGAGCTCAGTGGGCTCAGGAGACAAGCTGCAGCAAAGGGTTAGAAAGCAGTGAATAGAGACTCCCTTAGAAGATGACATTTGAGCACAGACATGAAGGAAGGATGGAATTAGTCAGGTGCACATCTGTGAGAAGAGATTCCTCGGCAGGAGGAGCAGCCAGAGCAAAAGCTTAACGAATAGCAAGACCTATGGCTAAAATAGACTGGGTGGGAGGAGTAATAGAAAATATAGTCAAAGAGGCAAGGAAGGCTGGATGAAGAGTAGCTATATTCATGTCCTTAGTTCTTCCTATCTTCCCCTAATGCCACCTGCTGTGTACCTGTCACCCTCTTGTCTACCAACCTTTGTACTTAATCTGAAATAAATTTATCAAATGTCCATTATGGGTCAGCGACTGTGTTAGAAAATGCAAGTATTAGTCTTGCATGAAGCAAGAAATCTTACATCTCTAGTGCTTCCTAACATTATTATAAGAGCAAAGTTTCCAGAAATCAATTTTCTCTAACTTCCACTGTTTACAAACCTAATAGACTTAAAACTCACTCAGATCAGACATAAATTTGGCTTTTGGATGTAACATAAATATAATTACTTGATTATTGGGAAAAAAGTGATGCTTCAATTTGCTGAATGAACTACACTTTCAGAACAAGCCAGAAGTATCTTTATTCTCTTTGAAACCTACTAGATTCCTTGCTCTTAGATAAAATATCAGAACCTTTCTAGTCCTTTTCAGTCATTGAAATGCTATCAGATAATAAGGAATCCAGCCTGGAAACTTCTGCCTCTCCTATTTGCATTATTGGTTTTAACCACCAATAGACTTTGAAGCAGCAATAGAGAAAAGGGTGATCATACTTAGGATCTCCTATGATTTTCTCAACTCCTTCTTCCACGCTGCCTCTACTCTACCTACTTGGTAGAGTAGTACCTAGCTGGTAAGGTAGTACTGGCTCTTTTTCTTTAATATTTTTGTAGGATCTTCAAGGACTTTTCTCCCTTTTTCTAGCCTTTGTAATACTTTCAGCCTCTGTCTGTTATGTCTCTAAGCCCTTTCCTACTGAGATCACTTCTCCTTAGAGAATTTTAGACAGGTCTGTCACAGAGGCTTTCCGTGGTCTCCCCAAAATTGGTTTTATGCTTTATGAAGAAGTATTGTTAAAATCAGGGAGACCTAATCTCAACATCCAGAATGTGACCTTTCCTAGACAATAATCACATGCTGACCTCTTTCATTTGGCTCTTTTTGGTCCACTCCCCCATAAAAAAAGGGGCATAACCATGTCCAGGTCGCTAAGTCTGCTCTCACTGCAGTAACAACAGTCCTATCTATATAGGCATATTTTTGCACATAGCAAATAAAACTGTCACCACTTTGGGCAAACAATCCAGTTTTGATTTGTTCTAGAATGAGTCCTTTCGCTTGGCTTCAGAAAGGAGAAAACAAAAATTTTGCAGAAGACAGAAGAAGAAATACAGCCCTTTTTCTGGGCCAACAATACATTATCTTGTGGCCAGTATCCTCTCTGTTTCTCCTGAAAACTAGGCTGAATGTCAGTGACAAAGTAAGATCCATCGCTTATTCAATAAGTTTGAATCACATTCTTAGCAAGTCCTTCTCAGACCTCCTTAGAAAGTGGGAAGTTGGTCAATTTCTTTTTAACCTTTGGATCCTCATTTGAAACTAATAAATATCCAATGGCAGCCTTGTAGTACAGGAGTATTACATTGAGACCTCTGCCTTTGTTTTCGACCTCGGCCTTTGCCTTTTATCTGTTGTTTGTAAGCACAAAAATAAAAACTTACAAGATTAGAAACGCATGGTAGTATAGTGATAACATTAACACCAGAGATACAGTACTGCTTCATAAACCATAGCAATAAAAGGGAAATTTTAAATACTAAAAGTCCAAGATTGTTTAAATTCATGAATAAAACCCAGTCTTTGGGTTTGATACTGTTTCATGTTCTGTTGCATATCTGGAAGTTTTATTATTAGGTTTTTCATAATATTGTGATTTTTCTTTAAAAGATTCAACCATTTTGAGAATAAAATTTTTTGAAAATTGAAGGACTTGTTTTTAGAAGAAATGAAAATTACTTTGTTGTTTTCTAAAAAGTCTATTGGCTTGCTCCAGATGTAATTAAGGGAATCCTGTTAGAGTATGAAAAATGAGGGGAAAGGACTAGAGACACACTGAAACTTGTTCATTACTCCTTTTTATTTTTTTCATTGAGTTTATTGCTACAGTTTAGGTATACAATGAGGGGTAGCGATAGGAAGGAAGGGAAAGGAAAAAATATGTTCACTACTGATGACCTTGAGCTGACCCAGCTCAGAATAGGATCAACAGAATTCCAGGATTCCTAATTTGGAGCTATCTCAGGAAATCAATCTGTATTTCAAATAATATTTGTGAATGCAAAATCTTAAAAGAAAATTTGCAATTTGACAGATATTTTATTATTCAAAAGGATTAAACTCAATGACAGAATTATAGAATTCCCGAAAAAAAATTTAGCATGTTTGCGTTTTATATGATGGTTATGTTTACTATCCATAAGCCTTTGTTATAAGAGTGCAACCAAGTCAGCCATGTGGCTGAAATCAGTGAAAGCTTGTCACTGCCACAGCACAGAGACCCAGGAGCAGCCAGAAGAGCTGTTGGTTCTCTAAATCCCTGGAAAATGCCTTGCCTTAATTAGCAGACACCAACTTGAGTGACTCCTCCAGAGACTCCCAATTAACTAAGCCTCCAGCCTAGCACCATTAATACTTTTCTCTTATTAGTTCACACCCATGTATTTTAAATCACCCAAAATCTCAACACTTTGTCACCCTAGAACCCAACCAAAATGAGTATTTTGGGGGAGACAAATGCAAAAGGATAAAAATAATTCTGTTTATTAAGCAAATAATCTTAGAAGTAGCACACAATTGCTGTCTAGCTCCCAAGCTCACCAGATGATATTTCCTGCTGTTTTCAGTTACTTTTATTTATACTTCTAACCGGATGAACCCATCGTGCCCCCTACCGCTTAGGAGCAATACTACCACAGT
This sequence comes from Fukomys damarensis, assembly GCF_012274545.1. Classification (NCBI taxonomy): domain Eukaryota; kingdom Metazoa; phylum Chordata; class Mammalia; order Rodentia; family Bathyergidae; genus Fukomys; species Fukomys damarensis. The sequence goes on along the minus strand of NW_022900945.1, from coordinate 30,154,458 downwards.
GTAATGCAACACCACATGTCCTGGTATCCTCCAGAGATTCCTTTCTAGCCATATGCTATCCTTCAGAATGCTTGTTGAACAACATTGTTTGTCTCCCCTTGGTCACCAATGCCAGGATAAATCTGTGGAGTCATGCTGGCAGGAGAAATGGCCTTCAATAGGCAACAACAAACAAGTTCCTTATAGCTGACCTCACCATCTGTCCCAGTTTCCACAAGCCACACATAGGAGCAGCCTTCAACAGGGCCATGTTCGGTGTGCAGCCAATATCTACCAGTCAGGTCAGCTTGAATATCCAGCCTGCATCTGTGCAGAGCCACATACCCAGTTCACATCTTTAGCAGCACCAGAGAATGGTTGAGGAACACTGAAAAAAAACTGAAAGCTCTACTACTTGTAAGAGATACGTTCATGACTGTCTTGGATTGGAACATGTACACAGCTGAGATAGCAATCTCTCTGAGATAAAGACAGGAAGTATTACTGCCTTTATGTTAAATTGAGTATCTACCAAGACCGCCCTGCTTAAAGCACTGCATGTGAAAGAAGCACTGCCTGGTAGATTAATTATCAGTCCTTTTAAGATGTTGTGTAGAACAGCCACAGATATTTCCAAGATGAAGTTGTTTCCTAAACGCTCATTTCAAAAAGGTAGATGATCCTACATGCTTTGCCACTGTAGTCTCAATATAAATTAGTTTATCCCTGCTTGCAGCACATCTTGAGTGCTCAAAATATCACATTTGGTGACAAGGATAAAAAAGCCAGTGCTCTCCAACCAACAATATTAAAGTAAGTGTGCCAAGAACATATTATGAAAAAGCTGATAGAAATACAGCACTGAATGGCTGCAGAGAAGCAAGAGAGAAATTGTTTTTTTCCTTGTTAATACCATTAAAAGAAGACTTATGCAAAAGTTTTTTATTACGAGTTTGTGTTATTAAAACATATTTTCCTGTCTGGAAGTAAATGCTGTAGGTGTACTAAACAATCAAGCTTTAAGAAAGATGAAAAAACCTGGAAGAACTACATTACTACCCAAAGTATTGGTCATTGTACAGTGATGTAAAATTTAACAACCACATTAAACATCAAGTCAAATCAATAGTGATATGTTCAATCTCTCCCAGGCAAATGACTGAGTCTGCTGAAAGCTTTATGGGTTGTACGGCATAGCGTCAGATGGCACATGTGCCAGTGAGGCCAGTGTCCAGTACAGTCAGCTCTGGGAATGCATCGTTCTTAGTGTGTGTGTCAGAGCTGCCATTCCTCAGCTATGACAGCCAGGACCACACAGTGACACCACCAGTGGCTGAACAATAAACAGAACTGTTTTCTTGCCTTTGGCCACATTATTTTTTAAACTCCATGAGACAAATTAATAGCCATTAAAATAAACTAATAAATGAAAAGACTAGGCACATAGCTCAGTGGTCAAGGACTTGTCTATCACATATGATAGGTTCTATAACCAGCACCAAAAAGAAATGAATAATAAACTAAAAATTAGTAAATGATAACCCTTAGTAGATGCCATACTTATGGAATAAAGATTTCTTAGGTGAGGGTTTCTCTAACTGTACTACTCTTAAATGCTGTAGTATTGGTTATTCATTTTAACTATTTTTTTTTGTAGTCTGAAAATACAAATCACTTTACTCTCTACCATTGTTGAGAATGGCATAAAATAAAAAATTTAGTTGCTTTTGCTTTAAACTTCCTTTCTGGTCTTCAAAAAGTTGTGTTCTTTAGTCATAAAAACAAAACCAAAATTGCATCCCTACTTATTTCCAAGGTATCTCTTAAGGGTAATACTTCATTCTCAGTGGCAGTCTCTTTAAACAATTTAGACTGTTCCTCCACGATTTGTCCAAATACCTGATTTTCTTTTAGATTCCTGCCATTTGTGACTTTCTATTCTTAAGCACTAAGTAGAACTTTCTGCTTGAATGACAGAAAGTTTCTAGGTTAGGGATAAAGCTTAGGTGAGTAGGATTTGAGAATTACATGTGAGGCGTACTAGTCTGGCTAGAACTCCATGAAAGTGTGGCCCAGTCCGGCTTAGAAAAGTGTTATTATATATTCAAAATCATAAACATGTAAATGTGTGTACAATGATGGATTCAGGAGGCATACACAGTGTATGAGGGCTCCACTGAATCCTGATGCTACACGAGACCTGCCTCTCATTTTCTCTAAGCAGGAATAGCAATAACACTCACCTCAAAGAGTGATTCTGAAGATTATATGAAAAAGAAGGATGTTTAGCCCACAGCATAGCACAATTAATGCTTAGGATTTCCCCATTTGTGCCCTGATGCTTAGCATTTTTAAAGCTTAGGGATATATGAACTGAGTTTCCGATTTAAGATCATGTTCGACTTCAAACCTGGGAAATTGTGCAGGCCATTCCTATTTGTGTGAAAGCAGAAAGTGCATAATGATTTGGCATCGCACCATGTAACTGGCAAATAGGTGGGCCCGAATTCCAGTCCTAATTTTATAATGACTCATCGCGCTACTGCTGCAAAAGATACCAACTCTCTGATCTTGGCTTCTAATTTGAAATGAAGAAGCTGGACTCTAACGGAGTCCCTTCTGATTTAAATTATATTGATTTTGGATCTGCTCTTCCTTACATATAGAAAATAAACAAGGTCCATTGTGGAGTAGTTTGAAAACTACAGACTCTGTTGGCCCAGTATTTCCACTATTATACCACTTTTTATGAAACTCCATCGTTAAAAATCTTCCAGCAACATCGTCTTTTAAAGGAAAATCACATTAGCTAATGAGTACTGATATATGAAAGATAAAGTGGGCATAGAAAAAAAAATCCTGATCTGCTATAGAGAGATCTTGAAATCTACTTGGAAAGAAAATAATTTACCACATTGTTTTGAAAAATTTAACATTCACTAAAGGTCAAATGAGGAATTCTTGTACCTGAGTGCCTTTTAAAGTAACTTACAGATTTCAAATACAATTTTAAAAACTTAGCACATGTTAAGAGTCATTTAGGAAGTAAGAAGCACTTGCATGGGAAAGTAAAGACAAGTCACATTACTAAAACAAGATACCAAGTATAGCTCTGACCAAATTGGCAGCCAAGCAACTGCAGAACTCGTGAGCTTTATAGCCCATGTGGTCTGCCAAAAAGAGATGTCTAACTTGTCTTGTTTTTTTTTCTTTTGGTATTTGGGATCAAACGTGGGACTTCGCACTTACAAGGCAGGCTATGGCACCACTGAACTAAGTCCCCAGCCCTCTAACTTGGTTTTGAATGCCAAAACTTTGCTCCTGGCGTGATATATTAGGAAATATTTGTCCCATAGATCCATATTTAAGAGATGTTTATTAAGATGATGTGGAATGCCTCTATCATATTAGGCATATATTTGTTTATTTGTAAAATATACAAAAATGTCTTTCAAATAACTGTACCATATCAATTCTCAGTGAAATCCAAGGATTAGTTAAATCAACTCCATAGAAGTGCTATATGCCTGAGTGAAACTAAGCTAATAAATCTAGGAACATTGCTCCATGGTTATCAAACTTAATGCTTAGATATATTCAGAAAAATAGTGGATTAAGCTGCTGAAAAAAAATATATACATTCTACCTGGGAAAAGTAACCTATTAGGTACTATTCACATTTGTATAAATTATTTTGTCAACACTCTAATTCTACTGAGAGGAAGTAAGTTTCAAGCCAATATTAACTTACTTCATCATTAGGCCTGGGGCTACTAATAAGACACAACATCCCAAGAGGCAGAAACTCCTATCAAATTTGAAAATTCATATAGTAAAAATCTACTTATACTTTAAGACTGAATCTAAAGGTCACCTTCTTTAAGGAAGCTTGTGTTGACACATTTCCCGCTCTTTCTCTGAAACTAAGTAAAATAATGGGAATAGTATTCAATTCATTCAATCCTTATGATAGCCCAGGGGATAATGACTACCAGTACTGTCCTTTTGTCTGTGAGGAATGTAGTACATGAAGAGGATAAGAAATTATCTCACACTTCCTGCCTATCTGTAGTCCAGAGAGGTGAGCGCAGACAGTCTGGTTTCAGAATCCATGCTTACAATTCAACAAAAGGTTGTGAAATTCAGTCTTGTTTTAAATAGGTTATTTGTCAGAGGAAAATAAATATTTATAATTAGGTTTAATAAAAAGGATTATTTTCATTTTGGAAATAAAATAATAATAACTCAACCGAAATATTGAAAGTGACAGATTTACCATTTTTTGAAAGCTTATGGTCAAGCCAGACTCAACTCACTTTGGTCAGAATTTGTTTCCCACAAGGTAAAGAAATTATTATCCATGGAATGTTTCAGCCCACATTTATCCACATTACAAAGAATCTCCACTTAATATTATTAGAATATATGCTTCAAATTAAAAACAAAACCTGATATAAGGAATAATTTTCATATATAATAGAAGATTTCATACAATGAAGGGATTTTTAATTAAAATATGTTACATGGTAATCCTGACAATCATAAAGGAAAATATATAAAAGTCTCATATCATACACCAAAACAACTTTCAAAAGGATTAAAAATATATAAAAACAAAACAAGGAACATATGAAAATATGAAATTGAATATCAAGTTTCTGTAGGTAATCAATTTAAAAAGAAGCAAAGTGGAGGAAAAAAACACCAAAAATAGATTTCTTGTCATAAATTGATATAAATTCAACTGAAAATATGTACAGGTAAATAAAATTATCATATTGCTGTATTTTCATACCACTATTGAAAAGGATAAGGTCAATAAATAGCTTTATCTTCATAAATTGTAAATCCTGGGTATGCATTATATAACACAAGTTAGGAAGAGGCTAGCAATAGATTTAGGAAAAACTAAATGCAGCAGAGTTAATGCTTTTATTTTATAAAATACTATAATTAAATATTAAGAAAAAAAATCTCCATAGTCACACAGTTCACAAAACAAGAAATATGACTAATCAAGATAAAAGAAACAAACTTCAGAATCACCAGTTTTGAAAAAAAATAAAGAAAAACTAAAGCCTCATTTTTATATCATGTACTAAATAGTAAAAAAAAAATCCACATTTACATATACTAAGACAATATTCAGCATTGGTTTGAAACTGGTAATCTCATAAATTTTAATTACTTTGAAAATGGGTTAAAAAGAAATCCTATGGTTTAAAGTCTTTGAATGAATTCTTTAAAAGTTTCTATACAGATTTTCATATGACTGCTGCTTAATAACCAAATAGTAATCACAGTAAAAACTTAGAAAGAGTATGAGAAAAATGGCTATTCTGTGTTCATTCGATGCATTATTTTAATGCTTAAGCAAAGATCTGGCCCTCTCCACATAACAAAATGCAAAATGTGCAAACATTTTGAAGAGTCATTTTATATCTGTATGACTTGCTAACAAAAAAGAACCCATAAAAATATATGACTTTTAGAGTGCTGAATTTATGTAGTAGTAGTAGTTATGTTTCCTCTTTGTCAATTTTTCTGTTTCTTTTACCATTATAATTGAAAAATATAGACAGAATTTCCATATATATTTTCTACTTTATGTTAGAAAGATAGAGCTGTGATGATTTCCTCTATCTTGTTCATTACCTTACCCATAAACTGTACTTTAGCTATATTTAATGAATGTAGAATATAATATATTAATGGGAAGACAGAGTATTTTATTTTCCTGTAAGGACGTCTGTAAATAACTTAAGGGAGAAAATCTTAGTAGTACACATTTTTATTAGTAGTAACAGTCCTTACACTGAATTGTTAAACTCAGTTGTGATGTTCCTGTTGGTGAGAACATTAGCAGTGATTTCACTAATTGACCTAAGGAATGCAGAGATGTAAGAAAGTCTGAAGATAATAAAAGAATTGCATTTTCTTGGGTATCTTTTAAAATATCTATTGGTGGCTTGTTTTTGTTTTAAAACCAATATTTTTGGGGTGCTTCTTTCTACATGTTTTAATTGTTTACTTTTAATGGCTCAATAATCATGGCCTTCAGAGAAATCTTGTCAAACACATTTTTAAATTTTAAGCACCTTAGGAACCATATATTTTCATTTAAAAATCATATAAGTATTGGGAAAAAAGATACACAAAAGCTTTACTATGTAAAAAAAAACTGTAACCTTTGAAACTAAAATTATTCAGTATTAACTGATCTTTCCTCTTTGCTAGTATGAAGTTTTGTTTGTGGATTTACTTCCTGTTAGGACCTGAATTGCTTAACTTGTTGCATTGTCATTGTTCAAGAATCTCTGCTTTGAACTCCTCAGCAGGAGCACCTGATGTCACCTCTGTATTGAGTCATGTGTGATCAGGTCACAAACGCTGACATTTGTGCTCAGGTTTCTTCAGATCCTATGAACATCCATGCACACAAATAGTTGTCTCTTCAACCTCCACTAGTCTTGACCTTCTCGGTGTCTTGCTTTGACATATAGCAGGGACCAGCCATTCACACTCCTTGACCTTCTTCTTGTGCATATCCCTTAACACTAACCTTTCTCAGGTGTAGGAAAGAGAGATATCAATGCCCTTTTTGTGACTAGCTAGCAGTTAGCCGATAGAGTGGTGCCTAAATATTATTCCGTGCATGAAAAAGGCCATTCTCTTTCAGATCTTCTGTATGTGAATCATAGTAGGGAAATATTCAGCACAAATTGCCTCATTCCTTCTACCAATGTTATGAAATTTGACTCAGTAAGAGCAAATGAAGGCCAACAATAATGAGTATCATACTATTATGTTCAACTTTGGCCAAAAGCCTAGTTAGGTTCCTTCAAGAGATTAATTACATCTGAAGTATATTCCCTTGTTTTCTGGAAATTTTCAGTGTTCTGAAATTCTGTAAATTAAACCAGGAAACCCTTGAGTACCTTCTTTGTGTAAAGTGTTATTTAAGGTACTTGATATGATTTAGGACTGAAAGGAAAATTTATTTATGTATTTACTTATTCTCAAATCCTTTAATATATAAAACGTATGATTATTTATAAGTAAATAATAATTGAATATGTAGGAGATAGAGCAAATCAAAGAGTAGAAATGAAAGTGAAGAAATGAAATAGATGGTAGCTAGATATTTATCTGTAGTAAATTATAAATTAGGAGGGATTATATCCATAATAAAAAAGGCTAAAAATTTAACTCTACATTGCCAACAACTAATAAAAAAGTATAGTAGTCACATGTACTATTCATAAGATCTGTAGATGCAAACCAACAGAACAGCTTTTCTTGTAGAAAGCAAGCCCTTAGAAATGTCTCACTTTTTTACAAAGAAGATATTTTGTTCTAGAACCACAACACTGATATAAATGCAATAATTTGTTTATAAGTGCATCATTTTATAATGTTGACAATGACAATATTTTATATAGCTAAGTTTAAGCTTAGATTTCCCAAGATCTAGCTTAAATTGAAAGCACCTGTTAGTAAACTTCATAGAAGCAGGAAAAATGGATCTTTTAGACCATTTTCCTCAGATATTTTGTGTTCAAATCTAGGTTTCATCAGCACTGGGTGGCAGAGCGAGCGCAGGGACCCTCTCTGACTTACAGTGAAATTTCTCTGTACTGCTGACTAAAGGCTGATCCTAGTCTCTTAATTTTACCTTCTAATAAGTATCCACAGGAAAAGCTAGGGCATTTAGAGAAGATAGAATAGACACCAGGAGAATCCTCATGAGTAGAGTCAACCTTCTTTGCAAGAACAACTTGAGGCTTATTTAATACACAGTCTATAATGGAGTGCTGCAGCTGACGTGAAGATACAACTAATAGTCACTGGATGCAGCATGTAATTAAAATTATAAAATAAAAAGAATAAAAATGCTACAGTGGATGCACCGAAGCTACTAACACTTGGGGACCAGGGAAGAGGAACTGTGTCTAATTGCAGAAATCCAAGGATGCATAGGAGAGCCTTTGAATTACTTTGATAGAGGAGTCATATTTCTGAAGATGAAAACGTTCATCAGATTCAGAATGAGCAGAGTATTCAGAGATTATAAGTGTGTCCTGTGTTGCCAGTGTGAATGGTGTGTGCTGTGCTGCTGGGAAAGGTGAGTCAGCCAAGATGAATTAAGTCATCACGATTGCGGAGATGTGTTAATTTAAGCAAACAATCAGGGCCTTATAAGACAGGTGGGAAATGGGTTCTGATTTATTTAATGAGCTTTGTAAGCCTTTTTAGAAGAAAAGGGGGATTGCACGGGTGACATGTCATGGAGAAATGTGAGTGGGAAAGGCTAACGTCAGAAGAGACTGAGTAAACCAAAATACATCATGGGAGATAAATTCAAGATGTTAAACTAGGGAATAGCCATCAAAGTGAGGGAGAAGAGTGGGTGGATGAGAAACGGGAGTGGAGCAATAAGTGCTCTTGGTAACCAAGCAGGGGCCAACAAAAAAGAAGTCCAAGATCACTCCAAGGTTGCTAGTCTGGATCGACAGGATTAGATCAATGGTGGGACAGAGAAGGCAAAGATGCACACAGAAGGTGCTGAAAATTCGAACCTGGTTCTCATAAAGTGAGGATTTTGACACGGGAGTACCTTTCAGAATGCGTATCTGCAGGCTTCCAGGAAGGTAAACTTCCCTGAGGAGCATGGTTGCTCACTCCGCCCTGAATAGTCTGAGTGGGCTGCGGGGGAGAGGACAGTAAAACTGCATTTTTGTCACTCCTCCATCTGCACATTGTATTGCTTCCTCCCTCCCTTCTAACTGATATTATCCTATAGCATTCAGAATCAAAATACTGTTGCGAGAACTAGTGACAAATTTTCATCAGAACAAAAACAAAAACAAAACCCCTAGTAGCACCACAGCACATTCCCAGGCTTCTGTTCATTGTTGAAATAGAAGGGCTCCGATTCAGGTTGCAAGAGCCTGATATACTGTAATGTTTCTGCCGTGCAGGCGGGCAGCAATCTCTCCCTGAGTCCCTTAAGAGCACTTTACATTTTCTTCCCATCTTTCAGCTCATAAACATGTTTCTCTTCAGAACACACACCATATGCCATTGGAAAAGGGTTGTAAAGTTTTATAGATATATTTGAAAGTATTATAAGAGTATAATAAAGCAAAAATAATGCAAAGGAATGGGAATTATTGAACAATGGAATTAAAATATTAGGCACGAATAACTCTAACCACATTCAGCTTCTGTTTGTTTGTAGAAGTCATAAAAACCCAGAACTCTTGTTTAGTTCAAAGATATGAAGCCTTGGAATAAGGCTTTTTTTAAAGAAACAATTGCTATACTTTATTGAAGGCTTATATACCAGGAACCAGTAAATGTGAGATAAAGAGTAAATATATTCCTGTATTATCTTAACTGCTATTTATAATGCTGTATATATTTTGAGGTGAGTTTTTTTAATTTTTTGCACACCCTCAGGATTATTCTATAATTCTTTATTCTGAATGGATTCATGAATTCATTTAATTGAAATTTATTTAGTTCCTGTGCCAGTGAGAGTACTTCTGGATATAAAATATAAAATCTGATCCTTGACATTGAGGAGTATTCCAACATGAACCATGAACCATTTATTCATTCACTCAATCATTAAGCGTTCACTGCATACCTGTTACTGTATACCTGGTCCATGCAAGATCAGCATCACACACAAAGGTTATGATTGCAATATGTCATACCATATGTGGAGCTTAGTGGTCTCTGTTTCATATACATTTTCCATAATCCAAGATGTTCAAGGTAGCTTGACCATAAGTTGTTCAAAAACAGACAATGCAGAGGGTTATGAAACAAAGAAATAGCTCCAGAAATGGAAAACCTGGTGTCAGAGATCTCGAAAGAGCTAGGAAAATCTGCAGCAGGTAAATTGGTATTGGAAGGATGTCAGTAGGAAACTACAGTGGAGACTAATTAATTATTGGGATTTTGAACCTGGTGTGAGTAATAGAGCTTAATGAGGAGGGGGAAATGTGTTAACAATGACCTTTCCGGCAGCCTTCAAGCTGTATCTGCTGAAACAATCATTCAGGATGTCATAAAGTGATATGAAAAGGAACATGGACTGGGAAAAGAAGAATTTCTGAAGCTTCATAGAAAAAACATACAGAAATAATATTATACAGGAAAATGCAGCAAGAGTCAGTCAATGAGAAAAGCTTTCAGTGGCCTTCTTTAAAAAAAAGACTCTAACTAGCCTAGTACATCTGACCCTTTACTATGGAGACAAGGTCCTTTCTCAGCCCACTTTCAACCTTACTGCTTTTCTTCAACATGAGCACCACTAGGGCTTTTTTGTATGTATTGCATGTACTGTTTTTTTTTTCTTTCCTTCACACACATATCTCATTATTTTATTGGCACTTTTTAGGTATACAATAAATATCTCATGACTTTAAATGTATTTTTTTGTGTGTGTATAGTGTCCACGGTTGCACATCCTTGTACATGTTGAGAAAGGACTATCCTATCCTCTGAACTGAATGTGAGTTCCCTTCTTTGACATCATTTTCTAGGTTGATAATAATGTTCTTCCCCTTTCTATTAGACTATAATCACCTCATAGGCAACATCCAAGTATGCTTTATCTTTGGGTTCTTTGTACAATCATGAAAAAAATATTTATTGAATGAATGACTGTCCAGGCAGAGCAAGGCAGAAAAGGCTTGAAAAAAAAGAGAAAGAAAGAAAATTAGAGTAAATCCCCATGTACTGTTCCAGAGGAATTAAAAAGAGCTGAAAGGGAGGACTCAGGTATGGAAAGCACATTAAAGAACAGATGAAATTTTAACTACTCCTTCAATTACTCAAAAAAATACATTTGACCACCTATACAAGACAGGCAGTATGCTGATAATACTGCAAGATTTCACCCTTGCCCCTCAAGAAACTAAGAGTGGGGAAAAGTCAGAGTAATGCAAGAAATGTTCTAAATGGGTTAATCCTATAATGGGTTATAGAAGAGAGTACTAGCCCAGAGTGCTTCTTAAAGGAGGTTATTTCAGGATGAGGCCTAAGAAATTATTCGGCTTTGCCAGATTAAAGATTGAGGGAGGGTATCAAAAGCTCAGAGAAGAGCATGTTTATAGTCTGAGTGGCCTGATGTGTGATGGAGCATTTGGGAACTTTCCTTGGTTAGAGTTTGATTGTAAATATCTGGAACAAAAGTCTCACAGAGGCAAATTAAAGCAAGTGCTTGCTTTGGTAAGATCCAGAGCTGTCCATAGGATACGTTTATAGAAATGCTGTATGATATACAGGTAATTAAAATTTGGGGGGATAGGGACATTCTGATAATCACATTTAGAAGTTCTACTTCAGCAAATTAATAAAATACTGTATTTGTGTTTGGAAGTTGAAATGTAAAGAGAAAATATTCCAAACTAAGTCAATTAGGAGCTGAAAGTGAGCAAATGGTCATCCCATCTCCATTTCTCTAATTATTTATCATCTAATGTCATATCTGTTAAGATGATGGTCAAAAGATCAGCTCTGGATGGAACCTCACCTGTATAGTAAATTTCATTCATCTTCCATCTTGGAAATTGAAAATCTATGACAACTCAGACAAGCTTATAGCTAAGGTTGATTATTGTACTATTAGTTGCAAAAGGATTTACTAAATCATCAGTAGTCTCAAAAGAATGGAGTGATACTGTCTCTCTTCTCACATGTTCATAAAAGTAATTTAATGGTGTCTTAGAATATTCAGGCAGTGATCTTATGACCATGAAGATTTTATGCTGATGAGGATCTTGGGAGGATGAGAAGCTTATGTTGATTAGGACAGCAATAAGATGAGCAAAGACATTCTTACAACAGTAGGTGGGATGAGTTAAGCTCTCCCAGGTGAATCCTTTCTTACTACTCAGTTCTCCAAGAACAAGGATGTCTTCAGCTGATATAATCTTGCTTTTGAGCATCATGGAATCATGAGACCATTGAGGTTTCAACTGTGACCGGAGGCCAGAATGGAGTTATGTCTTGTCATCTCATAGCCAGCCTGTAGGTAAGAAGACTAGGCCTAATCATAATTTAATTGTGAAATGATTTTTTTCCCAAAAATTATGTAGAAGGGCTCCTGACAGCTTGAAATATCAGAAATATTTTTTTACAGTATTGGAAGATGGAAGTCCAAGTGTTTGCAGGCTCAGTGTCTGGAGGGAACTTAGTGCCTGGTTCATAAATGACACTTTTCCCTGTAACCTCAGTGTTGGAACAAGGAAGGGTTTTCTTAGGTTTCCCTTGTACACAGGGCTTTATGCTCACAACCCAATCGCCTCTCAAAAGCCCCACCTTCCTATAACATCACTTTGAAGGTTAAGAGCTAAACAAATGAACATTGGGAAACACAAACATTTAAAATATAGCAGTTGTTGACTGGGGATTTAGCTCAGTGGCACTGTACCTGGTTTATTCTTGCCTGTTCAATAAATTATCTCTTAAACTTCAGGTGTAAGTATCAGTTAAAAATTTATAAAACTTGCATGTCTCCATTTCACATATGTAAATGGTCTGAAGTTTACTGAAATACATCTAATTCATATGAATATCAAGAGACTCAGAATGTCTGTGATGTTTCATATGAGTTAGAAAAAAGAATCAGAAATCCAAGATGTAGCATTGTCCTGAGAAAATTATCTCATGTGGTAGAGATGATCTTTTGATAACAAGATTAATCCATATAAAACAGGAGATATCATAACAAATATTGTTTCTGTTCACTAACACACAGTTCTCACTTCGGTCAAGAAAAGATGATTATCTTAAAGTATATTTCGCCTATTTGAAAACCTAATTGCTACTAGAAAATCCTGAAACCATTTATTATTTTAAAAAATAAATTATTTCTTTTCCACTAGTTTATTCTAAAACATGTTGTAAAAGTTGTGACTTATATTACCTATTCATTTCCTCTATTTGTTATTCAGGGTGAATCTAGAGTTTTTCTTTCATATTCACTAGGTAAAAAAGTATTCTGTAACTTCCCAAAGTAGAGCCCACAGATTTTTAGAGAATATTTATGGACTTAGTGTAGAAGATAAGAAGGAGGAATTCATAAAGCAGTGATAACACAGAAAACCACTAAGGGAAGATCAGGTACACTGTTCTGTGTAGACCCACAGATATTTGGAGTGGGGCAAAGTAGGATAGATCTGTCAGGGTGTATAAAGATGCAAGGAAACTTTAGTAGCTTCTAACCTTTTCAGCATATTTTCTTCCACTGAAACCAAACACTTTGTCCACATAGGACTGCTAAATTCCAAATGAACAAGGTGCGTTACAATCTTTTATCCTTGATAGACACTGAAGCATGTTGAAATAATATAAATGCCAACATGAATTCTTATGTGAACGCTGATCTATTGAGTCTGTACTTGAAATATATCTAGTCCTTTGGTTTCTCTGGGCTGTCCCTTGGGAAATTATACTTATGATTTTAAAATTACTCAGCAAGTTTACAAAAGTTGTCGTATTAAACCATTGCAAATCATTTAGTATGACTATCTGCCTCTTCTCATAAGAAAGTCTTATGAAATAAATAACTTAAGGGCTAGAAGAATTAATTTTATTAGGTGTTAAAATATCTCTGGTAAAACTCATAACATATAAAAATACCAGAAATCTATACCTTTGGAACAGAATAGATATGCAGGCATTTGCTTTGGTAAAGTGATAAAGAATTTCATTATGAGATTTTCCTCTGGTTCTTACAGATTAGGTTTTGTGTCATTGTAAACTATACTTCCACTAATTAGTCAGAGACTTTTGCATGAGAATTAAGAGTGTAAAATACTTCCAAAGTTGTTTAACATAGCAAAATGTAAGAAAAACTGAAATGCAACAAACTCCATCACAATTTAAAATACAGGTATAGTAAAGGTATAGAATCCTAATGATAAATGTAACTATATTGTTTGCTTTAAATGTACCAATAAATTTAATGGGGAAAAAGAAAAAAAAAACATAGATATAGAGCTTCACAATGGAAGACCATACTGGGCTGGGCCCAGATTCATTATTACACATTGACTCCAATCTCCCAGGCTACTTCTGAATGCTGCAGGGCTCAGAACCTGCACAATATTCTGGTAACTCAGTAAAAGTGTCTGTCTACACACAGCAGCAGTTAACGAGGAAATAAGATACACAGTATGTTTAATGGAGCTAACAAAAAATCTGTTAAAGATTTAGTAGAATATGAAAAGGAAAATTGGGAAAGATGAGTAAGAGAATTAAAGCCCAAAGTAAATATTGATATACTTCTTGTATATGTGTGTATGTATATTTTCTTGGTTAATAAATGTTATCAACTTTAGAGCCTCTAGATTGTTGATTTTCTAACACTTGAAAGACAAAAGAAACAATCATAAATATCTAGTATATAAAAGTGATGCCAAAGAGTATATATATTTTTCCTCATATATTTACTTTATTTATTGAATTCAAAAGAAAAAAGTCCATTAGGCTATTGAAGGTACCATATTTCAAAGCCTACTCAACTGAACATTTACTATTTTTGTCAAATTTATTGAATAGTACCAACCTCAGAGGACAATAAAGGACCAAGTATAAATGAACTACTTAAACCAGCCCTAATGTTAGAAGCAGAGTTTATTAGAAAAAAATATATTTTCTCTATAGAAATGTGGTAAATTCTTGTGTGTATCTTTGGTATTGACTTGGAGAACAACTGTTTTTCTTCCATGTAAAAATATACAATTTTCAGAATTCAAATGAGAATGAATTATTGTCAGGATTAGAATTTTAAGTCTATATTTCATCAATAGAAAACTGAGGTTTTTACCTTAAAAATTTAGAGAATGAGTCAAGACTATGTTTTACTACTGCCTGGTCACATGGTGATTAACCTTGACTTTGAAGATAATAGAGAAGAGTCTGAGCCAAGAAGAAAAATGGCTAGGTGTATAGGCAAATTTATATGTTATTTGACTAATTAGAACAGTGCAACTGAAGACTGAAAAATCAATTAGTTATATAAAAACCATGAAATGATCAGCTATTTGTCTCTGAAATAGACTGTTCTTAGGTAAAAATTATTTTGCTGTCAAAATTCAGAAAGAAGATCAGGAGGAATTAAGAAGTTTTTCATACATGGGTAAAAAATAAAAATTAAAGCACACTTAAAAGAAAACAGTAGATTCTTTGAACACTTCGCTTGCTATTCCCTTCAGGCATAGAGCAGGGTACTGTTTGGTACAGTAATACCATATGAAAATTCTCTGTATAGATGCAGAATGCAATAAGATAATAAACTTGGTTACAATTAAGGTAAAAATAAAGTTTGGTTTGCAAGAATTCTTAACGATTAAGATTAACAATGCTAGGAAGAATGAGAAACAAGTTTGCAAAGCCTCTGTGAAAGGCCTTTGAAAAAACCAACCCCTGACCACTCTAAAATATTCTACTTATATTGCTTAAATGTTAGAAGTCAGATGGATTTTGTAGTTTTTAAGCTTTGTAGTGCAATATTTCTAAATATTCATTGACTTGCCACATTATATTTACTCCTGCCCCTCAAACCACCACAAAAACAAAAGAAAATAAAGCATTTTGCTTATAGCACAGACCTCTGAATTGTCTCCTTAAAAACTTTTGGTGGGTCCCCAACAAAATAATACAATATGTAAAACCCAGTCACTAATATAAATAGTTCCTTTCTTTCTAGAATTGCCTCCCTTTTTAACTTTCCCTCCAGTAAACATCTACAAGGCAAGTGAAATGTAAGAGGCTAATTCCCAAATGCCTTGCGCTCCTTTGAACATCATCGTCATTACCTAGAATATCATTTGTCTTTCTTCTGTTCTACTGAAAATGTTGCCATGCTTCAAGATTTAAGGCAATTTTTTCAAAAACCTCTCCCTAACCATAATACTGTCCTTCATGTCCTGCCCCAGGCTAGAAATATATGTGCTGACTTTCCCAGAACACAATCTACTTGCAGACCTAGGCCAGGATGTCTTCTCCTTCACAGTTCCAAGCCAAGTACCTGTGCCGTACTGCCCTTAACTTTTTTCTTAAAGCGTACTGGACCAAGAGTAAAGCAGTGTTTCATACCCAAACCAACGGAGTGTCTCAGCCATAGAAAACTCCCAGCATCTGGTTCTAATGTAAAAACCTACATTTATGCTAATTTCCTAGCCTAGGTTCAGAGTCGGGCTTTCCCTCCTCCTGTTCCGGGTTCAGATCTTATAGCGATTAGTAGGGGCTGAGGACAAGAGGTGCGTTTCTTCCCAAACACAGACAAAATGTGAATCAACCTGCAGTAGCCCCTATATGCAAAGCCCTCATCCTATGGTCACTGGAGAAGGGCAGTGCTGCCATCCCTGAACCCAAGAAATAACTTGCAGAAGTAGCTCTATAACAGTTCTTTAGAAAACGTATTTTGTGAGACCCACAGTATGTCAAAAACTGTTCCATGCTTTCAAGATCATTTAGTGAACAAATGGGATACTTACACTTCATTGCAATGAAGATCAACCATGAACAAAGTAAATTTTAAAATGAGGTTTAAATTCATAAGTTCTAAAGAGGAGAAAGGTGTGGATGAGGGCTGGGAAGTAGCAGGAGGGAGGGGAGAATTTCAAATGGGAGGAATGGTTAGTAAAGTTCTCACTAAGAAGCTGATATCTGAACACACACCCGAAGAAACTATTTCTTGCTGCGAGATTACTGTTGGAAAAGTGGCACATCCCACCTATCAGTGCCACCCATCTCCAGCATGGGTCTGGCCAGTTGTAGTGTGCTGTCAGGCAGGCCTTTTTCCCTGATGACACAGTTGTGCTCCCAGTAGGGTAAATCTCCATTTGTGGCTTATCCTTAAATTCTGAATTATGAAAGAAACACTGAAGTGTATTTTGACTGCTCTGATAGAAAACACAATATTGTCAATTATTTAGTAGTATTTCTAGGAGTTAATCATGATTAAAGAGGCCCAGTTTATTAATATAATCAGTGTTCACCACCAAATATGTACACACACACACTCACACACACACACACACACGGAATCCACTTGAATAGAGTTTCACAAACAATTTTAGCAAAGCTAACGAACAATATGTGCTGAGTTTCTTTCCTCCCTAGAGGCCTTGCACATTGCTCTGCCACACTGAGCTCACACTGTTTTCAAAAGCAGCTTTGCACTCACAGGCAAAACATGGTGGCTCAGTATGAGACCCATAGTTTTTACCATCCTGATAAAAAGCAAAAACAAAAAAAGGAAGAAACTCAGAGCATTTTCACATATTCACAATGATGGGAATTGGCTGCTTTGACAAGAGAAAGTCGTGGCATAGGATTTTTTTTTTTTTAGATAAATTAACAGAATGAAAGTGCTAAATTAAAATTACAACATTGATTTCCTTTTTAGCTCAGCTGTGCATTATATAAAAGGGTCAGAGGAAGGATTTATTATTGGTGATGAGTCTCTGCCGTCCACTAAGCAGTAAGAGACCAATGTAGAAAATAAAGTTGTCCATTTCAGACACCCTTTGTCTTTGAGGAAAGCTGTCTAGGTGGCCCACGGGTGGCAAAAGCACTGAAAGGAAATGGAAATTGATAATCAGTCCTGTTAGGCTGATTCTCTGCATGTTCAATTCATATCCTTTTGAAAAGAAGAGATTAAGATGAAACCTCATTGAGGAATACACATTTTGAAGAAAATAGAAACAAAGGTTCTGCAAGGCTATTTCAGTTGGTGTCAAATGTGAGAACAAGGCAACACAAACTTATAGGAAGAAAGGGCATTAACAAAATCCCCAGACAAAGAAGGAGCTAATAGCAAATATATGCAGCCGTCTTTGTGGATGCTCACAGGAGAAGTGGTACAACTTGATTTACAAAAGGCCTGGATAATTATTTGTTACTTGGAGCCAACCCTGCTTCTCCCTCTGCAGAGGGTAGGCAGTGACCATCTGCGTGTCTTCATTTTGCTTTTGTGTGGATGAGAATTAGCCGCATTTCTGCGTCTGGTAAGCTTTGCATGAAGAGATGTTTGAAGCACTCGCTTTGTTTTGTTTTAAATCTTTAAACTGCTCCCTCCACCTCCGTCAGAGGATTACTGCACATCTAACCGCAAATAAATTGAAATATCAGCTGAAGAGAGCGCATGTTGCTCACTGATGGAACAATGGACGGCAGGTGGTAGAGGATTTTGTTTTCAGAAAGGCACAGGAGGCTAGAAGTGACAAGAGTGATTTTGTGAGAAGGCAGAAACTGTCAGGATGAAGTCATGGGGGTCAGTAGTTCCTGAGCTGACCTTTTTAAACAAACCCTGAGAAGACCTTTCACTGGATCCTCACAGCAGCAGTGCATTCACGCCAGAAAGGAGGGAGGGCTCCAGGTATCGAGAGTCTTGACAAAAAGCGTATTTTCTATGATAAGGCCTATGTTCACTCACAGGGTAGCCCGACACTCCCTCTCCTGTCAGCCCGTGACACACCATCCAACCGCTCACCTGCTCCACCATGCACACCGGCGCTCGAGCTCTCCCTTAACACCTTTCCGCTGCCTTTGATATCATCTTCCTGTCAGATCATGGAAATCAAGGACCTGCCGCAAAGTGGGACACTAGGTGTGCTAATTTCCATGTCATTGCCTTGAACAGTCTTCTAGTGCAGGAAACTGTTACCTGACTTCTGGGAACACACTGAAGGGCTGAGACATGTTAGATAGATGGCAAAAGAATTTGCTTCTTAATGTTTGTAAGCCAGAATTATAGAATGCATTAAAGCATAAGGCTTTCTTTTCAAACACCCTTCTGTTCGGGCACTATTATGTCACTAGAAATCACAATAAATCATGCACATAGGATTCTTTATAATGAAGGCTCTTTGTTCAAAATTGCCGGTACCTGAAAGAAATAAACTGTTGTCTCCAAAGCCTATGAAAAATAATGAGGATGTTTACCTCTTCATTACTAAATAATATAGTATCTGTCCTTTTGTTAAATTGTTTTAAAAAGGTAACAAAATTTATCTTACATAGATAAGAGGCATCCATTACAGAACTATTATGCCCCTTGCTCAGGTAAACATGCGAATCATGAAATCAGAGCTCTCCTAAGCCCGGCACATAAATGATGAAACTTCTTTCCATTTGCAATTGGCACAGTAATTTTCTCACTAAACTTCAATCCTCAGATGACCTAGTCCAAACCTCTAAAATTTGAACTATTAAAAATGAACAAAAGCTTTTTAAAAGTTTGAGAGCACAGGTGAATACGATTGTAAAAATTAAGATGTTTTTCAGTATGGCTTTGTACTTCTCAAATCTTTTGAGTAGATAGCAAGAGGGAAATTTGATTAAAAATCTCTTAGTAAGTTAATTTTTTAATCTAGCTGAGAAATAATGTAAACAAAACACTAGAATTTTAATCTCTTGATCTCCAGTATTCTAGCTCGGTACTCAATGGAGATTACTCTTTCTACGTACTTGAGCAATAATGCAGCTTATAATGTTAGATTTAAATTTTGGATGTCCTCTGTAGTTCCTGCCCCTGTACAAAAGCTAGGAGGCATGAACACTCCTGGACAGTCAGCTATGACTTTCTACACATGTATATTTAAATGGTTCTGTATGTTAAAAAGCCAGTTTCTGGCTCAGAAAACAATGTTAATAAGAAAGAGAAGTAAAAAGACTACACAAGCAAAACATTATGAATGGGATAAATACAAGGGACAAAAAAAAATGCTTTTGTTATAAAGCCTGAAGATCATGAAGAGAAATCAGGGTGCTCACAGAAAGGAAAATTGGCCTGGATTGGAAGAGACACCTGGACATCAATGAAGTCTTTTGGGGAATTCCTGAAAAGAACAGGAAAAAAGAATAAAACAAAAGGGACATTGGAAAATCAAAGATCAACACATAGGTACATTATAGATTGAGTATCACATATCTCAAAAATCATGCTCTTAAAAAATCATGAAGATGTCAAATTCATTTGAAGATATATTTTTATAATACTTTCTCCTTGAGTTCACATTAGACAACTCAGTTGTGTATCTGTACATATTTCTTAATTTTAAAAAAGACTTTTGGCATCACAGGCCTCTAGGGAATATGGAAAACACAAAGTCAAGAAATAACAAAGATACCTTTTAGATGTGCTTTTAGATGTGTACTTAATCCAAATAAATATCATCCAATAATTTCTTCTCTTCTTTTTCTTGGAGATACTCACACATTGTTTTCTGGAATACATCTGGAAACAGAATAATACTTATACTTTTTTCCTCTAATAAATAGTTTTTTGAAGTTTTATACTTCTAAAATTTGAACCTTCACCGAGAAGTAGGATTTTAGGAATAATGATGTAACTTTCACATAGTATTGCTGTAGGAATGAGATACCTTTGCAATGGTGACTAACAGTGACGAACAGGAATCTGAGGACAGGCGCAGCTCTGTGAGAGCTGCCTGATTCCCAGGCATTGAGCGGAGCCATGTGGAAGAGGACTATGTATCCTGCAGCAGCAGTCGCTTAATCAGGTGTCCATAGTTAAGCCCCAGCTCTGCCACATGCTGGTGGAGCCCAAGCTCTGTCTAGGTCCTGGTCCTGAAGAGATGCGCTGGATGGTGTTGGGTGAAAATAGCATCCCAGAGCACCTCGGGGAGCCCCTGAATCCCCTGGTGTCCACAGAGATTCCTCCCCGGTACCCCACCCTGGCCTGAGAGACTGCCCCTTGCAGGGCCCACCCCAACCGTGCACAGTCCACACAGATACACGGAGGAGCCTCGGGGCAGCCTTCCAGAGACGGACAGTCCTCAGAAAAGGAAAAGCTTTCAGAAGTCGCTGGATCAGATATTTGAAGCCTTAGAAGAAAAAGACCCAGCTCCACTGTGGAGCTGTTCTCAGACATGGACAGGTCCCACTACACCCTGGACACTGCTGACCCTCGGATGGCTTATGCTGCAGATGGCCTCCATGCCTGCTCCAGTGCTTTGCTGCAGCCACCCCGCCCTTGGCTCCAGCTGCAGGTTCGACCTGGCCGAGCTGGACCACGGGGTGAGACCCTGGTGGAGACCAGACAGGTGGCTCGTTGACAGCCTCAGAGAAGGCCCAGTGCCCCCAGAGAGCATGGAGGGTGTCCCACAACCCACAGGACAGGACACTCAGTCCTGTGCAAGGAGTTCTCTCAGCCCAAACCTTGCAGCCCAGCCCAGCCTGGTGCTGTGGGTTCTGAGAGTGTCCTAGGACAGATGGCCTTCAGCCAGGGCTGCAGTCATCCAGCCTGCCCAGCCTTTCCAGGGAGGGTAGGCAGAGGCCTATAAGCCAGGAACTGGGAGCACTGCTCCAAGGCTCAGCCCTGGGCCAGGTGACAGCTCACAGATCTGGGCTTGTTCCTTTCCGTGTCAGAGCTACAGCTATCGTGGAAGACAGCCAGGCCACAAGCTGCGTCCAACCTCGTTTAAATTTAGATAGGTGAACTTTTTAAAATTAAGTTTTATGTTTTGTCTTGAGAAATATATTTTAAATGTTAATATTTTATCTCTAGATTTTCCAGCCTTTTGTTTGTTGTTTGTTAGTTTGTTGAGACAGGGTCTGTGTAGTCTGATGTGTTTCATTTTTTTAAAGTTTGAACAGGGGATTTTTTTCTAAACTAGCTGCTCCACACTCCCAGGCAAGGGTGGATGTTATCATGCTTTCTACTTTAACTTTATGCACTACACTCCTTGGTCACATTCTCTGTCCTTACAATGGAGCCCACATCACACACAGCTAGGACACACATGTGGCTAGATTTGCCCCAAGCCAGAGCTACCAAGACTTCATCGTATCAAGGTCTTCTTTATGTGTATTTATATGTAAATCCACTGAAAGGAAAGGTACAATATTTGTGTGGAAATTACAGGCACTAGCTGATCTCCAGAGTCTGAGAGGTCTTGGCGGTGTCTTCCATCGGGACGTGTCCCAGGAGGACCTCTCCAGTCCTGTCCCAGAGCAGCCTTACATTGGGGTCCATGTGCTCCTTGAAGCGCACACACAGGTGGTGTTTGCCAGAGCACTGTGAGATTGGAAAGGTTGTGTGCCCATGTGCTATCGTGCTGGAAACATGTCTACATTTGTACACTTACTCGATTAAATTGGTACTGGGAGGACATTTTATGGTTACATTTAAGTCTGGGTTGAAAGAAGCTCACTTTGTATAATTTCTGGCCCCGAGATCCAGAGGGCGAATGATGTGTAGGTGCACTGGTGTGGCCCTGCCCCTCCAGGCCCTGCTGTCCAGATCCTCCATCCCCACACATTTCTAGTCTATTTGCTTTCTTCTTACTTCCCCTCCTCAGAGCCTAAAACGCTTGTTCTTCTTTTGTGCATATGAACATTCCTTAGCGTTTGTACTGTAAACCTCACTTTATTTTTTAAAAAAATCATCTAGCAAAAAAAAAAGAGAAAAGAATCTTAGAACCAAGTCAGTAAATAATGGCAGCAAACAATTCATTTCATCAATTTTTTATGTTTTAATATCTCTGAATCAGAATGTCTTTTAATTGGTGGCAACTTTCTCAGATAATGAATATGAAAGAATTTGAATTGTATTTGAAATCGTTTATGGCTTATATTTTCTTCTGTATTGTATAAAAGGAACAAGTATGATGCCATGCTATGAAATGATGTGATCAAATGTGAAGAAATGCAGTGCTTTCAATCAGTAACAGATGAAACTCTCCAGTTTTGTTAGTACCTGTTACTGACATTCTAAATTGTGACCCTCTCCCAAATTCCCCTGTTTAGAGAAGACATATCCTCGTGAGAAGCCCTTCCAAAAAGAAAACTCAAAATCACTACCTGCTCCTGTTTAGAAAGTCACTTTCTATCTATCTGATGGGGCATTGGACCAGATAGATTAGTGAATTCCATGGTAATCCCCCAAAACTCAATTTATGCATTAATATATACTTCTTCCTCCTCTACTAAATGTATTCTCAAAACTTGAAGAGCAACCAAGTTAATTAATTTGTTATGTATTCTTAGCCTTCTTTTCTAAAAATGAACAAAGAAGTGAATCCTAAATCAGATAAAGTGCTGTAGAATTAAAAATTTAGATAATCCCCTAAACCAAATAACCACCTGTGGATAACAGAGAGCCTTTTCTTCTTTCAATCTTCCCGTGCCATTCAAAATATTAGAGTGCGGGTATCTAATATATCTCTTTTGTATATATACACACATTGTAACACACATATACAACTACAAAGTTATATATATTATGATGGCTTTGAGCACAAGGTTCTGAAACCACACCTATGAAGGCAAGAATGTGCACATTAAAGTTTCTTTCTAGTAAATAAAAATGTGGAGAGTTATCAGAGTTTGCAAATTTATTTTAAATAGGTTTTTAAAAAATACCCACTGACCTATATTTATTGAAAGAAAAAGTCAACTACAATTGTAATTGTTATCCTGTCAAGTGTTTATTAATAGACAGGCTGCTGTCATCTTTGTTTAAAGGCTCTAAGTTGACAGAATCTCATTTACATTAATGGGTGGAAAGTCCTTTTCTTACTTGTCCAACAAACTGGAGACAAAGTGCCTGCCAATGTTTTAATTTCTTTTTCATGTTCTGGTTAGAGAGTGAGAAGAATGTTTTCACTCCACAGTGTCATGAATATGATAATCTATGGAAATCACGGAAAAGCAGGTACTTAAGTTAAGCATATACTGTACTACGGCAATCCCTGATGAATTCAAGTCTCTTCTGTTTAGAGAAGATGTTGTTGCCTGTGAAGTGACAGACTGCCAGATGTTCATGAAGTAGCAAGTAATGGGCTCAGCTCTGAGCATCTTCCCAACCCCCATGGATGACAGCATTCGTGTGGGCTGCAGAATGGTCCTGCTTTCATTCTTTAAGCACTAGTGTTTACAGTTACTCTTCAACTATCCAATCTTCATTTTCTTAATTTTACTTATTTAAACACGTGAAGCACAAAATTACATAACTATATGAGTAATCCTTACTTTATAGACTATATGCAATCTAAATGTGAAATAAGCAATTCTCCATTATGTAAAACATAGTTAATCCATTGACTTCTCTTATAAATGCTGGGAAAAATGATTTTCAGGAGGGATGGGGAATGTTAACTCTATACAGCAATATGAAGTATATAGCAAAATATTTTATAAAGCACATATTTAAAATAACCAAGGTACTGTGTATAAAAGTAATTCACAGATTTAATAATAGAAGGAAAAATGTAGTACATTTCTGGAATTTCTATAACAATGAATGATTCTGATGATATAAATTATCTAGTACATACAATGTATCAAGCTCTGGTTTCATTTTTATAATCTATGTGAATTATGTAATCCATAATTATGTCATTTCTATTTTGTGAAGGAGAACACAGATCTTCTGAAAGTTAATCAAAATTTGACTATATCAAAAACTTAGTTAACAATGAAACTAGGATTGGAAGTCAAGCTAAGATCAGGTACTGCCTAGTTTGTAAATATACTGCAACCCAGAATATTCACTCATTTCATAGTGCGCAGAGGACCAGCAATTATTCATAGTTCTAGGGAATCATCAGGGAAAAGAATTGATGAGCATTGTCTTTTGGTATCTCATACCCTGAAAAGAGGAAGGAGATCCAAAATAAATATATAAACAATGTAAATATTATTAAAGGTGACGTGGGATGTGTCGTTTGCATGGCCTAGTTTAGATTAAGTCATCATAGAGTATTTCTGAGGTGACATTTTTACCTGAATCTCAAAACTTGGAAAAGATCATTCATGCAAAGATCAGGATATAAACAAAAAGAACAGTAAATATAAAGTAAACAGTAAACAATAACAACAAGATCAGCATGGCTAGAATGTAATGAATAAAGGGGAGAATGTTAAAAAATAAAATTGAAGAAATTGACAGGAACAAGTAGATAAGCCTGCAGTCATAATGATCTATCTAGATTTTATTTTAAGTCCAATGAAATTCTTAGAAGATATAATGCAAAGGAATAGTGTGTTATAATTTCTATTTGAGACAATTACTCAGGTTACTATGTGAAAAATACATTCTATCAAGTCAAGGAGAAAGTATGCAGATTGACTCTGAGGCTACTGAAATATTCCAAGTGGGAGACAGTTGATCTTTAAACTGAAATAATATCAAGGAAAATGGTGAGACAAGGAGAGATTTGAGATGTATGTTGAGGATGGAGCCTGGATTGATTCGCTGATGGGCTGGAACTACAGAAGATGACAGAAACCTGTAGTCATCCTGTTTTTTACTTGAACAAATGGGTCAGGTGGTGTTCCACCAACTGGCATGGGAAAGACTGAATACAGATGTGTTTAAGATATGGTAAGTTTGAAGGCCCTTTTCAACATTTAATTATGTTAAGAAGCTGAAACTATGACTCTATAGTATAATATAAAGGAGACAACTGGAGTTTAAAAGCCATAAACTTAAATGTTATTTAAAGCTATTGACAAAGATGAAATATCGTGGAAAGAGTATGTAGAAGAAAAAAGGATCATTCAAGGCTGAGCCTTAGATATCCTAATTGGTTATAGATTTCACAGAGCAAGATTATCTAGCAAAGGAGATGCTTCAAAGAGATGCAGGAGAAAGGGAGGCTTGTGTTTTAAGGAAGGGAGGATCTACAACATTGAATGATGCTGAGAGATAAAAGGTAGATGAGTACAAAGATGTGGCCATCGGATTTGCAAAGTAAATGTTGAGGGAAGAAAGTATGGAAATATAATTTTGTAGATCAAGGAAGCTGAAGATTAAAACTGGGAATACCTTGGCCCGTTGAGAGGTATCAAGGGTCTAGTTGCAATTATTATGCATATAGAGGACAAGCCTCAGTCATCAGCCACATTCCACTTCTCAAGTGCAGATATGGGGCAACTGGATAATTGGGTGTGACAAGAAGTAAGATTTTGCCTGTTGAGTACAAAGGGAGAGAGGCTGTTATAGACTCATATTTTAAGCAGATAATCAAATAAGTACAATATCTATCATTGTAAATTATGATAAACGTTACATATGTCTAAGTGATCATCTTTCACACAAAACTACTACAAATTCCCTGAGAACAGAAATCATATCTGTTTCACCCTTTGTCTTCAGTGACTAGCCCAAAGTATTTGCTAGGCAAAAATTAAATATTCAATAAATATTCCTGAAACATTTGCCAAGGATACAGTTTATTAGGTTTATCCTTTGGAGTCTTTTCCTAAAACACCAAAAGTCTTACCGTGTTTTTGGGTGAAACAGCAACAGAAAGCTCAGGAAAGACATGGCTCATTAGCATGGAGGGGCGGCCCTACAGCTGGAGGTAGAAGCCTTGGGTGTGTGATACAGTTTGTCATGTGGACGTTATTGGTGCCTGTCTACATGCAGAAGTCATTGTGTATGGAGCTCTTTCACAAAAATATAAAACATATTTTCTCATGTTAAATAATTATTACTCATTTGACAATTAACTCTGTTTTACACATCAACTAAAGACATTTTTATATTCTTTCGGACATAAATCTCCTGCTTAGCAAAGAAACCTTAAAAATTGACTTTTAAAATGATGAGTATTCCAATATTCCCTGACCAATAATTCCAAAGAGGTTTCTAGATTGCTAAAATGTCATACCTTATGTTCTGTGCCACACCTTCAGGTAAAAAGGCTTAGGCAGTCACTCAGGTGTTTCCACATAGGAAAACATTAGGCATCTCACTGAATAAATATGGGGAAAATTTATTAATCTCCTCCTGTTCCAAATACAGCTGAAATACTGTGTACTTTCTTTATTTCTTATTTAGCAGCCCTATTTCCTTCATCACCTCATTTTTCTGTTTTCCTTTGCTTCTATCCCATTATGTGAGGTAATTTTTATTCCATTTTCCCTCATTGGTTTTTGCCCTTGACATTCTTTGCAACATTTGCCATCAAGTCATAGTGTTTTGAAGGTAGATTTCAAAAGCAAATTATTTCATCTAAATCTAAGGCACTGGAAGGACTATAGCTCAAGAAGTCTTTCTTTATGTGTAGCAATATTCTGTGACATTTTTATAATTCAGAAAGATCCTTTCATCTTTATATCATTTATTATATTGAGCATAAATCAAATTTATGCTCAATATAATAATTTCAAACTTTAATTTAATACTGCTTTACAGTTTTCAAAATAGTAAAAGGTGTGTTTTTATGCTCTTAATGCTTTGCCTATTTCTGTTTTATGTAGATGAAAATTGAGGCTCACAAAGTACCAAGTCATTCAGTTATTCTGCATTCTAAAATCAGTGATTATTCTGCCACATGAGATATACATTCATGTGTGTGCATTCTATTTTTTATTTCCTTGGTAGTGTCATGCCTGTTATCACCTATATTCACTTGTAATATGTCTGCTGCTATTTTCTATAGGAATGTGTCTCATGTGAGTTTGTAACTAGTCATCAAACTTTGTGAAGTTAATTCTAGGTATAATTTTAGTCATTTGAATTTTCTTTTTATAATTGCTTTCATTTTAAAATATTTTTTCTTTTATTAATCATCTATTCAAATTTCACTCTTTAATAAAGATATAAAATAGGTATGAAGTCTTTGTATCTTTCAATAATGAAGCCTAAAATAGATATGTCCTTACCCAACCTTGGAAGTTTGATAAATGTTATCCATGGTATTCATAGTTTACAGCTTAAATAGACAGAATACTCTATAGTAAGGATAAAGGAAAGAGTTGTATTTTATGACACAGATCAATGTTTCATTCACAGACTACCACTTAGGTATAAACCCTAAGAATTTCTAATTATATATCTAAAAACAGGATACAACAAATGTCTGAGAGGAACCTCATAGATCATCTAGTCCAACCTCTTACTTTATGGATGAGAAAACTGAGAATCACAGACAGTCCCTGTACTATCATGGAACACAACACTAGTTGATAGCAAAGCTAAGCTCAGAGCCCCGTCTCCTAAAACTCTCCAGTGAGTGCTGTTTCCAATATGCCAGATAGCCTCTCCCAGCAAGATCCTCCCATGGGGCATTGCTTCTTGAAGATGAAGTATATTAAATTCACATTTGGCTGCTAATCATTTTCTCAGCAGCTCTATGGTATTTCATTAACTGCTGCATGTAACACCCTGGCCTTTCACCTGTATTAACTTGAGCTCATTAAACTCGAGGCCAGTAATAAACAGGACTGAACTAATTCAGATATTTTGCTTCGTATGTGTTCAGCATTTTTTGTAATGGTTTCTTAGGTGTGAAACACTTTTCCTTCACCATTTGTGCATAAGAAAAATGAGAAGAATAGATTTCAAGACAAGGAACATGCATGTATATAATACGCTTTTTATATTAATAAAAATATATTTAAAACCTTGCATAAAGATTTATAAGGAATACAGAGAAATATGAGTGATAGTATAGTTTAGTCTGGTATTTGAATACTGGCACTGCCATTTATTGAGACTTGGAACAAGTTGCCTGGTCTTCCTGAGCCTCAGTCTTGTCTTTTGTAAATGCTTACAAATATACTCACCTCCTAGGGTTGCAGTGAAGAAGAGACAGTATATTCACATACTTTGTGAAGAAGCTGGTGTACAGCAATATTCAATAAATGTGCCTGATGCTGTTGAAAATGATAGTGATGATAGCTGGATTCCTTCTTTCACTGAACTAAAATCATCTCTCCCTACAGCTATTGTTGAGGAAATTGATGCCCCTTTTCCAACCCCCCACCCCCTATCATCACTGTAGAATACAAGCAGGAAAGAAAATAAAAATGATGATTCTATCATCCTGCTTGTGTTCTCCACCAACACAGTTTTATGTTCATTTTGACTAACAAGTGACTTGTTCAAAGTCTGTTCAGCCCCCAAATAGTCTGAGTTTCTAATTTTGAGAGCCCTAAGAAAAATGGCAACTTGAGGTGGTTTCAGGGAGGGCCCCTGGGAGTTGGGATTTAGTGATTAGTGGGCATTGTGCAGGAAGTGAAGAATAGTGCTGGGCCCTTACTGTAGGATCATGTTGTCAGCACTGGTTCCCTATTTTCCTGAATACCATACTCAGTAGTCAGAGTCCTTCAGAGAAACAGAATGAGTAGGATAAATTTGGATATATAAAAGGGAATTCAATATACAGTAAAACCTTGGATTGTGAGTAACTTCTTCTGTGAATGTTTGGCAAGATGAATAAACATTTCTAATAAATTTTAACTTGACACATAAGTGATGTCTTACAGTGCAAGTAGTACAGTAAAGGATGCCAAATGTCACATGATCACAACTGAGCCAATGGCTCTCCGCCCCCTGTCTCTTTCTCTGTAATTGTGGGATTGTGGGTGATCGTCTCCAAACAGCAAGAGGTTATGGAACAGATATCATCTGCAGAGAAGAAAAAAGCAGAGGGCTCCCTCACCTGAAGTGAAATTAGGGAGATGTGTAAAATGTGGGGAAAAGTGCAAAGTTTCATAGAACAGCACCACACAAATATGGCTGTAGCAGTGTAAGCAATGGATCTGCTTAATGACGATGCAGTGTTACATTTCTACAAAATCCTCAAAAGAATACAAAAGTAAGTGCCATTGGATAGGTTCCTTCTTAAAATTTTATGAAAATAAAATGATTCCATTCAGCCAATAGACAGCAGTGATTCTATTAGAAAGAATGAAAGTCATCCTACACAGTAACCCTTCTCTCTCTTGTCTCCTTCATAACAGCCATGAGTTTTCAAATGTAAATATGAGTTCATAAGTTTATTTATCATTATATTTTGTACTTCTTTATGATTTTGTATTATATTACACTATTTCTTGTTACTTATATCTAGACATCCCCCCAGAGCCTCAAACAATCATACGTGAGGCTTTTCGGAGGTGGCTGGATCTAGCGTGTGTAATGCTGGGGTTAAGGGTGTGTGATTATGAAATTAGTCCACTGATTAGTTTGGCGTAGTTTCTGGGTATGAATAATGGTAAGGCCCACCTTGTGTGTTCGTGCTACTCAAAGAGCATGTACCATGGATAGAATATAAGGGACAGAAAGAGGCTGCTGTTGTCGCTTGTTGCATCTTTACTATTTCATTGCTTTGGTGCCTTCTGCCCACCATGAACTATTCTCTTCTGTAACACCCCTCTACCACACATCCCTGCCTTGGAGCTAGCCAAATAGGAACTAAAACCTCTGCAAACTAAGCTACTTTAACTTTGAGTGTTGAGTGTTTTGTCTCAGCAATGAAAAAAATAACTAAGATAATATTGTAATCATGTTTGAATATTTTGGGGTTGTAGAACAAATCATCTGAGTTTCCATTATTTGTTATGGGAAAATTCATTTTGATATACAAGCATGTGTCCAGAGTGAATTATGCTTGCAAACCAATGTTTCCCTATATAAAATTGGATTAGTTAATTATAGAGGCCAAGAAATCCCATGGTACACCCTCTGCAAGCTGTAAGACCAGGAAAGCCTGAATTACTTGTGTAATTCAGTTTCTGAGGCTGCAAGCCAGAGAACAGAGCATGCATGGGGTAGGATGTTGGAGTAAGTCCCTAGTTTAAAAGCCCAAGAACCAAGATTTCTACTGTTGAAGTGCAGGAGAAAATAAATGTTCAGTTCTAGTTCCAGGAAAAACAAAAAAATTATTTGCCTTTGGTCCATCTTTTTGTTCTATTTGGGCCCTCAAAAAATTGGATGATGCCAACCCATGTTGGTGAGAGTAGATCTTCAGTTGGCCAATTGAGATACTACTCTCTGGTAATGCCCTCAAAGACACATCCAGAAAAAATGTTTTGCAAGCTCTCTGTATACCCCTTAGCCCAATTAAACTGACACAGAAATAGCTATCATGCCACAGAATCTTTTTTTGTCATTTCCTACCACAGCATCATAAATAATAGTAGTAACCATCTTTTTGGCCACCTCTTTACTTTCCTGCTACTACCAGGATCTTATCTCCAATGTTCTGGATTGCACTCTTCTCTCTCCCATGCACGATCCCATAATCCTCCCTTCCTTTTGCTACTTCAAGGATCTGGTACACCCTAAGGAGTAAGATCCGAACCACTTTGCCAGAATTCACAACCCTTGTTATATTTTCCATATTTACCTACATCTGCCCCCAGTCAATCACTACTTTTTAGCCATCTAAAAATAAGCTCATCTTATAGCTTCTTTACTTCATTCTTCTGTCTCTCTTTCCTCCTAATTCTGCACATTAGTTTCCCCTTATTAAACCTTACATCATAGCAACTGCCTCCTTCATTATAAAGCCTTTCTTAACCTCCTCTGGAACTAATATTAGCTTGTTGTGTCTGAGTTATGTCACCCTATTTGTATATCTCTCCATTTGTCCCATTTCACCTCATAATTAATTACTTACATAATCCAGATGTCAGCTTAGTTCACACAACCCTGTCTTCTTGAGGAGAACAAAGTCTTTAGAAACTACAGTGTCTAGGTCACTTTTGGCTGTGAATTTTTGCTTTCATTAAACTTTGCCTCTCTTTAAATCTTATATCCTGTTGATTTCTATTCTCTTTAGCTATATGCCAACCCAACCATGAAATTCAGTCCTATTTCCCTGATTTTATTCCAAATTTCTCATGAAGGCATGTAAGTGTGTAACAGGCTTTATTAAATAGAGATCATGGATGTGGATTTAAGTTGCAATAATGCAAACATCTTGCTTGAAAGAAATATTGATTCTCCCTTTGCAAAAGTTTTTCAGCCATCCTATATTCAGGTGTGGTTCCCTCTCTGCCCTGTGCTTTTTTGTCTCTTCTTGTTTTTTCCCCTCATTTCCCCGCTATTCTCTTTTCTTTTCTCCTTTGACTTCAATATTAGTCTGCATTTCTCCAGGCACAGAAGTTGAAGCATCTTTGTTTTGTTTCTAAATCATTGCCTCCAGGACTACATTTCCGGAATTCCATTCTAATGGGGTTTCTGTAAAAATTATTAATTTAAGCACTGACAGTTTGCTATTTTACAGAACCCTGGTATGAATCATCTAAATACTATTTAAATATTAAAATAATAAGTTTATCACCTCAGTTTCTTTGAATATGAGTCAGTCTTCCTCATGAAGCTGTTAACTGCTTTTGCTCTTGTGGCCCTAAGCCCAACTCCTATACAGCACTTGGCAAAAAGCAAGTCTTACCAGCATCACCCTTTGGTGGTGTGTATTATAATGCTGGAATTTCTTCTCATGATTGACTCCTAATACCCTTTCCTATCTAGTCACAGCACAACAAAATGTGCTTGGCTCGTTTTCCAAAGAGGAAGGGCCTCACCTTCTCGTACCTTATTCAAGAAAGCAGAGGATTAGCAGTCTGCTGGCTCCCAGGTGCCTCTTCCAAAGTGTCATCTTCTCCCTCTGGTGTTTCTTCCACCTGGAGGATTTTCTTTCCCTTTCATGACCCTCGCATCTCTGTTGCACTTTTGCCCCACCACCTTCACCTCATCCTTCAGAACTCGGCTCAGGTGTCACCTCCTCTAGACGATCCCCGACTCTAGCCTGTGTTATGTTCACATTGTCACTGTTCCTATAACAGCCAGTGTCACTTCTGCCATGACCCTTGTCACAGGGAATAGCAATTGTTATTAACTGTGGGCTCTTTCAGACCACAGACTGTCTTTTATACATGAATTCAAGTGTCTCGCACTTTATAAATTTTTTCAATTTATGAATCACAGCTGTTTTATAGGTATGATATTATTTACTTCATGTAATTTTCTATATTAAAATAAATCATTCTGGTTTTTTTTCTTTGTGAAAGTAATTATCTGAGATTGTCTGAAATCTCAAACATTCAAGCAAGATTTTGTACATAGACAAGCCATTCATTAATTCATTTGTTAAGATTTTTAGAATTGACTATGTCCCTGTCAGGTGCTGGATTAAAAACTCTCTAGGATCTCAAGTGGGGAAGGGGAAGCACTGGCTAACAGTGAGCAGACAGTGTGAGAAACGTAAGGATTAAAATATGCCCAGAGTGCTCTGGATGCCCAGAGTGCTACTGATGGAGTTACCGTCAGTGACAGATCAAGTTAAAAAGAAAAAGGGGGTGGGACACTCGCAGAAGAGGGGACGCATGAATTGACAGCAGTGCAAAGCGTGGTGCACAAGGCAACACAAGCAGTTAGAGCTCACAGGAATAAAGTGGCAGGCATGCACTGTACAAACATTATCCCATTTAATACTTATATCAACATCGTGAGTTAGATACTGTCATTCTCCTTTAACCGATAAGGAAAATTAGTAGCAGAATAGTGAAGTAATAGGCTCATAGTTGCACAGCTAATGAGTGCAAAACTCTGATTTTCATGCAAATTTAACTTCCAAATCATTACCCTAACCACTTTGTAAATGTTGGCTTTCTACTTAAACTATGAAACATGGTCCACAATTGCTTTCAAATGACTCACACCTCTAATTTTTTATCTAAAGTTGTATGTTTAAATGTATCGGGTTAAACTAATAGCTATATTTTGTATATTTTGCATGTCCAACTGCAGTGTCTTGCTGCACCAATGGGTACCCCATAGCTTATGATAAGATATAATACAGAGACTTTCCCTCTCTGTGTGTCTGCTTATTGTCTTCGACTGCCCAAACTTGATAATATCCTGAAAAACTGCCTTCAGTTGTATCAGTGACTAAGCATGCCATACCAATTACACAAGTAAAGTCTAAATTTCTGCATATAAACTATACTGAAACTGATTTTTTACATAGAAATCGGTGTAAAATGTAAGTAATTGAATACTTTTATAAGGTGGGGAAGGAAGAAGTGCTGAACTCTGACAATGAAGAACAGAGATGATACCCTTCATCTCCATCCCTGGGGGTGCCCTGGATCTTGTCCAGTGAATGGTAACTGAGATTAGAGTGTGTGAAGGACTCCATGTAAATCACTTCAATTAAACCCCACAATGGCATTTCACACAAAATAAGACAGACCCTAGGAGCCCGTGATTTAGGAAAAAGCTTTAGTCTCACATCACTGAAAGCCTTGCCACCAAAGAGCAAAGGAAGTCTGTCCTTTGCTGCTTTGAAGCCTGGTATCACTTTACCTCTTTTTCCCATGTGACTTCGTTCTGGCATCCTCTTCCAGAACAGTCTCATCGAGGTTAAAACTCTGTTGGGGTTAATAAGCATCTTCATCAATAAGTTTTCTTAAGTGTTACTGGAAATTCTTGCGCAGCTGGGGTATCTGCAGTCACAGCCTCACTACTTACTTTTACAATGTGAAGGTTGGCTCTAGCTTTGGATCTGTTAAACCATCTATGGTTGGCAGTAAAAGACGCACCCTATTCAAGTCGTTTTTTCTTCATCTTCAAACGGACTTTTAGCTTTTACTTCAGTAAGCATTAAGCTGAATGGGACTCCTCACTGATGTTGATCCTGCATTCACACACCGAGAAGTTTCTCCATCTCTATCATTGTACCATGCTTTTTGGATATTATCATTGAATTCATTGGCACAGCATTCTTCACATGTTCCATGATCTTGTCCTTGTTCTTTAGAATTATGCCAATGGTTAAACAATTCATATTATAGAAATGAGCAATCCGTCCAATCTCTCAATTATTTTCACTTTTGTCTCTATGATTATTGCTTTTTTTCCTCTCCTATGATTATTGCTTTGCACTTCCTAGAGGTCCCCTCCACATCAGTGCTATTTTTTCTCTTGATTCTGGACATCCTGGGCTCTGACAGAGCACTGTATTACTATGCACTATTGCATCTCATCGTAACCACACATCAGCACAACTGTGACAATGTCCAGCAGACACATGAGCTACTTCAAGTCTATGAATATTTGTAATGCAAGTCCATTCTTATCTGTGAAAGTTTGCAACTTCGTGAGTCATAGCTTTATAGGTACAATGACTGGGAATATTTTTTTTGGGGGGAATACCGGAGATCAAACTCCGGTCCTTGTGCTTGTGAGGCAGGCACCAGAACCACTGAGCTAAATCCCCAGCCCCTGTGTATATATTCTATATCACCCAGTTTGGCACTACCCCTTAATGAATAGTAAGAGACATTTATAAGCTTATAATGATGATAACTGCATACATACTACATGGACATTATTTAGCCTTTAATATATTTAGGACCATTCTTGGCCCCAAGTGCATATACAGTCTTATATTTGCTGAAATAATGTCAAAAAAAATAGTTAATAGCATTTGCTGATAAATAGTATTACATGTCTTTTGTAAAAACAAAAAAATCAACTGTTAGGCAGTTGTGACATATGTATTATTTCTACATGTCTTATCCTTCAATCTGTCAGTGTATACACACATACTCATGTAAAAGAGATATATTAATAGATTAATGGTGTGTGTGTGAATAGTGATATATGTGTGTGTGTGTGTGTCTCTCTCTCTCTCTCTCTCTCTCTCTATATATATATATATATATGTATATGAGTAATCCTTCAACCTTCAAACCAGATATATTATACATCATCTAGTATAAACCTGAAATGCCTTTATCTTTTCACATTATTATCTTTTAAATATCAAATAATTACTTTTCCTGCTGTTATTATTTCCAGTCAGACAAGAAAGGATGATTAAGAAATAGTCTGTTATAGTTCTATAGACTCTTGCTATTAGCCAACTTGTTGCTATTCTCATAAAATTATGCAATTTAAACTGAATGATAGCAGCACCAGCTTCTATTAGGAACAAGAACACTTTACTTCATAATATGCTCAATTACCTCTAGATTGATCCATGAATAAATTATAATCCAAATAAACTTCCTTACTTTAGTGCTTTGCTGGCTTAAGGCATCATTGTTGACTCATTATGTTATCACTTTTCTATTGGCAATGTAATGCTTTTTATATCTGGATAGAGACGGTTTTAGTGTAGCTACACTTCTCTATAAAGGAGTAGGATTTAGCTTTTCTGGTGAGAACAAATTCATCAATGATGAATCCCTGGAGAAACTACAAAAACAAAAATCACACCATTTCTGTGCTTTGTTCAGCTCATCAGTTACAAAGTAGCTTTTGATACTGCTAAAGAACTTTTTCCTTTGTTTAAGAAGTATGGCGTGATGCTCAAAACCTCTTGCTTTGAGTTACCGCAGGCTACAACTTTTTTCTATAAGAAAATAATGAATGACGAGGCAAAGCTCCTGCTGCTGCCTCTGTCAAACCCTGCTGCTTCTCCTCCTGCAATGGGAAATCAATTAACTATATGTTCAGGCAGAGATTTGAACTAAATGCTTTATTAATCATCACTAATTGTACATATACACAGTGGCCAACTATGCATTCTTCTTCTAAGTTTTTTTTTGGTTTTGAGTTTTTGTTTGTTTGGGCAAAATCAGAATGCAGATGTATCCTCAGTGTGATATGTGTAAAGATGATCTCAAGCAGGAAAGAATCGATCTTTTGTATTTTCAGAGCACTTAACTTTTAAAACATTGTTTCCCCAGAATCCTTGATCCGCATTAGAGCACATGTTTTATGAAAGTACTTAAATTTTTATAACTAATGAGGGATGCACAATGCTTACAGCTACCTTGAAGCTTTGAATGCTGCCCTCAGCCTCTAGACCCTCCACATGGCAGTGGGGAATTGGAAATGAACCTATTCTGGCTTCAAGGTTGCAAAAGTAGTCATTGATATTTAGTATATGTGCGCTTTCCACTTAAAGAAAAGCTGGGCAGCAGCCAATCTTTTATTTCTTTGATTCTTCTAACCACTGTACTTACAAAGTCCTATAGGAATACTTTTTTGTTTTCTTTTTTATTCATTAATTTTATTGGTACATTTTAGATACACAATATGATGACATTCATCGTTAGG
The DNA here is from genome assembly GCF_012274545.1 of Fukomys damarensis. Classification (NCBI taxonomy): domain Eukaryota; kingdom Metazoa; phylum Chordata; class Mammalia; order Rodentia; family Bathyergidae; genus Fukomys; species Fukomys damarensis. The sequence goes on along the minus strand of NW_022900945.1, from coordinate 30,117,614 downwards.
AATTTGCACCTTTACGTGATAATCTTGGTTCTTACTTTTTTAGTTTCTCTGGTGTGAGAAACTGAAAGTGTAAATAAGGATCAAAATGCATAATAGATAATGTGAAAGAGGAAGAAAAGATCTATAGGAATCTTTATGTTAATTTGAAGACCTCTTTATGGGAATAATTATAAAAGATTAGCACAGTAGAATCATAGGACTGTGATACCATTTGTACCTGGCAAATGTAGTCAACTAATGCAGAACACTACAGAGAATATCAGGCTGCTAAATGTTTACCCTGCTTTCCATTCAGTATCCAGTGCTTTTCTTTCTTTTTTTTTTCAGCTTTAATTGAGTTTATTGGTACATTTTAGGGATACAGTACAGTTACATTCATTGTTGGGATCTTGTACCTCTACATGACAAGTCTTGATTCTCATTTTTTCCCCTTACCTCTGCCCTCCCTTCACCCCCTCCTCCCCTCCCCATCTACAAACTACCTGCCTGCCTCCAGTGCTTTTCAAATACTTATCATCATCATTATTACTGTTGCAATAATTCAGAATCATGGTTTAACTATAACTACATTCTTTCTTTCCATTTGGATAAAGAATAATGTAAATAGAAAAGAGGTTCTTTTGATTTATGTTTAAAAGTTCTAAGAACTTTCTTTTGAACAGTCTCCACAAAACTCAGATAAAGTAATGGTGCCAAATAAGGTTAAGATCCAGTCATGAGATCAGATAATGTCTCAGGTCTTGTTAACCTGAGGGGTTTCCTGGAACCAAAGGTCATATGTTTAAACAGTGTTGTGGCTTGTGACTAGATGTGCCCCCAAAGCCTCATGCAGTCTTTTTTCAAGGTTAATAAATCTGGAATGTGTGATGCTAGGATTAAGGTGTGTGATTATTAAACTATTTAGCATGAGTGATTGGTTTGGCACCGCCCTAATCCTGGTAGCTTGAATAAGATTAAAGGAGCAGAAAGACACTGTTAAGGCCCCTTGTTGTTTTACTACCTTGTGAGCTCCGTGTTCTTTCTCCTCTGCAGTGTCTGTTTGCCATCCCTGCCTTGGAGCCAGCCCGCTATAGACTGAAATCTCTATGAACAATAAGCCAAATAAACTCCCTCCCCTCTAACTTTCGGTGTTGGGTATTTTGCCTCAGCAGGGAGAGAAAAGTAACCAACACACTTACTCATTCATGATAATTTTCAGGAATAAAAGATTAGGATATAGGAGTCCTTAACCTTTAGGAGAAGTGCATTTCAGCTAGATCCATACCACATGACATGTGCTCACCACCAAATGAAATGGAATCTAGACCCAAGGGGGACATTTCTCCAGCATTTTATCTGCCCCGGGTGGTGGGGGAATCTTTCTTTATGAGGGCATTTCAAACAAGCATTGCTTTTAGTCTATTATAGATATTTGCAAATAGGATAAGTATTAAGATTTTTTTATATGCTTACTTATTTTATGCTTTCAACAAAGCAGCATCACTTTACAGTAAAATAGATACAAAATATATTCCCCTTACATCATATCATTTCATATTGCTGAAATCTTTAAATATTATAATTTAGGAAAGCATTAAGATAAAGAGATGGAGTACATGGTTCTTATCTGATTGTATGCTGCGTGATCAAAAATATGGTGAATGCTTAAATTGTTTTTAAATGAAAATTTATTCTATTAAAAAACATATTGCCATTAATTTCCCTCAAAATAATCCCCTTCAGACACCTTCATCTCATTATTCAGGCTACTTTCTGAAGCAGTTCTAGAACTCTTTTTTCCTGTCTTTAGTTGCACTGTCTTGGCTACCTCGATGTCCTAAACTGATTCAAAAATGCTTCCCTTTCCAAGTCATTTCGACTTTAAAAAAGAGCTGCAAAACACTTAGTGCTAGATTCAGTGAGTAAGGTGGAAGAGAACACATCGTGATATTTTTAAGAACCTATGGTACTCAATAGCAGCATTCACCATATTTTGGTGATACTTTGTAAAGATGCTCATGAAAAGAGAACTTCTAGAATTGCTTTTGAAAGTGACAAGAACAATTTGATAAATATGTTCTGAGCAAGGGGAAATATTTTGAGGGAAATTAATGCAAATGTGTCTTTTAATGTAATTTTAGAAAATTTTTAAACAACATATATTTTGATCATACCCTGCATATAAATTAATTTGGCATTCATACCATTTTTCTCTTTATTGTACTTGTTGACATGATTCTGGTGAATTGATGGTGGTAGTATCAAGCTTAGAAATTTTCACATGAATTTTTTTTTTTTTGCTAACATAAATTTTTAGTTGTAGTTTACAGTCTGCCTTGATGGGAACATGGTTAAAGTTGACTTTACCTACCCTGCCGAGAGCTCTAGAGAACCAGACATCTAATTTGCCTAGCATTATGCAACCTGGCAAGTGGAGGCCAGAGTTTTGAAATAAGTGTGATTTTTCGTGAAAGCACCTGCTAGGTCATCTCTGACCAAGGATGACCTTGGAGTGCTGTATTTTTCCAGACCTCCATCAGCTATATAAATGGGCTTTATTCTGCAGGAGAAAGAGGTGTTTTTGCCATCTTATAAAAAAGACCTAACAATTCCAGGTTACAGGTGGGCACAAAACATTTGGAATTTAGTGGTGTCTATCACAGGCAGTATGTGCCAGTAAAAATGGAGATCAAAGGTCCTCGAAAAGGGGAAGGACAAACTGAAGAGGAAATAATTGTGGAATAATGAATGGTATGAGAGCATTTTCGTGTTAACTTGAAACCACTTAGCATTTTTCCATGACACCCAGGTATGTTTCTAAATGAACTTTGTAAAGTACAATTGAATAACCTTGAGTTTAAAGCTGTAATGTGATTTTAAATACTGATAGAATTTGCTTAAGCACTTGACATATCCTCTGCTTTCATTTCTACTTTTGCTTCCTTCATGAAAAATAAAATTTATTTTCTGTTCAGGAGAATCAATATTTTAACCACTTTGGTTTTTTTTTAGCTATTCCAGTAAATTGCAATCAACATTAGTTACAATCTTTAAAGAGCTGCAGTAAGAATTTGAACACAATAAAATAAAGATACAGATTAGAACTTTGGCAAAGTACCTTTGCTATTGACAAAAGCATTTATCAGGGCCTACAGCTGTGTCTATATTGTGCTAAAAACCTGATAAAGGGGGAAAAAGCATCAATAGGTTTCACTTTCTGTCTGTACACCCCAAACAAATGGTTTAACTAATAGCTATTGTTTTAAGTGAGTGGATTCCATTCACCGTTGTGAAATTTATCCTATTTAGAAATGTATTTTAATTAACATTTATATCCAATATATGCATATTTGGTAAAGGTATTGTACTCTTGTGTTCTTTTTAATAACATAGAATCTGATATCTAGAAGACTAGTGGTCCAGAAATGAAGATCCAGTAGTCATGAAAAAATCCCCAAACACACATTTGTTTGTTAGTTGGTTGGTTGTAATAGTTATATGCTTAAGACCTGACATGCTTTCTTGGGTGTTCCCTTTAGAAACTGCCAAGCTTTGGACCTTTTCTTGAAAAGCGCAAGAAAATTATAGCAGAGAATAAGATCAGACTCAAGGAGCAAAATGCAACTTTTTCTCCAGTTGAGAGAAACTGTTTCATCCCCAAAAAGCCTATTCCTTCTATCAAGGTAAAATTTAAACCAACTATTTAAATATATCTCTTTTATTGTTTAAATATGCAAATGTGGTATATATGTTTATTTCTTCCTTAACTGTAGCACTGCCTTTTGTTTTGAAATTTTCTTAAAGCTTCTACAATTCTATCTAAAGAAAAAAAGATCTTTAAATTGTAGAATAACATCTTATTTGTACATTTTACACTTTTATTTGTGTAATTTATACTTTTCAGAGTACTTTCAGGTATGTGTTTCATGGAAATCTTTGTGAGTTAAATATGTCTGGAGATATTAAGGTAACTTCTTTGTCTTATATTTGATTAAAATTTGTTTTAATCCACAAGTTAATATCAAGAGATCTCATATTAATTATGCACAATAACTAAAGTATCAGTATATAACATTGTTATCAATATGACAGTTTATATTTTGGAAGAACTTTCTCTGGTTTGGCTCAAGAAAATGTGTACATTTATTTACATCTCAGGAGATAGTACTCTAGGTAAGGGTTATCATTAAATCAGAATCATACATATCACTTTTCCTGATTTTTTAAAAAACTTCTTTATTCTGAGAGAAATATCAGTTCATATTTAGTTATAAGAAAGATTACAAAGAAATATTATTGTCCCTCTATCCGATTTTGCAGTGGCAGTATGTTGAATAATTGTACTATGGTGTCACAACCAGGATATTGAACCAGATACAATCTACCAATCCTATTCAGATTTCTCTAGTTCTATTACAGTTCACTCATTCGTGTGAGTGTGTGTGTGTGTGTGTGTGTGTGCAGTTTTGTTACCTACTTAAACTCATATATCTACTACCATGATTAAGATAGAAAACAAACCCATCACTGCAAGGATTCTTCAGGAAGATCTATAGGAGACATATCCCCTTTCTCTTGTGAATTTTAAAATGGAAATGTTTAAAATGTTCATATTGAAAAAATGGGGTGTTATTGGATAGCATTCTCTCTGAAATCGCCATGAGTGAAATGTGGCCTGCAGTTACTAAAGTTGATTCTTGTCCTCCCATGATCCATTTTTCTGTTTGAAGCACCAGATGAGGAGCTCACTTCTAGGTGCTCTCAAGCAGACCTCACAGAGTGACAGTCAAATGGAGATGGGAACGCTTAAAAATTCCATCTGTGAGGGGGAAAAAAATCCTGGGCCTTAATCTAAAAACAGCAGAGTTGAGGCTTGATGTGGCAAAGTTTAAGTGATGTAGAGTTCTGCAAGGAAAAATAGAAGTGGTTGGCCACAAACTCTACCAGCACTTTAAATGCTGTCATTCCACATAAAATGATCACTTGAAACTTTCACCAGAATAATGCTTGCAAATAGTCTCTTGAGATGTTCCTGTTAAATTATTTGTGTACTGCAGAAAGAATGAGCTGAACAGAGATGGGAAAGAGAAGTCTGTATCCTCACAGGCTGTTAAAAGTCTTCTGACTCTACCATGTATAGCTGTGAGTGCTGCAAGATTTCGGATTAAGTGGGAATTCTCCAAGTCTTCTCACTCTTAACTAAATGAAATTAGCCAGGCACAGCAGCACACACCTGTAATCTCAGCACTCAGAAGGCTGAGGCAGAAGGATTGCCATGAGGTAAAGACCAGCCTGAACTACATAGTGAGACCCTGTATCAGAAAACAAGACAAAGACTAAATGAAGAATCTCTATCTCTAGGAATCTTTTCTTAATGTATAGACATTTAAAGGAAACATATTATTTATATTTGAAACAGCAGAAGTACTGATAATAAAAGAATGTTGATCTTTTCCATACTTCTAATCCTTTGGTGAATATATTGATAACCTAAAAGTAAAACAAAAGCAGAACAACAGAAAACCTGTAATTTATTTAAAATTTGTAGTTTGTTAGCTACTTCCCCATACATCCCAAAAAATTCAAACTCAGAAGAATTAAATCAAAGAAAGTGAAGGAGGTGACTCAGTGGAACAACATTTGCCTAGAAACATGAAGGTTAAGTGTCTTTTAATATCAAGAAGAGATAGTTTTATTGCAAGTAGTACAGGATTAAACTGGGTGCAGTGGTGCATACTTGTAATTCCAGCTACTTGGGAGACTGAGGCAGGAGGATAGCAGTTTGGGGCTAGCCTAGAAGATTTAGCAAGAACCTATCTCAAAATAAGGAAATAAAGAATAGAGGTGTACCTCAGTGCCTTCTGGTTCAGTCACCAGTACCTCAAAACACACACAAATAAACACTACACATATATATATTCCTCTTTTAAGTTGTCTCACCTTAGTGGTTGCCCAAAAGGAAGGATTCCTGGGTCACATGTTACTTAAGCCTCGCTCAAGACTCTGTAGATACCATGGGAACCTAAGATCACATCAGTACCAACATATTAAGAGACTGCTCCTGTGGATTTTCTCAGTGTCCACTGGAATTTTCAAGAGCGTGGCTTTCTTCCCAGAAATTCCACACCCATTCCACCTGTTGCCATTTCCAGGCAGATAATGTGGCCTGTCGGAAAGCTTTAATACCAGTCAGAAATGGTGTCCCCGCTCCCATGAGTGGAGCATTTTTATTTTTTATAAGTGCAATTATCTTTTTGAAAAATGAAGTAGCATCACTGACAAGTAAGTGATTGCCTACTTCAGCTTGCTTTCTACAAGCCTCTGTGTAGAATGGAGGATGGTATATATTTTAGAGGAAGGCAAAAAAGTATGGAAAGACTGTATTTGCTCCCAGATAGTATCCATGGGTCATCTTGGTTTCTGACGATCCCTGATCTCTACATATGGTGTTGTTTATCAGTAGTGACTTATATAGTTACATTTTTAAATTAGAGTAGTTGTCTACTAGTTAGATACATTTTTGCTCATATTCCAAGATAGTTTTCCAGACAGGAAAGTATTTTTTTTCCATCTGCATACAGCTACAAAGTATCTAGCAACTGACAGCTTTACTAAGCACACAAGCCCTGTATGTGTTATGTTTAATCCCAGCAATACTTAAGATAAATACTTTACCCCATTTTACAGATGAGGACATTGAAATATGAAGGATTGAATAATTTGCTCAAGTTATTTAGTAAGCAAGTAGCAGGATGAGGGAGGGACATGACATTGGAAATTCCTGGCTAAGGAAATTCAAAGGTTGACCTACAAGATTAGTGAAGTTTGGAACCTTTTAGAAGGCTTATGAGATAGACATAAAGATGGTCATGGAAGATGAGGTCTTCAGTATGAAATAATATGAAGATCACTTCAGGAGAATTGAGACAAAGGAGTTTCATCATGGTTATACAAATGATCATTGATTTCAAGTATATATCTAATAAGAGCCTTGTGAAAAGAGATCATTAGACAAGAAATCTCTCCCCCTACTTTCTCCCCCATGTTCCTTCTCAACCTTCTATAATTTCATTTCTTTGTTTTGTTCTAATATTTTAAACATAAAGATTAATGTAAAAATTAACCATAATCCTACCAACTAGACTTAACTATAAATAAAATTTAGATTTATAAAATTATAGGCCCTTTTCTATATTTACATGTAATATCTTAAAACAATCATAGAATATTAATTTTCTTTTTACATCATTTACTGGTGTTATACTGTTCGGTAAGATGAATTTATTTATTTATTTGGTACTGGAGATCGAACTCAGGTCCTTCAGCTTGCAAGACAGGCGGTGGAACCCCTGAGCTAAATCCCGGTCTATTATTTACTGTTGAACATTTAGATTGTTTCCAAAATTTTATGTAAAAACAAATACCATTATACAGAAATCTTTGTGGATGCTTCTGATTATTTTCTCAAGTAAAATTATAAGTAGTAACATTTTAAGACTTTTTATACTATAATTTTATAAGATATTGCCAAATAATTTTCCAGGAAAAGTGTACAAATTTATAGTCATTTCAAAAATTTAAGGGATGTCCATTAACAAATTTATTTTTAATTTTGGCTATTGTAAGATTGAAAAACATTTTATGTTCTTCTTAAATTTTGAACCTTCACATAGTGGTAAGCTCAGCATGCTTTTTATTTTTTGACAGTTTCATCTTTTGTGAGTTGCTGCTCATTTTCATTGACCAATATTCTGTTGGAATACTTATTTTTGTCATAGAATTTTGTAATTTTATAAATTTTAAAAATAATAGCACTCTGTCAAGTCTACTTCATACATAATGTATTTCTAAGATTGCCATTTGACTCATAATTTGTATCATGGTAATTTTACATATATGCACAGAAGTGTTTATACAATCTTTTCTAGAAAAATCTCACTTATTCTTATCTTTTCATTTGTTTAGTTTAATGTTTTATACAAAAATATGGGCTAATCATCCCTCTAATTCTTCTAGGATTTTAATATATATACAACTAAATAAATAATCTGACTTGCATTGTTCATTTCAACTATGGCATTAACTTTACTTTCCCCCCAAAATAATAATTATAATAAGATAATAACTCCACGATATTTATTTATGTAGGAGAGGGAATCTCACTGATGTTTTGGTTTGTGTTTCTGTAATGACCAAACATGCTGAACATTTTTTCATGTATTTACTTTTTTGTGTACTTTTTTCATGTATATGCTTGTTTTTGAGAAGTGTCTTAATTTCACTTCAACTTTCCATTGTTTGGTTGCATCTTTTATTTTGGAGATATCCCTTTTTTTAGTTCTTTATGTATTCTAGATATTAGTCCTCTGAAAAGTAACTTCCCATTCTGTGTTTACCACTGTGGCTTTGTAATATAACTTGAAGTCTGGGATTGTAATGCTTCCTACCTTGCTTTTGTTGTCTATGATAGCTTTAGCTATTCTTGGTCTCTTCTGATTTCATATAAATTTTAGGAATATTTTTTCTAGTTTTGTGAAGAATACTGAAGCTACTTTTAGTGGAATTGCATTAAATCTATATATTATAGTTAGTAATATAACCATTTTGACAGTATCACTTCAGGGCTTTTAAAATGACTCCATCTTTCATATTATAATTCAATGATAAAAACATATCATAAATTGCATTGCTTAAATTATGTTCACATTATCAGTCCTTCAAAAGTTGCTTACTTAAACTTTCAAGGGTGAATGAGAAATGGATTAGACAAAGTTTTTTAATTTAAAATATTTAGACAAAGTTCTAATAAGGATGGTTGAGTCCCATAAAGTTTTTGTGCCATTTGCAATTCTTTGTTCAATGAGAAATAGTTAAGTAAAACCTACAAATAAAATTTCTCAATGAAATCTAGATTTCTGGGTAATAAACCCACTATAGTGCTATAAAGCAAGAACTCATCTATTACTCGAATGCTTTGATAAACACAAAAAGTGCTTCTGGTCCTGTGGTATTGATTCTTTAGTTTGACACATGCTATATAGCCCTACTTTCTTCTTCAAATTAACCAGATGAAAAAAGGGAGGGGAAGAGAGGATGAGACTATGAGTTCAGAAGGCAGCACCTTGCATGGCAGAAGAGGAAGTGCAAGCTGGAGAGTGGAGGAGGATGGGATGTCTGTATGTCTTTCCTCTCTGCTTTGTTTTGTTTTGTTTTGTTGTTTGTTTGTTTGTTTGTTTTGGTACTGGGGATTGAACTTGGGTCCTTGCGCTTGCAAGGCAGTCCACCAAACCACTGAGCTAAATTCCCGGTCCTCTGCTTTCTTTCTATAACATCTACTCTATGATTCATCTAATGCTTCACTATATAATAACTCAACTATTCATCTCAAAATTCTGTTCTGTGCTTTACCTTATGCCAACCAGTTTTTTAAACCCTCTAACCTGAGTAGTCTGAACAAGACACCCAAGGGCTATTAAACTTAGAACTAAACTCCTTCAAAGTTTTTCCAAATCTGCCCTTTCTCTTGAGTCTCCTGTCTCAGTAAACAGCTCCCTGCCTGTCCTTTTACCTATGTCAAAGACCTGCAGTTCAGTTGGATTCTATCCTATTCCTCATTCTATTCATAAATCAGTCACTAAAGTCTAATGCTTTTTAACTCTTACATCTCTTTCTTCGGCTGCCTCTTCTTTATCACTGAGCTCTTGGTAAAGCTTCTTATGCATTTTTTCACTTCTAAAACTTTTTATTAACTCATCTTCTACTGCCTTTTATTGTTCTTGTCTGATCCTTCATCCAATTGCTATGATATATTTCTCCTAAAATCCAATCTGGTTGTTTTAACCATTTTGTAAAAATTTCCCATTGTAACTATGGTCTTTACGTAAAACCCTTAGTCTGACCTTCATATGTGCCATATTTTAGCTTTTCAGCAAATAATGAAAAGTAGAATCTGGGAGGTAAAATTGAAGATAGAATAGAGGATAAGAAAGCAACAGCAAAGTATGTGCAGTACTTTATCTCAACTTCAGAAAGACCAGAAGGGAAATTGTAAGAAGCGGAAATGGAGAAGATGGGAGGAGTGTTTTCTTTATATGGTGATAACCTAGGCTTTCAGTAGGTGATAGCTGAAATTTCCAGAAAGAAAATGATTAAAGAAGTCATATCTTCAGCAAAAGAGATGAAATCCATTCTGTGCACTAAACCATCTTGGATAAAAAGTGTATTTTAGTCTTTTTTCTATTTCTGTAATAAAAGACCTGAAACTGGGAAATTTATGAATAAAAAATGTTTACTTGATTCATGATTCTGCAGGATGAGAACTTTAAAAGTATGAAGCTAGAATTGGCTCGGCCTCTGGTGAGGAACTTCTTACGTATCACAAAGTGACAGGAGGCATAACATAGCCAGACAGTGAATGCGCAGCTCAGGACTCTCTTCCTCTTCTCATGAAGACAGTCATGCCATCATGGACCTACTCTAATCCATGACCTAATCTAATCCAATTACCTCTTGAAGGGCACACTTCCAAATATCGTTAACATATAAATTGGGGGATTAAGTTCCTAATACATGAACTTTTTGGAACCACACTTACTACATAGCAAAGAGGCACATCTCAAGAAACTGAATTTGGATTTACCAGTGTCATTTATTTATAAATACTCATTTTTATTTGTTTGTTCTGAGACAAAGTCTCACTTACTATGTAGTTCAAGATGGCCTTCAACTCACTGTGCAGTCCAGAATGTCCTTGAACACATGACGATCCTCTTGCCTTTGCTTTCCAAGTACTAGGATTACAGCAATGTACCACTATGCCTAGCTAAACACTCATATTTTTAACAAATGACCATAAAAAATAGCCTTAAGAAATTATTTTGTTCACTGAATACAAAGCAAAGTTTGCGAGCTATTAGTGGATTGCATTTATGGTAGAAGAATTTCCTAAATTAAGCATGAGACTACTCTGTAATGTTGCCTATGTTCACACATTGGTACTGTCAGTTAGGAGCTGGGTGAACTTTCCTCAGTTACCTAATCTGTGAAATGGAGATAATAAAAGTATCTGCCTCCTGGGGTTACAAATTAGCTGATGAAGAAGTGATTTCAGCATGGTGTCTGCACCAAATGTGTCCTAAATAATTACTACTATTAGTTATAATGTTTAGACTGAGCACGTTAAAGGACAAGTTAAATGACTATTTCCATTTTATCCATTAAAATGAACTCAAGGATGAGGAAGAATAACAAAGATCTGGAGGCCAAGTATCATGGAAGGTTTGAAGCAGCCAATTTATTTTCCAAAAAATCTTTATTATGTAACTACCATAAGACAGCAATGTTCTAGAAACTGAGCATCAAATGAACAATAAATACAACAGGCACAGCCTCTGTTATCACAAATTATACAGAGACAAATATTAAACATAGGACTGCAGTAAGTATAAATTAGATTTGTGATATGAGCTATATAGAAAGAATACAGGATATATGGTATCTCTTTCATAGAGAGACCTAGTTAAGGTTAAAGAAACCAAGGAAAGCCTTCCTGTAGAGGTGACATTCAAAGAATGCTGTAAACTCTGCAGGGATTTGTAGTGCAAAGGGAGCAAGACTTATGTCAGGTGAGCCATCATGTAGCCCTGCATTTAGCGAGTGGCCATGGTGGTAGAAACATAGATGAACTCTTAAAGTTTTATTGTTACCTCAAGATTTAGCAACTGTCATTATATTGAAGGGTAAGAGACAGTGTAGAGTAAATAATAAGGGAACTAAGACGACTAGACTTTTTTTGTCTCCTTTAAGATAAAGAAAAATATAATCAGGTGCTGGTGGATATAAAAGAAAAAGAACTGACATTATAACTGCCTACTGTGTTCCAGGTACAAGGTGGAAGGTTCACATATATCTAATTTCTTACTTACCTAATATTCTACGGGGGAGTACAGAGTTCTGGGGAAGAAAATTAGAAGAAGCACAAAAATAGGAGAATAACTAGAAGAAAATGATGACTTGAAGGAAACCAAAACAAGGAAGAAGTCTCTCCTGGTTCATAGAGCCAGAAAACACCAGCTGTGTATTGTTTCATTTGGTCTCTTACACGCAGTGCCTGAGATTCTATCCAATAGCTAGCAACTATAGTCATGCCTATCATAAACATATCTCTTCATCCATCTAATAAGCACTGGTGCACAGCTGTGTTCCAGGCACTGGTAGTTTAGTAATGAGCAGAACCCTGGTTCTCATGGAGCTGCGTGTAAGGGTGAAACAGACAACAACAAATAACCAAGAGACCAGAATATGCCAGGTGGTGATGTGCGCTATGGAAAAAGCATAGCAAAATTCAGAGACTAGAAATCCCATGGAAGTTGGTCAGAAACACTTGTCTCATTACATGGCAGTTGAGTAAACATGTGAGAAAGTGAGGGAATGAATAATATGAATATCTGGGGGAGGAATAGTTCATTCAGAAGGAAGAGAAAGTACAAAGACCCTGGAATCTGAAAATCTTTTGTAGAAAATCATTGGGGCTTTAGAAAAGCAGAATGATGTGATATGACTTATTTTTGCAAAAGATTCTTCTGGCTGCAGTGTTGATTGATTATCAAAGAGGAGCAAGGATGGAAGTGGGGAGACCAGTTAGGAGGCTGTTACAGCAATCTGGGGTGAGCTTGGCAGGAGGGAGCATAAATACTAGATAATGTCAGAGAGATTCAGCCTCATTGTTTCAAAGGAAAGCCTATGCGAGAAAGTGTAGTGTTCAGCACAGCTCTATTTAAATGGAGCCGTGGCTATTGTCATTTTTATGCAAGTCCCCTGTACGTTTGCCCATTTTTTTAGACCCTATCTGGATGATGTGGCTGTGTGGTTGTTCGGTCCCCACTGAAATTAACGGCCATGTTGCCTTCAACAGTCACTTACTTTCTGCATGAGCCTGAGATGTTGCTTCTTGCCCTATTATTTTTTCTTCCTAGCACACACCCAGGCACGCTGTGAATCTCCCTCTGCAGCTTCATTATTACTTCTGTGTTTTCTCTACAGTGTTTCTTCTGTTCTTGACACACCATTCTTTTCCCTCCCTGTTTCCTGGAGGGCCTGAGTTATCTGTTTTTGTGCTTAATATTTCCTCTGACCACCCATCTGTTTATTTTAGCTTGTTTCTTCCCTCCTCTCTGCTGGCCTCTTTATAGATTCCTCTGTTCAATAGTTTAAACTCCATGACACTGCTTTGTTTATCCTCTCAGCAAACACAATATATTATTCCCCATCTGCTATACAAAAAGCCCCAGTGCTCTGCGAAGTTAACTAAGCCCCTCTTGTCTGAACAGGGTTTTCAGTCATGCATTCAAGTCTCTAATCTGCCCCATCTTCCCTGTTTATGAATGTGACAATATTATTTCTAAGCAAGCCATGCTCAATAGATCACATCTTTTGCTGTTTTCTCCTTCCAAATGCCTCAGATATGATTTACTGGTCTATTGCTTTAGAAGTAGGGTCAATCAGCACGTGTTTATGGAGGGTTTGCTATGTGACCAGCAGTGTGCTCAGGACGGTGGGAGATGTCAAAAAGTACAGCCCAAGGCCCAAGGCTCTGGAAATTTTGTGATCTCGTTGGAGATGTCCCACTAATGTATATTTATTGTGCACTCACTGCAACACAAGAATTGTGCTAGAAACTAGGAATGCAACATGAATTTTAAAAAGAGCAAGTATCTATCCTTATGGAGCTTATAGTCTAGCAAGGGAGAAAGACATATGTTAAAAATTATTTACAGTTCAATCAAATGTGTACAAAATGCTGTGGGAAAACAGAGGAGTAAAAGGGATTAGCTCTGCCTCGGGTAACTGTGGAAAGCTTCACAGAGATGGTGATATTTAAAATGGAGTTTAATAAATTAGTGTTAATTAAGCAGAGAATTAATAATAAAAGCTAATATTTATTGAGTTCTTATGAGGTTTCAAGCCCTGCTACGTGCTTGTAAATGAGCTCATTTAAGCCTCACAATAACCCTATGAGACACAAGATACTTCTATTATTCCTGTTCTAGTGATTAAGAAATTGATAGAGAGGTTAAATAACTTACCCAAGATCACACAGTAGAAAGGTATCAAAGACAAGATTTGATTCCAAAGTCTAGTTCCAGAATCTGAGCTCTTAAGCACTTTCCTCTGCAGTCTCTCAGGGAAAAACAAAACAAAAGGCAAGGGAAGGTGAGGTTTCAAGCACCTCAGTGTATTTGCAAAGCATAATGTTCAAACTTAGTAGCACGCATCCATGCGACCTAACCCCATACACAACCCCTGAACGGAGCAAGTAGTGCTGCCAAAAGGATCAGTTCCTTCTTTTGTTTAACAAAAATTCACAGAAAGGATAGAACCAAAGGCAATAATGAGGAATAGAACTCAGTTGTCTTGATCAGTCTTGGAAACATGATTCAAAAGAGTGTGGGGGCAGGCTGATCAAATCACTAGTTTCAGTTAGAGTATCAAGGAGGATGATTCGCAGTGTTCCACAATGATTAGAAAGTCCTGGAGAACCGAAAGACTTTGCTAGGGTAAAGTACTATTCTTCTACCTGACCCATGGGAGCCGAAAACTGACATCAGAGGCCATGACTCCTACCCAGCTTTGCCGCTTTGCAGCCCTTGAGACAGCCTGACACTCAGGCGATTTCCTCTGTGTCATCTCCACGTCTGGATTTCCCTTTTATAAAGACAGAGCATTTACCATGTGTGTGGAGCCACTGATTCTGTGGAGGAAAGAGAATTAGAAAAGAATGCTGAGGAAGGAAAGGGTAGTCAAAACCAGTGCTGGAAGGCTGACGGAACAGAATGAGATGAAAGAAGAAAAAGAGGCCTGACCTCGGGAATGGATATAAATATGAGTCAAGACCTTCCGGAGGGGCCCCTCACGTATTCACAGGTTTACTCATACTGGAGAACGGAAATCAGGCAATGCCTCCCTTACGAGGTCCTTCTGTCTCTTTGCTGAGGACAACTGACACAACAATTGCACGTTTGGCCCAGCCAAAGGACAAACATGCTTTATTCCCAGGCAACATATAGCAGAGACTTGAAAGTCTGCCGAGACTTATAAAGTCCCGTGAATGTTTTCCACTTCTGTTGATATATATGAGAATAAATTTTCATTCTCTTTATGAAGCCAGGAATGTATCTCTAACATCTTTGAATTTCTAGGTAGGAAAATGAATGGTTTAGGGGTACTAGTGATGTTTTCATCTCTTGTTCCTGCTGCTTGTAGCAAGAGATGGACTGCATCTCATAAGACTGGCAAGAGAGTGTTGTCAGGACACCCGTCAGCCTGATTGAGTGGTTTATTATCTCAACTGAATTGTGAAAGGAAAGAGAAAAGTACTCAGATAAAACTGTATGACCATATTAGATACAAAAGAGCGTAAAGGGTATAGCACAGAAAGAGAAATAGTACAAGACTTGCCTGGCAATTTTCAGGATGATACCAGAGAGATGGGCCAGAAGCAGCATTAATATTCTCAGTTGTCTATACACCAAAAAATAACCAATGAAAAATCATCAAACTAAATTAAAAACTGAACAGAGTTTGATAAAAATGATCTCTTAAGTCGTACAGAGATTGGTTGCAGTGTGACTCCTGACTGGAATGTAGCAAAGGGAAGATATGTTGGTTACAATAGCCCAAAAGAAGGGCTGGAGGAGGAGCAGCATGCCAAAAAGTTGTACACTGGCCTGGAAATCCACAAATGTGAAGGTGGAGTACAAAGGAAGCAGCTGTAGAAAAGCGAAATGAAAGCAAACAGAAATTTTATCCCGGGACTACATCAGAGACTTTGTAACCAGATGGTTAGTATGAACAGGGAAAATAGGTAGTGATGTGATCCTTTATAGGGTGCAGATGAAAATTCCACTTCACTAAAGGCAAAACATCTGAAAACTTATTCAACTTCCTTGTTGGAAATTTAATCTGAAAAGAAATGGGGGAGGACAGAGACAGAAACAGAGGATTCATGTATTTGATTATTCAGGCTCCATATTTTATAAAAAGGAAAAAAAGAAAAACCTGACAATGACAGCTAAAAGAGCCTTGAATGAAGTGACCATCTCATGTTAACTTAAGTTTATTAGGCCAAAAAAAGGAAGTGTAAGCTTAGGTATACTCGTTTCACCCTTAATACATCTAATTTTAGGAAGTTCCGAGGAAACAATAACTACAATCCTATAGTCAGTGACTCTAAGCTGAAGCTAGATCACAAAGAAAGAAAAGATGTCAAATAGAAATTTGATGATATAATCACTGAGTTTCACAAGAGTAAGAAAAAGGTTAAGCATTCAGATAAATAACTCAGTGTTCAGTAGTCCTGTGAGAAAAGGTAGCTCGCATTCCCAGTGACGAACATGAAAAAATGGCATCAAGATTTAAAGATAGATTAGAAGCACTAAAATTTCAAGTGTTTTGTGCTTAGAGAAAATATTAGGAAAAATTGAAATGTATTTTTGTTTATTAAAGTTAAAAAAGGAAAAATACACCCAATACTTAGAGCAGATGGCATATTGTTAAATTATAATTAGAAGAACGGTTCCATTCCTGTTATGTTTCCTGGCATCCTCTTACAGTTCTTAGAACTGAAAAGGGAATAGAAAACATATCAGAGAGTTAGAGCCTGAGGTAGGAAGGAGGTAATAAAATCACACTTAGCTTGATTAAATCAACTTAAAACCAAAGTGTCCCAAGCTTCGCCCACACAGAAAGGATGTCATGATCAGAGCACAGATGTACACTCAATCCACCATGGCCCCACAGTCTGCACCCATCTGTCTCACACTAAATTTGCCCTTGCACCTTCGCCTCTCTTGCCACATTTACTTGCTTCTATCCTATCTGCTGGTTTACTTGTGTCTTTGGCCTTTTCTGACCAACCTGCTACTTCATTCCCTGAATCATAATTTCTCTCTTCTCTCCCATCTCAGCATAATTAACTGTGTCCTCACCAGAGATCCACTCAATCCAAGCTCAACAACCCCTTTTCTAAGTGTACAGCTCCCTCTCTACCTCCTACAGCAGAAAGCATTATGCACAGCATGAAGAATAAGTGCGTCCCCTACTTTGGAAAGCACTTGTGTATGAGATTACTATACCACATTGCTGAAAAATAAATATTGTTCTAGGCTCTTAAAAAGAAAGAAAAGGTGAGTGTGGAAGGGTTTTGTAATGATATAAGAGAAAAAATATACATAGACCAAAAAGATTGAAACCTAACCCCTGTGGAATTCTACTAAGATCATTAAACTTTTGACTTGGGAGCATTAATAAAGGAAGAAGTTATTCAGATCAGTATAAATGCAGTGAGAGTGAGCCAAATTATCTCATTTCCTATTTTGATGGGTTTATTAGGCAAAGAGTGAATATGGAGTAAAAAGATAAGAAAATGTGACACTAATAATGGCACAGATAAGGAAATAACTAAGTGATTAAACAGCTACAACCAAATAATTTAAATAGTGAATCCCTTAGGTTAGAAGACTTAGCGACTGCCCACAGCACACGGTTCTTGGTCCTGGCCTTTGAAGGGCACCTACTTACAGGAATTGTGAAAAAGATGCTAATCAAATGTAAAGACTTCAAGCTAGAAAGAACAGTTAACACACCAGATAACAACTGCAATTTGAACACACTTCAATCATCTATCTTTTAAAAGGTCAAAAATTAATAAATTTATATTAATCATAATGAAGCTATGAAACATAAGACATGGGGTCAAGTCCCTCTAGCTCTTCATTGTTGGTTCTAAACTTTATATTAAACAGAAATATTGTCTGACATATCTTTATGAAAAAACTCTTTTGATCATCCCGAACAAATCATTGATAAAGATTCCGCCATTCTAATCTTTTGTAACTCTCTCTCTCTGAACACTTATTTTAAAATCAAATGCGTGGGCCCGGGATTTAGCTCACTGCACCACACCTGCCTTGCAAAGCAGAAGATCCTAAGTTTGATCCCCAGTACTGGGGAAAAAAAAAATCAAATGTGTCATCGCTAATTTAAAGGATTTGGCATCACATTCTCTGCACGTACATTCACACGTAAACATTTCCAGTAATCAGGGATGGCTAAGACATATTGCTTGACCTTTGTATACCAAAATCCTGTGTGGAATAATGACTGCATGTTCTCTAATCTCTATGGATGCTTATCCAACAGGGTCTAGACAGCCATATGTGCTTCACTGATGATATGCATCTTTCAGCAAACTCCAAATTACAGGACATGTACTCAGGGGTATTCGAAGCTGGTGGTATACCTGCAGGCTTTTGGTTTTAAACATGTCCTGCATTTTCATCTACATATAATGAATGATACCTTATTATCTTTGATAGTCTTTCCCAAAATGATTTAAAATACTTGTTATTCTCTTATCTTCTCCAGATTAAAAGAAAACAACAAATACAGTTATCCCAAAGAATTATGGTGAATGAGGAATGAATTTTTAATGCAATATGCTAATAACTTCTGAAGGCTCCAAGGACCTTTTCTTAGAATGAATAAAATGTGGTTTCACAATAAACAATGTTTTAAATGACAACAGAAAAAATCTCTTAATTCTCTAATATAAAGTAAAAGACATATTTAATGTATGTAGAACATGGAATTGTTTCTTACAATAAAATCCCTTAGGCATAGACTTCTTTTGCAAAAGTTCTATAAGTGTTGTGTCTATCTAGGGAGGATTCTAATTAATCACTTTAATATTTATTGGTGATTTCAGTCATCACAATCTGATTCACTAAAACAACTGTTTTGACTTATTTATTTACTAGAATGAAAAACTATTTTCTATCTTACATAGTCTTTCATAACTATATATTTGCTTCATTCATTTGATATGTTAAATATTATAAGAAAATATTAAACATATACAGATTCCTTGACTAGCCTCTCTATGTAAAATGTTAACATTAATAAAAGTATTGAGTAAAATAGTTCCTACCCCATCTATATCCCTAATATTATGTTTAATACATTGCTATATAAGAGACATATTTCAACCAATATTCAAATGCCCATGTTTCAGTGATCTAGAGGAACAAGAAAACACTACATGATGCAAAGATAAAGTCTACTAAAAAAATATAACATGAGGAACTAGATGTAGATGATATCTACGACAGGAAACCAGACTATTTTAGAGAATCATGAACGAGTTGGCATAGCAGACATGCTTCTGATCATGCTATTTAAATAAGGCAGCACTGGTTTGAATCTCTGCTTCATCACTTACCTAATTTTATATCTATTAGGGCAGTCACCTCATCATCCATAAAATGAATGAGGTTTCAGAAGGAAAATTATGGCACTGGCCTAGAATATAGTAAATATTTCAGAAGTTATTACTTCACATAATAGCTAAAATATCATAGGCTGTCAGGAAAGAAAGAGGTGTGCATGGGGCAGAGAGAGGAAGATCTTAACATTTAGTTAGAAAAAGGCAAGGATTGAGGAAATCATCACAAAGTGGTGACATTTGCTATAGTTTTGAAAGATATATAAGATTTTTCAAAGTGCAGGTGGAAAGAAAGGGTATTTTATAGAGAGGATTTAGCATAAAATTGGATGGGTCAGGTCACCTTCAGATGAGTCACTGGAAAAGTGTATCCACCAGTAACTGAAGTGCATAGTGTCTGGAAGTAAAAAATAAGATAAATAAAAGACCTCTTGGTAGGAAACCTAAAATGTCAACATGATAAATCTGTACTTCATTCCACAAAATTTTCAATAGTGCACTGAGAAATTTACAACCTTGATTACAAGGGGACCATTCTTCAAGGTAGATTGAGAAACAAAAGCATATGAGAATGAAATTTACCCAAGTAGGATCTTACAACTGTATTAAAAATGACTAATTATGTATTAATAATTATGCATTAATGAACAATATTTGGAGATGGTGGTAGACATACAAAGAGAATTCCAAAGATATTGCAGGTCCAGAACTCAGAAGATGTGACAACAGGTGAGATATTGGAGCAATGAAACATTACTCAAATTTTAAGCCTGCATGATAAGAAAAATCTTAATTCTAATAAAAAGCTGAAGAAATATGATAGAAGATCCAGCTTTGTGTTCTTGGTAAGATCAGTGAGTGGTGATTTTACATTGCCAATTTCCAGTGACAGTACTCATCCTTCAGCTGATGCATGTAAACCTTGAGCTTCTGAGAGCAACTCAGAATGGAGATACTGATTTGGACATTAAGTGCCCACCTACGAATAGTTGAAATTAAAACTTCAACACGTTGAAAAGAAAGTAAGGAAGACAGTGTTGGAAGTTTTCTATCTTCTGCATGAGAGTACACCAACGAACTGTATAAATAATGCAAACTCTGTCTCAGTTTGAAAGCTCATGGTAATGAGCATATTGTCATGTAGAGTTCAAGCAGAAAAAAGTAAAGAAGAGTAACCAAGGTCATAAAAATAAATGCAGAAAATAGAATACCAAAGAGAATATAGAAAGATGGCTTTACGTGAGAGTAAGACCTCTTGGAACATGGACCTTGAATTCAAACAAAAGAGTCTCATTTCAAGAGTTAAAAACAGAAGCAGAGAATCTTGACAGCATACTGATTTGAACACTGTTACATTCTTCCATTTTGTTTCATGAAACAAAATGTTTCGTATTGTTGATGAAACATCCTCTGTGCTTCGCATATTCAGCTTACTTCCAATTAATATGGAGAACAAAGGGATGTGTAACTGCCTGAAAGATCTTCAGTGGTGAAGGAAGAAAATTCCAGTTCTTTAAAAGTGAAAGAGCATCTATCTGATTTAACTATTGGATCAATCAATCAATTAACATAAATTAGAATTTTTAAATATTGAAATATATTCTTCAAGACAAGATAGGTGAGTGTGATATCAAAGCACCTTTCTGAATGAAAAATTTAGAATCCAAATACATTGATAAAAATTCATAATATTCATATCATCATTCCACTTATCCCCGGCAACCTAATGTGAGTGCATAACCTTTTGTCATTTTACCTCCCTTCTCGAACCTTCAAAGTTAAAAAGTAAGAAAAAGGAAGCTGCTGCAGCTGAAAAGATATTACATATTTTTTTCTGTCCATAGAAACTCCATTTTAGGTTATCAGGTAAAAATCCTCTCAAAAATAGTTAATTATGTCTTATATTTCTAAGCTAAGCATGCTATGTTAATACAGTGCAACATTATATACAAAGAGTGATGAGAACTTATGGTGAATGTTTAAATTTTTCAAAAAATTAAAAAGATGCATTGCCATTAATCCCTGTCAAAATACGCCCCACACACTTTGAACACACTAATCCCACCATCCTTGCTACCCTCTGAAGCAGTTCTGGAACTCCTTTTTCATAAATGTGTTTAGGGGGTGTGATCAAAAATATGATGAATGCTATGTCAGGCGCTATCCAGTGAAAAAGCAGGCTGGTAAAAACCAGGTGTGTCCTCATCTACTTCATTCACCAGATCTGGCACTGTGCAACTTCTGGCTCTGCTCTAAGTCAAAATGACTGTGAGAGATAAATATCTTGAATCAGTTGAGGACATTGAGGTAGCCATGACAGCAAGCAGGAGTACTTTAAAGGGAATTTTGGGTAATGTATCTTTTAGTGTAATAAATTTTCTTTAGCTTAAACATTCACTGTATTTTCCAATCATCACACTCATAGAAACAAATTACCACTTGGAAATGTTTTAAAATAACCACTGGAAATAACTCAGTGCCTGTGTATTAGGATGTAATTGGAAAAGCACTGCAGCACCTTGGAGCATTTGGTGATTTGAGCACCATAGAGCAAGTTGTGGCTACAATTGATGAAGAAATGTGTATCAACTGTGGTAAATGCTACATGACCTGCAACGACTCTGGCTACCAGGTAAAATCTTCTGGAATTAAATTGCTTTGAAGCAGCTTTCTTCTGATTTCCGGGGAAGAAAGCATCTTCTCTTTCTAAGTATTTGATTCAGACCAGATGTGACAAGTATTGTTTCTCCTCAGAAGTACGGTTTTTTTTCCTCTTTCATCTTTATCGCACAGATTTTTTTTTCTTGAGGAAAGTCATAACTTACACTATCTGTGCCACTATTAGGTGCATAGTATTATTTTACTATCATTTCATTACTCATAAAATTGGAGGAAGAAGCCCCAGGAAAAAGAGATATCCACACAAAATTACGGATATTACGAAAGTATTATATTTAGTACCTATGGAAAGGAGAAGAGCTACCATTTACTGCCAGTACTCTGAAAGTACTTGATCAGAGAATTCTCTTTAATTCTATATTAATCAGGCTTTTACTGCAGTAAAAAATAAAAAGCATTTTCCTACCAACTGGTTGTGAATTATGTCCCAGGAATGCTTTCATAGCTGGAAAAGCCAGTGAGATGCATTTTTGCCACATGATTCCACTCCTTGAAGCTGGGCTGTTCTCTTCAAAACATATCATATGGACTTGTATTTTTGTTTTTTCATTTATTTCATTATACTGTATGTATCAACTGCTGTTTTAATATACCTAGCACAACTAGGACCTTGAACTAGTCATAAATTTAGAAATAAATTTTAAAAGAACTTATTGCCATTAAACATAAGTTTTGCCTCAAAGAACTGATTTATTGGGAAAGTAAAAAGGATTTTTTTAAGATACAGAGCTTAGATAAAGCAAATTTAAAAACTTATTTTAAATTACTAAACTGCTAAAACTATATAGCAATGTTATTTTATTTAAAATGTGACAGTATAAGACTAAAAATAAGATCTTGTTAAGAAATTATAATGGAGCTTTCTACCTAAATAACAAAGTGTCTCATCTTTAAAAAGTGAAATATTACAACTATGACAGTATTGAGGTTTTTCATACTATGCTTCAAATCTTAGAATTTAAGAGCTCCACCTTGGGATTCTAGCTTTAGCATAACATAGACAATGAGGTTCATTTTAATGAGAAAAATCATTATTATGCCTTAGAAAAGATTAGAAAAGTCCTTCTTTGACTTTTTGGCCTCAAAAAAAAAAAAAACTAAAAAGAACAAATCTTCAGTTAAATTTCAAATTTGCTTTTTTACAAGTCGTCAAAATAGAATGTTTCTAAAGCATAAGCACTTTCATTTTTATCAATAACCATTGAATTGCCACTTAAAAGTAAAGATATGCAAAAAAGAAAAATTATTTTTAATTATCTAATGAGCAATCGAAACTGTTTTACAAACAGCAGTTCCTGTGGAGAAATTATTTTATAGTGTGCTATAGATATAGATCTTGTTCAAATATGATTGTTTTCTTAAAAAACAAAAAATGTGTATTAAGCAACCTATCCTGATTTACTCTGAAATGACTATTTTCTCTTTTATGCTCATAAAAGTAGAAAATAATTATAATTCCATGTAACTTTGTTTGAGAAATTTTTAAACAACAAAATAAATGTATTCACCTCTCCATGTCTGTAAGTTCCATACCCATGGATTCAACCATCATTGGATTATAGATCTTCAGAAAAAGAAAAAATCCATCTGCATAAACAGACTTTTTTCTTGTCACTATTCCCTAAGAGTACAGTATAACAACTACACACATAGACTTTTCTTTGTATTAGTTACTGTAAGTAATCTAGAAATGATTTGGGAATGACAGGCATGAATTAAGTGCAAATATTATGCTATTTGATATAAAGGAATTTAACATTCATGAATCCACAGGAGGTCCTGCAGTCAATTCCCAAAGGGTACAAATGAATGACTGTGTATATTAAATTGAATTTAACACAAGTATGAAATGGGAAATCAACCAATGACACAAAATTATTTGAAAATATAAGATTTTCAGACTTGTCCTCAAGGAGAAAATGGGCTGAGACAATTACTGCCCTTCTTAATTTCCCTCAGCTGCCACCTACTCACTCCAAATTAGCGCCCAGCCTCAGTGGGAGCACGGTGTGTTTTTTGCAGGTGAGACTGGATGGGTTTGCCATGTGCCCTCTGCCCTCTGCCTCCGCTACAGGTCCCCCACATAGCTGCCCAGAAGTCCTTCCTGGGTAGAAAAGTCTGTATCATCCACTGAGGACTTGTGTATTGTTTCTTCTACTAAAAAGTTTCTAACACATACATAATCATTATGTTATATTTTTAAAGAAAACCTCAATCGTGATTTCATACTGGGTATCTTCATTGGTTATTCTAGAGTGCTTTATGTGGGAGGCAGACAGGCAGGAAAGAAGGAAGAAAGGAAGGAAGAGAGGGAGGGTGGAAGGGGGGAAGGAAGTTAAAATTTCTCCAGATCCTGCACAGTTTCACAGCTGGTAGCCTTGCCCTGGCTCTCAAGGCTAAGGAGTGTCAGGGCCGGGACTGGGCGCCAGCTGTCCTGTCTCTCCATTTAGTGCTTTGTCTTCTTCGTGGTGAGACAATGGTTAGAATTGACTGGGAGGTCCTCAAACTCAAAGCGTCACTTTAAAAAAGCTCCTTTTTGCCAACTGTTTTCTTCTAAAAACTGCACACATTAATTCAAATCAGGTGTGTTCATTGCCCCATGTGAGAGTAACAGTTTTCCACAAAATGTGTGAGAAGAAAAAGTAGAATGTGTGAAACCACCCCAACATCTCGAGTAGGGAACATCCTATCCTGCTAGGACTGGCAAGAGCTGAGCTCTGCACAGAACAAAGAAAACAGGAGGGCTACCGTGTTATGAAATGTTTCCATGCACGATGAAGGAAAATGCCTCTAAGGAATTTTAAACATTGTGTTTTTAATTTAAAAGGATTTTGTTTCTCTCTCTCTTTTTTTTTTTTTCCCCTCCCACCGGTTCAGCTGTTGCTATAGTTTCACTAAGGTACTAGCCTTCGCTTTCTCGGTACAGTTCCATTACAGTAGAGAAAAATGTTGATGCTAAAATGGGGGTATTCTTGACCTTGGTGGGCAGTAGCATTAATCTCCTTATTTCTCTTTACAGGCTATCCAGTTTGATCCAGAAACCCACCTGCCCACCATCACTGACACGTGTACAGGCTGTACTCTCTGTCTCAGTGTCTGCCCTATTATCGACTGCATCAAAATGGTTTCCAGGACAACACCTTATGAACCAAAGAGAGGCTTACCCTTAGCTGTGAAACCAGTGTGTTAAGGTGATTTGCAAGACGGTTGCTGTGAACTTTGATGTCACTTACATATGCTGATCTTTTAAAATTGTGATCGCTGTGTTCTTTCCAAATTAAAAAAATATATATAATTTCTAAATAAATTTCTAAATGTAAAAAATGTGTAGTGCCAGTGACCAATTATTGGTCATAAAATGAAATAATTTTTTCTCAGGATGGCTGTTAAATTACTGTGTAGAAGTTAATTGGATGTTCACCGTCAGTTGTCTATTGTGAAAAATTAACTTTCTCATGGCAATTAGTGTGACAGTTTCCAAATTGCCCTATGCTGTGCTCCATCTTTAATTTTTCATTGTAAATGAAATTAAGTATTTTGGAACAAAGTATACCTTAGCATACTAGATAGTGTTTCCAAGGAAACATTTTATAATTAAAAATTACCTTTAATTTTTATACTATTTCCTAGAAAATGTAATTAGCTCCATAAAGTACAAATGAAGAAAATCAAATAATTATTTAGTATAGCAGGAAACAAAAGGCTAAAAAAGGGTTTGTAGAACTGTGTTAAGGTCCTCCTCACCTAATTGCTTCTTTCTGGTACTAGATGCTAAAAATGAGAATATTTACTAAGCTAATACTATTTACTACTCATGCCTGAGATCGCTGTCCAAACGGCTCACCAATGGACCACATGACATTCTTCTTTAAATATTTAAACCATGTTCCTAGTGAAATAAGATGTTAGGATGGATCTCTGGTTAATGCCAGTCTTTTCCTGTGCTCTGATCTGCTCTCTGCTTTTAATAGTAACCTTCATGATTATAGTAATTAATGTTCAAACAAAGCCTAAATTATATAGTGCTGAGTCATGTACTTCATTATTCAAGAATGAAAGCTATAGTATTGGTAAAATACATGCAATACGCAAAACCAGTTTGGCTACTTTTCTATTTTAGTGTTTATGTTTAATATCAAAAGTAATGTCATAAAAAATATATATTTTCTGATACTAATAAATAATATTTTCTGTTTCTCTAATTTCATAATCAACAGCACTATTAAATTCATTTATCTTTTCATGGAATATTTTATATGAATCTAGAGGTAGTAAATCAGAAAGTAATCCTGTGGCATATTTCTATGACAAATGCAAGATCTAGAAATGCTATGTACAACAAAAGTGTGTGATTGAATGATATTAAATAAAAAATTATAAAGCATTTTAAACATTGTCTTTTTTGCCTCCTTTGCAAATACTACCTCATGTCAATAATTTAGATTTTGAGGTAGGTCAGTTTTTGTTTAGTTCTACAGTGGTTTCTACTCAAATGCATATATAATATTAGTTCATATCTAATGTGGACGGCAGTGTATTTCTTCAAATGTTTCATTTCTTGACCCCCTTACAGTTTTTCTCTATTGAATTCAATTTTGTTCTGCCAAAATGAATCTTCCACAGGAAGCAAACGAGGTTTTTCTATAGCAGTCAATGGGTAAAAACAAGTGGGAAATGTCCACTTGTCTGAAGGGGCCATGAATATTGTAAGAGACATCCATCACTTAATGCTACTCTTTAAAGAAGTCCGTGATATTCACGCCTCATATGAACTTCCTTCCTTTGCACCATTGTTCATGGTAAGGGACTGTAACTGTTTAGAAGTGGTAGCACTTAGCAAAGACTTCCAGTTATCTGGAAAAGAAATTTTCCAGAGCTGCAAGGACGCCATCATGATGTATTCTTTCTACTTGGGTCTAATTAGAGTTTATCTTTAGAGTCATCTGCTCTGTAATCCTCCCATATATAACTGAGTCCTCTCCAAGACTCTGACTGGAGGCAGACTCTCTTTGTAGAAATGAAAGAAAAAGTATGACTCTTGCATTATTATATCTGAAAGAGTGGACATGATGCTTTAGCTCTATCTTCAAACTACTTGGGGGAAACTAAGAGTGACCATGGTCTTGAGTAAGGCAATAATGATTCTTGACTTTACACTAGTTTCTTCTTCATACACATTTTTTTCTGTTGTTTTTGTTACTTTGCACTAAAAATTTTCTTATCTATGTTGTTTGTAGAAAACAGAGCTCAATTTTGCCTGTGTGGCCTGCAGACAAACTCAGAATAGAGGACATATGAAAATCACATTGTTCTACCCAGCATGACCATGGCAAGCATAGCCCTACACAAACATACGCAGAGCTGCTCTGAGCGGGACCCAGGACCAGAGTAGAAAAAGTCTGGCTAGTGAGCATTTCATAACTAATATCTAAGACACTATAAAATGTTCTACCTATATCACAGTTAGTTTTAGGCATAAACTCAGCTGGACCTCTGTGCCCAGATGGTTTGTGTAGTCTAGATGTTTCTTCAAAGGTGGTTTGGTTAGAGATTTACATTTAAATTAGTAGTTTTAAGTAGAGTAGACTGCCCACCATAACGTATGTTGCCCTCATCCCTTCAGCTGAAGGCCTGACTAGAACAAAGGCTGTCCTTCCTCAGAGAAGAAGGAATTCACCCCCACACACCTTCACACCCCATCAGAAGAACTGGCTTTTCCTGATTCCTCATTGGACTGACTTCATATTTGAGCCATAACTTTCCCTGAGTCTCCAGCCTGCTGACCCACCCTCTCAAATTTTGGACCAACAAAGCCTCTGCAATTGTATGAGCCAATTCCTCAAATTCTCCTAATTACTTAAATTCCACTGGCTCTGTTTCTTTTGAGAATCTTGACTAATGAAACATGTATTATTTCATTTGAATGTTACGAGGATCAAAGGTAGTTGCTGCATTTTTGCCCAAATGAGTGAAGATATTGGTGCTTATAGATTCTAAGTAACTTGTTCAAGGTGGCATAGATAATTAGATATGTTTCTAGATGCCCTTGGTTATTTCTAATATACCATTTGCCTTTCTCCCCTTTGTTCATACAGCCACTTATTCATTTAGCAAATATTTATCATATTACTTCCATATACCAAGTACTTCACTAGAGCTGACAATATAAACTCAAATAATGAATGCTCCTTGTTTTAATGTTTGGGTTACTTTATCAAAATGCCATAAAATAGGTGGCTTACAAAACAACTGAATTTTTTTCACTGTTCTAGAAGAGCAAAAAAATCCAAGATCAAAGCACCAGCTGATTTGGTATCTGGAGAGGAACAGCCTTCAAGCTTATAGATAACACCTCTCACTGTTTCTTCACCTGGTGAAAAAAGAGGGTAAGGGATGAGTAAGCTCCCTGAGCCTATTTATAACGGTATCAGTTCACCTATCTTTGCTCCACTTTCATGACCTAATGACCTCTAAAAATCCCTATTTCCTAATTCTATCACCTTGGCAATTAGAATTGCAACATATGGATTTGGTGGGAACACAAACAGAACATAACACCCTCTAACTTCAAGGCACCTATAGTGCACAAGGGAAATAGGTATGTAACAGCTTTATGTCACATGTGGTAAGTGCTGGGAAAGCAATCATGGGAGAAGGAACATCTAAACATACTCTCCTGACAGGGTGATGATTAAGCCAAGTTTTGAGCTTACAAAAGAATTTCCTAAATAGGAAATGTGAAAGGGACATCTCAAGCAGTGAAAATAAGAGAAAGCTCAGAGGTGTAAAAAGGCTGAAATGTTCAGAAAATCACAAGAGCTTGAATGAGCTAGAGAAAAAAGAAACGTGAAAAGTAAGATGGAAGGAAGGGGAGAGACCTGTAGAATTCAGAATCAGCAGTGTAGTCATTCTTTCATTCCAAAGTAGTAAGTGCCTTGCTTTATGGTGATTCAACTATGAGCAAGACAGACATAAGTCCTGCCTTTACTACCTTTACTATCTTCATGGATGACACAGAATTCAAGCAAATAAACTGAAAATCATGATGGTAAGTGCTCTGGTAGGTCACGAGATAGAGACAAGGGTTCTTCACTGAGTAGGCAGGCAAGCCCTAAAGGATGGGAAGGAGCCAACCACATGGAGAGAAGAAATGAAACAAGAGATTAGAAAGAGCCTGAGTTACTCAGGTTGCTAATTTGAGGTAAGACAGTAAAAGGCAAGTAAGTTCTAAAATCTACACAAACAATTGAGAAAAAGGAATTTTTAAAATATTCCTTAAGATCACTTTTTCCCCAGATAATGCCAACATCTCTACCTCCTAACTGATCTTAGCTCTGAGTGCCTGGCTACTTCCTGTGTTTAAATATTTTGAACTTGGTTTCCAAAGTCAAAACAGTTATTTCCCCTACATTTTATGTTGCTACGAGTCTATTACAATATCTAACCATTTGACCCCTTGAGCACGTCCCAGACTTTCTCTAGCTTTTCTTAGTGCAAACAACCATGGCTTCTTCCCACCCACACTCTGTGTGACCCAGCTCACCTCTCAGCTGACTTGCCGGCATAAATATCCCATCACACTCCTCCACCAGCACAGAATCCTTAGTGAGCTCCTCCATTTGTTACAACTTTAAACCCAAGTCAATACCTTTCTCCTAAGGCCTCCTAACTACCATTCCAACTCCATGTGGTCTTGCATACTCCTGGCTGTCACGAAAGTAAAAGGACAAATACGGTACATGCTGCTGGCCCTTGATTGCTTGTGCCCTTAAACAATCAAACATCAACTTCTTAATCTGTACAACTGCTATTGAAGTAAGTCTTAGCTCCTAAGGTTATTGTAGGATAAAAGATGATACAGCATATCTTACTCCCTGGATGAGTATTTTATTTTTAATTTAAAAGCAACCTATGTGAAACCTTACAAAACAAAGAAATGTTTTGAATATAAATCATACTGTCTCTTTTATACACTATGATTTTAAGATCAAAATGTTTATACCAGATCTAGTTATAAAATTACTTGTTCCTTCATTAATAATGGATTAAATAAAATTATTAGTGTTTTTCCTTTTAAATGTTTACACTAGATTTCATTTCATCAGTTATACTTTACAGCAAATAGAAAATTTTGATAATAATAAAACCTCAATAACTAAGATGTTATAAAGTGTATGAGACAAAGGTTTACTTTACATTAAATACTCCAGTGACAGACTTGTCACTATAATGAAATGATTTCAAGATCTATGTTGATTTTGTATAATCTTACAGAAAAACATTATAGAAAATATTATTTATATAAAAACTTTTGCATAAATTACACATTTTAAAATGTAAAACGTTTTTTTCTAGCATTGTTATAAAATCCCACTAAAAGAATGTGTCGAAATTGCAATATAAATAAAACATTTCATTTAACCATACAATAATTTCGGTATGTAGACTTTATTAGTCTGTGTTCTTTCCAAATTAAAAAAATATATATAATTTCTAAATAAATTTCTAAATGTAAAAAATGTGTAGTGCCAGTGACCAATTATTGGTCATAAAATGAAATAATTTTTTCTCAGGATGGCTGTTAAATTACTGTGTAGAAGTTAATTGGATGTTCACCGTCAGTTGTCTATTGTGAAAAATTAACTTTCTCATGGCAATTAGTGTGACAGTTTCCAAATTGCCCTATGCTGTGCTCCATCTTTAATTTTTCATTGTAAATGAAATTAAGTATTTTGGAACAAAGTATACCTTAGCATACTAGATAGTGTTTCCAAGGAAACATTTTATAATTAAAAATTACCTTTAATTTTTATACTATTTCCTAGAAAATGTAATTAGCTCCATAAAGTACAAATGAAGAAAATCAAATAATTATTTAGTATAGCAGGAAACAAAAGGCTAAAAAAGGGTTTGTAGAACTGTGTTAAGGTCCTCCTCACCTAATTGCTTCTTTCTGGTACTAGATGCTAAAAATGAGAATATTTACTAAGCTAATACTATTTACTACTCATGCCTGAGATCGCTGTCCAAACGGCTCACCAATGGACCACATGACATTCTTCTTTAAATATTTAAACCATGTTCCTAGTGAAATAAGATGTTAGGATGGATCTCTGGTTAATGCCAGTCTTTTCCCGTGCTCTGATCTGCTCTCTGCTTTTAATAGTAACCTTCATGATTATAGTAATTAATGTTCAAACAAAGCCTAAATTATATAGTGCTGAGTCATGTACTTCATTATTCAAGAATGAAAGCTATAGTATTGGTAAAATACATGCAATACGCAAAACCAGTTTGGCTACTTTTCTATTTTAGTGTTTATGTTTAATATCAAAAGTAATGTCATAAAAAATATATATTTTCTGATACTAATAAATAATATTTTCTGTTTCTCTAATTTCATAATCAACAGCACTATTAAATTCATTTATCTTTTCATGGAATATTTTATATGAATCTAGAGGTAGTAAATCAGAAAGTAATCCTGTGGCATATTTCTATGACAAATGCAAGATCTAGAAATGCTATGTACAACAAAAGTGTGTGATTGAATGATATTAAATAAAAAATTATAAAGCATTTTAAACATTGTCTTTTTTGCCTCCTTTGCAAATACTACCTCATGTCAATAATTTAGATTTTGAGGTAGGTCAGTTTTTGTTTAGTTCTACAGTGGTTTCTACTCAAATGCATATATAATATTAGTTCATATCTAATGTGGACGGCAGTGTATTTCTTCAAATGTTTCATTTCTTGACCCCCTTACAGTTTTTCTCTATTGAATTCAATTTTGTTCTGCCAAAATGAATCTTCCACAGGAAGCAAACGAGGTTTTTCTATAGCAGTCAATGGGTAAAAACAAGTGGGAAATGTCCACTTGTCTGAAGGGGCCATGAATATTGTAAGAGACATCCATCACTTAATACTACTCTTTAAAGAAGTCCGTGATATTCACGCCTCATATGAACTTCCTTTCTTTGCACCATTGTTCATGGTAAGGGACTGTAACTGTTTAGAAGTGGTAGCACTTAGCAAAGACTTCCAGTTATCTGGAAAAGAAATTTTCCAGAGCTGCAAGGACGCCATCATGATGTATTCTTTCTACTTGGGTCTAATTAGAGTTTATCTTTAGAGTCATCTGCTCTGTAATCCTCCCATATATAACTGAGTCCTCTCCAAGACTCTGACTGGAGGCAGACTCTCTTTGTAGAAATGAAAGAAAAAGTATGACTCTTGCATTATTATATCTGAAAGAGTGGACATGATGCTTTAGCTCTATCTTCAAACTACTTGGGGGAAACTAAGAGTGACCATGGTCTTGAGTAAGGCAATAATGATTCTTGACTTTACACTAGTTTCTTCTTCATACACATTTTTTTCTGTTGTTTTTGTTACTTTGCACTAAAAATTTTCTTATCTATGTTGTTTGTAGAAAACAGAGCTCAATTTTGCCTGTGTGGCCTGCAGACAAACTCAGAATAGAGGACATATGAAAATCACATTGTTCTACCCAGCATGACCATGGCAAGCATAGCCCTACACAAACATACGCAGAGCTGCTCTGAGCGGGACCCAGGACCAGAGTAGAAAAAGTCTGGCTAGTGAGCATTTCATAACTAATATCTAAGACACTATAAAATGTTCTACCTATATCACAGTTAGTTTTAGGCATAAACTCAGCTGGACCTCTGTGCCCAGATGGTTTGTGTAGTCTAGATGTTTCTTCAAAGGTGGTTTGGTTAGAGATTTACATTTAAATTAGTAGTTTTAAGTAGAGTAGACTGCCCACCATAACGTATGTTGCCCTCATCCCTTCAGCTGAAGGCCTGACTAGAACAAAGGCTGTCCTTCCTCAGAGAAGAAGGAATTCACCCCCACACACCTTCACACCCCATCAGAAGAACTGGCTTTTCCTGATTCCTCATTGGACTGACTTCATATTTGAGCCATAACTTTCCCTGAGTCTCCAGCCTGCTGACCCACCCTCTCAAATTTTGGACCAACAAAGCCTCTGCAATTGTATGAGCCAATTCCTCAAATTCTCCTAATTACTTAAATTCCACTGGCTCTGTTTCTTTTGAGAATCTTGACTAATGAAACATGTATTATTTCATTTGAATGTTACGAGGATCAAAGGTAGTTGCTGCATTTTTGCCCAAATGAGTGAAGATATTGGTGCTTATAGATTCTAAGTAACTTGTTCAAGGTGGCATAGATAATTAGATATGTTTCTAGATGCCCTTGGTTATTTCTAATATACCATTTGCCTTTCTCCCCTTTGTTCATACAGCCACTTATTCATTTAGCAAATATTTATCATATTACTTCCATATACCAAGTACTTCACTAGAGCTGACAATATAAACTCAAATAATGAATGCTCCTTGTTTTAATGTTTGGGTTACTATATCAAAATGCCATAAAATAGGTGGCTTACAAAAAAACTGAATTTTTTTCACTGTTCTAGAAGAGCAAAAAAATCCAAGATCAAAGCACCAGCTGATTTGGTATCTGGAGAGGAACAGCCTTCAAGCTTATAGATAACACCTCTCACTGTTTCTTCACCTGGTGAAAAAAGAGGGTAAGGGATGAGTAAGCTCCCTGAGCCTATTTATAACGGTATCAGTTCACCTATCTTTGCTCCACTTTCATGACCTAATGACCTCTAAAAATCCCTATTTCCTAATTCTATCACCTTGGCAATTAGAATTGCAACATATGGATTTGGTGGGAACACAAACAGAACATAACACCCTCTAACTTCAAGGCACCTATAGTGCACAAGGGAAATAGGTATGTAACAGCTTTATGTCACATGTGGTAAGTGCTGGGAAAGCAATCATGGGAGAAGGAACATCTAAACATACTCTCCTGACAGGGTGATGATTAAGCCAAGTTTTGAGCTTACAAAAGAATTTCCTAAATAGGAAATGTGAAAGGGACATCTCAAGCAGTGAAAATAAGAGAAAGCTCAGAGGTGTAAAAAGGCTGAAATGTTCAGAAAATCACAAGAGCTTGAATGAGCTAGAGAAAAAAGAAACGTGAAAAGTAAGATGGAAGGAAGGGGAGAGACCTGTAGAATTCAGAATCAGCAGTGTAGTCATTCTTTCATTCCAAAATAGTAAGTGCCTTGCTTTATGGTGATTCAACTATGAGCAAGACAGACATAAGTCCTGCCTTTACTACCTTTACTATCTTCATGGATGACACAGAATTCAAGCAAATAAACTGAAAATCATGATGGTAAGTGCTCTGGTAGGTCACGAGATAGAGACAAGGGTTCTTCACTGAGTAGGCAGGCAAGCCCTAAAGGATGGGAAGGAGCCAACCACATGGAGAGAAGAAATGAAACAAGAGATTAGAAAGAGCCTGAGTTACTCAGGTTGCTAATTTGAGGTAAGACAGTAAAAGGCAAGTAAGTTCTAAAATCTACACAAACAATTGAGAAAAAGGAATTTTTAAAATATTCCTTAAGATCACTTTTTCCCCAGATAATGCCAACATCTCTACCTCCTAACTGATCTTAGCTCTGAGTGCCTGGCTACTTCCTGTGTTTAAATATTTTCAACTTGGTTTCCAAAGTCAAAACAGTTATTTCCCCTACATTTTATGTTGCTACGAGTCTATTACAATATCTAACCATTTGACCCCTTGAGCACGTCCCAGACTTTCTCTAGCTTTTCTTAGTGCAAACAACCATGGCTTCTTCCCACCCACACTCTGTGTGACCCAGCTCACCTCTCAGCTGACTTGCCGGCATAAATATCCCATCACACTCCTCCACCAGCACAGAATCCTTAGTGAGCTCCTCCATTTGTTACAACTTTAAACCCAAGTCAATACCTTTCTCCTAAGGCCTCCTAACTACCATTCCAACTCCATGTGGTCTTGCATACTCCTGGCTGTCACGAAAGTAAAAGGACAAATACGGTACATGCTGCTGGCCCTTGATTGCTTGTGCCCTTAAACAATCAAACATCAACTTCTTAATCTGTACAACTGCTATTGAAGTAAGTCTTAGCTCCTAAGGTTATTGTAGGATAAAAGATGATACAGCATATCTTACTCCCTGGATGAGTATTTTATTTTTAATTTAAAAGCAACCTATGTGAAACCTTACAAAACAAAGAAATGTTTTGAATATAAATCATACTGTCTCTTTTATACACTATGATTTTAAGATCAAAATGTTTATACCAGATCTAGTTATAAAATTACTTGTTCCTTCATTAATAATGGATTAAATAAAATTATTAGTGTTTTTCCTTTTAAATGTTTACACTAGATTTCATTTCATCAGTTATACTTTACAGCAAATAGAAAATTTTGATAATAATAAAACCTCAATAACTAAGATGTTATAAAGTGTATGAGACAAAGGTTTACTTTACATTAAATACTCCAGTGACAGACTTGTCACTATAATGAAATGATTTCAAGATCTATGTTGATTTTGTATAATCTTACAGAAAAACATTATAGAAAATATTATTTATATAAAAACTTTTGCATAAATTACACATTTTAAAATGTAAAACGTTTTTTTCTAGCATTGTTATAAAATCCCACTAAAAGAATGTGTCGAAATTGCAATATAAATAAAACATTTCATTTAACCATACAATAATTTCGGTATGTAGACTTTATTAGTTTTATTTTATAGACAAAAATATTTTTTCTAGCATTTGAAATTCCACTGACAAAAAGAAATGCCCAAATTAAAATGTAAATAAAACATTTCATTTACCTACATAGTAATTTGGTCATGTGGGGTCATTAGTCCTATTTTGTAGCTTGGGGGAAAAAAAACTCAAATAATTTGTGTATTTTTCCCTAAGAGGATAAAATCATCCACTCAGCCATTACATAGTTCAAAATACATGTTCCCTATCTTCACTCTCAAAAGTGAAGCTAATATGAAAGTAGGTGTTTGTCTTCTACACAGGATATTAGAATCTGGCTCTTTCCCTTGTCAGCTGTATGAACTTGGATATGTTAACTAGACCATTGAACTTCAATTTCCGAATCTATTGAATGAAGACAATAGCTTTACATTTAACAAGTGAAATATAAATTTAACATAATTAATATTTTCATGAGCATAGAAATTTCAAATATAGTTTAAAAAGACATAAGACCACTCCTTAAAATCTACATTTGCTAAATTTGAAGTCAATTGCTTATAGCAGTAGCAGGCAGTGTAACTTCCTATGTTAACGTTTGTCACAGAAACCTGGAAAGAAGATATTCCATGTGGTAAGAAGGTCAAGGTTTTTTTTTTTTAATGTAAGATAACAAATTCTACCAAAATAAAATATTATTGTAATAAACTTTAATATATATGTATATATATTTGATATATAATGGGGAAGTTAAAATATAATCATATTAAATATGTATGTATCCCGTATATTAGTATATTTCTACAGAAATGAAATACAAATAAATATAAAATTATCACACTTTATCTTTTCAATTTTATGAGCTAATTATTTCTACTTGGGATGGTGAAGAAATTAAAAGCCAAAGCAGGTAAGTGACTTCCATAAACTGATATGTTTAATTAGACCTGACATGTTTATTGGGAAAGGTACCTCAGTAGACTGACTTTTGGGCCATGCCCTCTCTGTCAGATCATTTTCTGAGTATTATACATTTTACTCAAATTTGGATATTTGGAGATACATTCTTCAGTTTTGCTTGGTTCCAGCCTACCAGTAACTGCCCTGGCAAAATCATGTAATAATTTTGTCTGGGTGGTACTGTCCTTGGAAACGAGTTTATCTTTTGCCAGTTTCAGGTCTACTCCTATCCCATGAGTAAATCCAATTAACAGGAACGCCACTAGACACACTATTATCTACCAGAGCTCTAACATTTTCCTCTTACTCACAGATGCACACAATTCAGCCAGCTGCCTGCCAAATAAAAATTTGGATCATCCATAATAGTTCTGGGTGATTCATGGTTTCTATAGTTCTCTCTTCTATTCATTAATAGGTTCCTCTTTTATGAAATAATGTATTTTCTCTTTAAGTTTTAAAATTACAGATGATATCTTTAAATCACATCATATCATTAGTATTGGAAACATGTGTGCCTGGCTGTCTCTTTGAGTGTGTTAGCCTTTCACTACTTGATTCAGGGCATTTATAAATTTTGAGATTAGTTTTCCTATTACCCATATTTACTATTCTTCTAATATGTATTATAAACTGCTGTACTATGAAAGAATCCAAGAACTTTTGTCACTGGAAAGTAGCCTCTAATAGTGAGTTACATGATTTATGAACCAATGCAGTTATTTACCAAATTTATAGAGTACTTTTTCCAAATGATGTGTTCTGCATGCTGCAAGAACCTTGGTGTGCTCCTTGCTTTCTATAGCTCTGCCTTCTTTAGTCCACTATCACTGATAAATTGAAATTAATACATTGCTGGAATTTACGAAGATTTTAATTAATTAACATATTAGTCAAGATATCCTCTTACAAATAATTTTCTTTAATATTTATTGAAAATGCGATCTACCTGCTTATTAATAACTGGCTAATCCACTTTTCTTAGCCTCTTATAAGGTTCCTTGGAATCCAGGTATTTGGTCAAAAACAAATATGTATGTGTATATATATATATATATATATATATATATATATATATACACACACACACATAAATGTGAAAAGTCCACATATCCTGTATGTTAAAATTTAAGACTAGTGAAAAGTTTAAGCCTCTATATTTTCCCTGAATATATAAGAACCTGAATGGAAGCTAGGAATTATTCGATTCAATTTATGGTCAAATATTCTTATTTTATTCTCTTTTACGAGCATAGCTTTTGAGCAAAACGGGAAAGGATGGTTTAGGGATTTGAGACAAGACTACATGAAAACTATTGTACTCCATTTCTGTTTTTGCAATATTTGAGTGATATCTCCTCCTTATAGGCTGGGATGTTTTGATAAGCCTCAGCCAATATGTTAGTTTTCCATCACTGTAACAAAATGCCTGAAATAAACAATTCAAAAGGAAGAAGATTTATTTTTACTCGTATTGTAAGGGTTTCACTCTGTGACCTCTTAGACCCATTGCTTTGCATTTGAAGCAGCACAGTACATCGTGGCAGGAGTGCTCAGCAGAAGTCTGTTTAGCTTGTGGTAGGTGGTAAACAAAGGGAGACAGAGATGGGGGGCCCCAATATGCCCTGTAAAGGTCATGCCCCCAGTGACCTAAGTTTCTCCCCCTGGACCCCAGCTCCTAAAGGTTCCACTATCTCCCAATAGCAGCAAAGGCTGCTCATTCAGCTATGAGCATATGAGTCTTTGTGGAATGGTTTAAGATCCAAATTGTAGCAACCAACATATGAGTCTGGGATTAGGCAGGATTAGTGAGGTAATAGTAATGGCAGTTTATTTTCTCTTTTGAGACATGAGTCATTTTATCATATTCCATTTTCCGGCCAACAGCTATGCCATTGATAGTGCCTTCGCAATATACATCTCGGCTAACCCTTATAACTTTTGAAAATTTTCTAAAGATAAGAATGTCATATACTTTATATTCTCTAAAACAGTAGTGTAAAACTTCAAGGATCTAGGTAGCATGGGAATCATGGAACTCTGTAGACAAAATATATAAATGTTCGAGGGAAAAAGTTTATAAATTATAAAATATTTCTGTTGTCTCCCTTTCTTTGAATTTCAAACCTATACATCAGAGTGCTTAATGAATATGTATATTCAAATATAAACCCTAAATGCATTATGCCTAAAGGGAACTCTTGGTTCTCCTCTGTTCACACCTACACTTCCTCTACATGTATAGCTCCACCTTTCTCCCTGTCCCTCAAGATTTTCACTTAGATTTGCAAGAAATTCTTCCTCATCTTTCCTTTCTAATTCTATCTTTTCTTTCCTGCTCAATATGAGGCAAGATGCTTAATTTCATGTGCCAGAAAACCCAGCTCAAATTTGTTTAGGAAAAGAAAAATAATTTGTATTGCTTCACATAACTGACAAGCCCAGGAGTAGTGTTTACTGAAGTTCACTGAAGTTTTTACTGAGTCCAAGTTTTCAACAGTGCCTCATCAGAACTCAATTTCCCTGTATCTCTCTTTTCTGCTTTCTGTGGCTTTATTTTCAGGTTTCACACATGATCCTTCAAGTTCAAAATTCATCCCATCCTTATTTCTCCGTTATGGTAGGCATAACAACCCCACCACCACCACCAAGTTTCTCAAGTCCTAATCCCTGGAAACAGAAAGTGTATTGCTAGATGGCAAAAGGAATTAAGCTCAGAGACTGGATTAAAGTTGGTAATGAGTTGACCTTCAAAAATAGGGAGATAATACAAATTAGGTGAGGTGAGTGTGATCACAAGAGTCCTTACAAAGTGGGCATGGTGGTTGGCACATCTCAATAATGCCATCATCCTGGGAGGCTGAGGCAAGAGGAACACAACTATAAGTCAGGCCTGGTTAAAAAAAAATCTTACAAAGGGAAAGAAGCAAAAGAGAATATCAGGGTTTTGTGATACGACAGACAAGTGTCTGTCTCTGGATTTGGAAATGGAAGTGGGTGACACACTAAAGAGGGTGAGCAGCCTCTAGAAGTGGAAAAAAGACAAGAAAATGGGCTGTTTCCTGGCATCTCAACAGAGGAATACATTCCTACCCATAACCCGATTTTAGACCATGAGTCCCACTCTGACCTCCAGAACTGTGAAGCAATAAATATTTGTGTTGCTTTAGGCCCCTTAGTTTGTGACAGTTTGTTATAGCATCGATAGGAAACTCACACATTCTACAAAGATCAAGAAAATCGTATGGCCTCTTTTATCTCTGCTGTTAACAAATTTGGCTCAGTGGATGGCAGAGGGACCAAGAAATGAATGAAACCTTGGCACTTCATTTGTCCCCTCATTTGCCAAGCCCCACCAATTCTACCTTTGAAACAAGTGTTCCCATGTCTACTTCTATTCTCACTGCCTTATTTTAGGTCTTTATCAGGGGATTAAAAGAGATTGATTTTAAGATTTGTTCTGCTTCTGTGTTTCAAGAATGTAGTATTTAAGATATGAAGAAAAATGCCTAAAGTAGCTACTTACATTATCTCAGGATTAAAAGTGAGCATTTATATGTGCACAGTAACAGCAAAAGACGCACACATGGACGACAAGAGATAGCAAAAGTAGAGTCACATATTTTCCCCAAACAAAAAGGAAAACAACATAATTTTATCTTGTGTGCTAACATTATTTTTCACAAAATTATTCGTTGAAATTTAACACATACAGAAAAGTACACAAATAATTTTATACTTTTGTGAAGTTCCAAGGAAGAGAATACACTCATTTAACCTCCACCAAAATAAAGAAACCTCCTTGACCTCCTTAAACTTTTGGGGGCTCCCTTCCTTTTTTCACAAAGGTGCCTCTGAATTATCTCTCATATTTTGCTGTTTTTGTCTATTTTAATACTTTATATAAAGGGAAGCATGTGAGATATATACTTATTTGACTGGTGTTTTTCCGTCTACTATTCGTTTTGAAAGACTCATCTATGTCATTACATGTAGCAGTAATCTGGTCAGTTTTAATGCTGTGCTGTATTCTATTGTATGGCATGATTTTATATCTACGTTATTATCACAGAAAAAGGTGAGTTATTAGCAGGTTAGAGTACCAAATAATGGTACTATAAAATCTACATGTATCTTTTGATGCACAAATGTATAGATTTATTGGATAACCAGAGGTAGAATTGATAAATCCAAAGAATTGTTCATGTTTAGTTTTACTTGTGCTGCCAAACTGTTTTCCACAGTAGTTATAGTAACTTGTACTTGACCATCAGCATTCAAGCCTCTCCAAAGCTTTGCTAACATTGTATATTGGGGAAGGGAAGTGAACCAGGAGATTAGGGTGTGGCGAAGCTAGCTGGGGAAGAAGGCATGACCTTTAATTATAACATCTCCACCCGATGCACAGGACAGTTCCCAAACTCCTAGCATGGACTTCTCTGGAGATCTCCAGCAGGTTCTCTTTCTTTTCCGTTTCCTAGGACTTTTTTAAAAATTCATTGATTTGGGGGGGTACATTTTAGGTGTATAATATGCTGACATTCATTATTGGGAATGTGTACCTTTACATGCTATATCACGGTTCTTAATTTTTCCCCGTTCTCCTGCCCTCCCTTCAACCCTTCCACCCTTCCCCTATTTATAAAGACTTTGTTTCAATTTTTTCCTTTATTTGTATTTATTCCTTTCCCTTCTTTCCTTTCCCCTACCCTTCCAATTTCCCCTTCCCCTTTGGACTTTTTTCTTCCTATTTTACATTGTCTATTATACACTGTAATCCTTAGTTATACTTTCAGTTTCTCACACCTTAGAAACTTTTTGGTATTTATAGGTGTGTCCTATTTACCTCACTTAAAAGTATGGCCTCACTGTCCACCCATTTAGCTATAAATGACTCCAGTTTCTTATTTTTATGGCTGAGTAGTACTCCATTTTATATATATA
>NW_022900945.1:30001577-30076100 GCF_012274545.1 Fukomys damarensis | reverse complement strand
CATATATATATATGTGTGTGCATATATATATATATATATATATATGCATACACCATACATCTTCTTGTTTTGTTTTTGGTACTGGGGATAGAACTTAGGTCCTTGCACTTGCAAGGCAGGTGGCAGAACCACTGAGCTGAATCTCCACCCCCCCATACATCTTCTTTATCCAGTCTCCAGTCAATGAGCAATAGGACTGTTTCCAAGATTTAGCTATTTTAAACTGTGCTGCTATGAACATGGGTGCACACTTATTGCTGTGGTATGGCTCTTTTAATTCTTTGGGGAGATACCCAGCAAGGGAATAGCTGGGTCAAATTGGAACCTCTAAAACTAGATCTTTGAGGTATCTCCATACTGATTTCCATAGTGGCTGCAACAGTCTACCCTACCAAAAACAGCGGAGAAGGGTTCCTTTCTCCCCACAACCCCACTAGCATTTGTTATTGGTTGATTTCTCGATAGCAGCCATTCTTTCTGCAGTGAGGTGGAGTCTCAGCATTGGTTTCATTTGCATCTCTCGAATGACCAGTGAAGTTGCACATTTTTCATATGTTTATTTGCTATTTCTACTTCTTTGAGAAATG
Source organism: Fukomys damarensis (assembly GCF_012274545.1). Classification (NCBI taxonomy): domain Eukaryota; kingdom Metazoa; phylum Chordata; class Mammalia; order Rodentia; family Bathyergidae; genus Fukomys; species Fukomys damarensis. Next base: position 30,075,513 of record NW_022900945.1, on the reverse strand, counting down.
TCTGTTCATTCCAAATGCCCATTTTGGATTGGATCTTTAAATTTGGGAGGTCTAATTTTTTAAAACTCTTTAAAATATTTTAAAATTCTTTTGTCTGAGGAACAGCTGGTAATTTTTTTTTCTCACATTGTGGGTTGTCCCCTCTTCCTGTGGATGGTTTATTTTGCTGTGTAGAAGCTTTTCAGCAGGGTGGCCTAGATCCGGTGTCAGCCTGAAGCATGAGATCCCAGCACCACCTCTCAGGACCCCTGTGTAGACGTTCTTAAGATTTGACAATATAAAGGACCCACCCACTAAACCACGAAGTGATGCTATCATAACTTTCCACAATAGTCCATGTGTGTTTTGAAGATACAAAGTGTACTTTTATTTTTCCTTTGGCCCTCTTTTTCTCTTTACTCAGTCCAAACTCGCTCTGCAGAACCAGTTTCTCCCCCACTCTTTGCTTTCATTTTCTCAAATAAATTTGGCCACTGCTTTTTGCTCATTTTGTTCAATTCTTTGCTGCATAGGAGAAAATCCTGGAATCTAACTCAAGAGGAGAGGCAAGCAACCCAGAACCCAGTAACACTTCATTGGCAAACCACTTTTAGAAGCAGGCTACCCAATAACAAAAGCATTAGGTGTAGATGTATCCTAGCAAACATTTCATAAGCAGGAAATAAAACATGAATAGCAAGTTAATAATGATGTAGAAATTATGAATTTTTTGCAATTAATAACACTATTAAGAGAGTGAAAAGGGTAAAGTACAGAGTAAAAGATACATTGCAATACTTATAACAGTAGAGCACACATGTTCAGAATATTAAAACAACCCTTAAAAACAAGTTATAAAAAAAAAAGGCAAACCACCAATAAAACAAATGGGCAAGTGACATAAATAGGCCCTATACAATAGAGAAAATTCAAATAATCAACAAACTTATAAAAATATATCGTCAAGGCATGGAAAATTAAAACATGATTTCAGAATCCAAATATTGATTTGGATGCAGCTCACTAGATAGAATAAAAATCTGAAAAAAACTATACCAACTGGAAAATTCTGAAGCAGCCTGGTCCCTAACCAGATTGTGTAATTGAGCAGTTAATAAAATTTAGCCTACAAGTTTCATGCTGAGGCAAATGAGAAATGAAGTATTCTTAATCTTTATGTATTGCAAAGGAAATATTTATTTAGGAAAGGCAGTTGATAAATTTCTGCATGAAGTGATGTTTTAATGAGTGGATGATTGTGCATTTCAGAGAATTTAGAAGAAACCTCTGCTGGGGTCTGAATGTTTGTGTCCCTCAAAATTCCTAGGTGAATACCTCCAGGCGATGGTATTAGAAGGTGGGGACTTTTGGCAAAGGTCATGCAGACTTCTAGGAAATACTAATAAGATTTGTGTCCTTATTTAAAACAGCCTAAGGGAAAACATTTGCTACTTTGACTGCAGAGAGGACACTTTGAGACGCAGCATTTGGGAACCAGGAAAGGAACCTTTCCAGACACTCAATGTGATAGTCAGTCTTTATTGCCTTAGTTGTCAATTTGAATGGATCAAGAAAGGCCAAAGAGATAAGCAGAGCAAGTTTCTGGATTTGTTTGGGTGGGTCATGGGTCTAGAGCTTGGGGACTTCATCTGTTGCCCAACCCCCTTTCTTCCTGTGCTCTCTGCTTCTTGGATGCCAGGATTGGAGCAGTTCCTCTCCCCACTGCTCCCTTTATCACTTTATCCCTTTATCTGCCCGAGAGCCGATGGACCCTGGACTGAAACGTCAAAAACAATGAGCCAAATAAACCTCTCTTCCTGTAAGATCTGTGTGTCTGTCAGGCATTTTGGTCACAGTTATGAAAAGCTTGCCAGTACACTGTGTTTCCTAGCACCTTGATCTTGGAGTTCCTTACTGCTGGAATTGTGAGAAATAGATTTCTGCTGTTTGTAGCTTCCTAGTTTTGTTTTGTTTTGTTTTGGTTTGGTTTTTTGTTTTTTTTTTTTTGGTTTTTTGAGACAGGGTCTCACAGTGTAGTTGAGACTGACCTGGAATTCACTATGTAGCCCAGGCTGGTCTCGAACTCACAGTGATCCTCCTGCCTCAGTCTCCTGAGTGCTGGGATTACAGGTGTGCACCACCACGCCCGGTTTGTAGCTTCATGGTTTATGGTGTTTTGTTATGGCAGCCTTAATGATTCAATACCTCTTCCTTAATGAAGATGTTCACAGTCATAAGCTGTCGGGCAGTTGAAAATTTTAGATGACTTGGGTTGGTACAAAAGCAAAGAAAACTATATTTCCCATATTATTACTATTTTTTCTTTTTAAAGAAATATTGGCATATATTTATGATATGCATATGCACATATGCACATATTTATGATAATTCACTATATGTATATAATACATCATCAAATTAAGATAATTTGTATTTGCATCTTCTTAAATATTTATTATTCACTTGTAGTATGAATCTTTAAACTCCTTTCTTCTAGTTCTTTATTTAAAATATATAATAAGCCATGAATATGCCGTGGAATACTAAAACTTGTTCCTCCCATGAAACTATTTCAGTACCATTAGGCAACCTCCATCCCCTCTCCCAGCTTTCCTAACTCCTCTTGACCAGTTAGTTATCCTCTCTACTTCCACGAAGTCAACCTCTTTATCTTTCACATATGAACAAATCAAATATTTTTACATTCAGACGGAAGATGTTTATAAGTCAATGCTCTCCATCACTGGGCTTTAAATAGCAGAGAAAGTTCCTTGTTCATTAAATAGTAATTACTATAAAGACTTTTTAGTGGCAAGCTGTCCAAGTTTGCAAGAACTTACTGGGATGCAAGCTTTACTGTTAATGTTTTTATCAATTTTATCAGCTGGGGAGCTAGATACTTTGGGTTGCACGGAAGACAGACTCACTATGATGCTCTTATGACAAAGTATGGTGAAGGATAGGACAGCACAAAGTCTAATTAGGGCACATCTTCTCAAGCAAGAAATTTTGAGTGTATCAACTAATAAGGCAGTGTTAGTGGGGTTAGGGAGAAGGGAATAGATTGAAGAAACATTTAGCCATAGGGTTGAGAACAGTAGTACTTATTGAATAAGACCCTAGTATTGAAATAAGTGGAAAAGTACTAGAAATGCATAGGATTACATACTTCTTAAATAGGATCTTATTATGTGGCCTCAGACTTGTTAGGCAGCCTGGCTAGCCTCAAACTTGTGATCCTCCTGCCTCGGCCTTTTGAGCACTGGGATTATAGGCATGCACCTCATGCCTAGATATATTATATTTATCTAATAATATTATGGAAATATAAATAAAGGCATCCTTAAATCCATTCAGGAAGATATAGGGGATATATAAAAGATAAGTATCATGTGAACTGGATTTGTACCATACAGAGACTGGTTTGGAATGCAAATTGAACCTTGACTGCTTCTTAGCTATATCTTTTTGTATAGAGTGCTTAGTAATTTAAACCTCATTTTCTCAATTGTTAACAGGAACATAAATATTATTATTGATAACAACTAATGCATAAATGGCAGTTACCACATGTTAAGTACATTCCATATACTATAAATCACATCGTGCTTTCAGCTAGCATAACCATCCTATTAATAAAGTAGTATTATCGTTATCAATTCAGAAATGAGAAGACTGAGGTACTGAGATATGAAGCTGTTGCACAGCCCAGATTTCTGGGAGGTAGAGTAGCAAGTAAACCCTTGCAGCCTAGCTCTGTCCACACTGCTGACCGGTGTTGTTGTCAGGGCTGAAGGGCATCATGCATATAAGATGCTCAGCACAGTGCCCTCATGTGGGAAGTGTTTAATAAATGTTAGCTCAAGACTACTTATATTATAATTGAAGCTACATATTAACACGAGCTGTGCAGAGTGGTGCTGCTGGGTGGTGAAGACTTCTGGATGTCACAGAAAATACGTGGAAATACATGAAATACATGACAGGAAATACAAAGGAAAAAATAGGAAGGCCAATCCTGTGGTCAAAATAAGTTTAAGTAAACTGCATGTAACTGCTCCCCTGCCTTCAGGGAATGTGTCGTACTATTATGGAAACAGGTAGATGAGAGAGAGAATGGCAAAGCCTTCTTTGTATGGGTCCAGAGGGAGCCAAGAACCAGCAGGGCGTTGCCTTTTCCAGGTTTCCAGACTGAGCCTTGATACCGAACACAGATGTGCCCCAGATAAGCCCCTCTGTTGCTGTGGGAGATACCGTAGTCAAAAGGACTATCTGCAAAGCACCTGAATTTCTAGAGGGCACCAGTCTTTGCACTTACCTCCAAATACCAACAGTTAGCAATCACCCAGGAGGAAAAACGTAGGGAGGATGGAAACGCCTCAGTTTAAAAAGAAGAAAACCTTAAGTATGATAAGAAATAGCTAAGAAACCATGGCAGGTCCTCCCTAAACTACACCTCCCGGTATCTTTATAACATTATCTTGGCAATGGTTACATTAGTCTATTAGTTTTATTTTTTTCAGCTTTAATTGAGTTTATTGGTACATTTTAGGGATACAGTACAGTTACATTCATTGTTGGGATCATGTACCTCTGCATGACAAGTCTTATTCTCATTTTTTCCCCTTACCTCTGCCCTTAGTCTATTAGTTTTAAATATAAAGTCGTCGCCTTTTGTTTCCCCACTCTCCTTTCTTGTCTATGCATTCCAAATCTGAATGCCTGGCTTCACCGTGGATACTGCTGAAATCACCAGACTCAATTTCCAAGGCAGGACTGTACTACCTGCCCTCAGATGCCTGTTGGGGGTCACAAGAGCTGCAGCAAAGCTTAGCGAATGAGGAAAGCAGTTTAATCACAGCATCTTATTTCAGCGTCTGAGCCAAGCTTTGAGCTTGATAGTTTCAAGATGATGAAACACTGACATGAAATGAAATCATTTATCAAATTGTTGCCATTTATCTCTGCCTTACAATTAGTTAACAATATGCTACAAACATTTTCTTTCCTTAATGTAGCAATATGCTTATGGACATGAACAAATATATATATCCAGGGCTCTATGCTTGTGTTTTCCATCCACAAAAACAAACTGCATAATAATTTTTATTCACTTAATGATATGAAGGGTTGTGAATCCTCTAGACTTCTGCCCATAAAGACTTGAAATATTCCTTTGTTACATAAAGAATGTGCTGGGGGGCTATCATTTGCTGTAATGCACAGCACCATTTTGTTGACGACCTGTGGAAGGCGAGTTCACCCTGCCAGCATCTGGCTACCTGGCAGACTCCGCAGGCAGCTGGGGAGGAAACTTCAGAGTTGCTTCTGGGTCTTCCACATAATTAGTCTGTTTATAGGCCATCTGGGTTGCTTTGATTTCACCATTGCCATTTCTTTCTTTCTGAAGATTTTCTGTGTGTCTCTTCCTTTGGGACTAAAATAATTAATAAGGCCTTCCTTAGTCAGGGACACTGGCTTCTTTAATGTGGCTGGCAACTCCCTGCTCCTCCTGGATCCGTCTCATTATGGAGCACCCTACAGACCAAAGAGGGTGGTGTTGATATTTCATAACGCTGTCATCCAATTAACAGGCCTCATTAGAAAGAAAATACAGATTTGGGGCTCCCGAATACAATAGATTCTAAGAAAAACCTCATCTGAAGAATTACAAAGCGTACTTAAAAAGAACGACTGCAAGAGGGGGTTCATTTTAGCCAGTGCTGCTCACAAGGGTGGGTACGCTGAGCTGACAGTGCTATGCTAAGCACCTTTAGGACCGATTTTAAACCAATTTGAATATCCTCCAGCCTCTGCGGATCGATGAGGTCACATTAGCATGATGAAGTAAATTTTAGTGGCTAATTAACCCTCACCTGCAAACCTACCTACGGCTGTTCTTTTAGTAGAGCACACCCCTCCCCCAGGTTCCAGTGACAATGAAAGTTCTGCCATATGTCTGCAAGGACAGCATACGTTTCCATCCACCTGTGCCTAGGCCTGCTGGTCCAAGGGACACATGCTCCAACACTGTAAACAGGAGATGTCAAAGTGCTGAGTCCATCATTCATGTCCTGTTGTTCATACCCTGCCAGTCATCACAGTCACCAAAACTCAAGCTCCTCTTAGTGCTGCAACACAGGGTGAAAGGAGAAAAACTTTCTCCACTCTGCATTGCCTTCTGTTTAGGGAATCCATTGAGATGGCCCTAATACTTAGGAGTCCCTCAGACACAGGGCCAATGCAGAAGCCCTTTCCCAAACCCACATCTTTCTCTTTCTTCCCTCACCTGAGACACACATATAAGTCCAAATGCCAAGTGAGAAAAAAAGCCTGTGATTTTCCTCCAAATAACTGGTCTTTTTTGGCCTAGATAGATGCCGTACCACGTGATGTCTGTCCTTAGGAAGGAGACCTGGGAAAGAAGCCTGTGTAAAGTTCAGAAGTGCTACAGGGCTGTTGAGGATTCTGTGTCCTGAAACAGGGTCCCATGGGTCCCCGTTTGCTGTGCATATCTGAGCCTCAGCTCAGGCCTAGAGGAGATGATCCACTATTACTGTAATGTAGCCTCGATACTTTGTTATACACTAACATACGTTTTGTAAATGTCAGACTTGACATCTGGATGCTGTCTCAGATGCATTCTGAGAGAGGTGATATGTGGACTGCAGTGGCCTTCAAACACTTTCTCCCCCATAGGATCATATGAACCTCTCTGTAAGATCTTAGAGGATGAAACAAGATGAGCGTGAAGTAACTCGGTCTTTAGTGCCTTCATTTTTTGATCCTTTCATTTATTCATGCACTCAATTTACAGAAATATAAAGATGAGAAGACATCTACTCACCAGAACCTTACATTCACTTTCTTAAACCCAAGGTCCACAGAATGCATTTTGAAAACAAACAAACAAGCAAACCCCCACTAAGCAAGACAAAAGAATGTGAGCTTGACATATAATCTGTCTCCTCTGAGTTCTGAACACTGTCCCTGAACAGCTGGAGCTCCAGACTCAGTGGAGAGGATTGGAGTACTTCCCTCCCTCTTAGGGTTCTGGGAAGGACTGTGCTAAGTCAGTTAGAAAAGCCCAGGCTTCTTTACCTATTCCTTTTCTCTCCTTCCTTCCCAGTTGTTATTTATATGAATGTTTCTATAATTTCCAGTCCCTACCGCCAATAAGAGAAGCATTAGCAGGGTGAGTGACCAGTCAAGAGTGAGGGCTGACTCAAGAATAAATGAGAGCTAATGGTGTCATTGACAATGTGTGACAGGAAGAAGAGGGCTAAAGGTGTAGGGGAAGTGGGAAGGGTAGGGGAAAGGAAATAAGGGGAAAGAAAGAAATGAGAAAATGAAAAAATGGAAATAAAGTGTTTGTAAATAGGGGAGGGAAGAGCAGGTGAAGGGAGGACCAGGGTATGGGGGAAAATGAGAACCAAGACCTGTCATGTAAAGGTACAAGATCCCAATGATGAATGTAACTGTACTGTATACCTAAAATGTACCAATAAACTCAATGAGGAAAAAAAGAATTATGAGAGTTGTCTGCCTCTATAGAATACGTTAGTCTGAAATACAAATCATAAAACATATATCATGGGATATCATAGGAAATGTCCAGTGAGTGACCCAATTGGCTCTCTTTCCTAATAATTAGCTAAGTTAAATAATCTTGTTTTTTGCAGTACTAGAGTCTGAACTCAAGAATTCATGCTGAGCTGCAACCTCAACTTTCCCCTCATTTTGTACATCTTTAATTTGAGATAGAAGCTCGTTAAGTTGCCAAATCTCCCAGGCCAAGCATGAACTTCTGACCCTTCTGACTCAGTTTCCCAGAGTGCTAGGCTTACAGATATATACCTGGCTTAACTTCTTAAATTATTTTTATAGGGTCCCCTAACATGTCTTGATGATTTCTCTCTGCCAGGAATTGTCTTAGCATGAATATAACTCACTTAATCCTCATGATGGAGAGATGAGGAAACCCAATCCGGGGAGGTGAAGTATGTAATTAGCCCAAAGTCTCACAGACTCTAGGTGGCAGAGTTGAGATGTGACCCCATCCAGTCCGCCTCCAGTGTCCATTTTCCTAAATGGCCCACCATCGTCTGCTCATGCTACTTGTCCTTCTGAGAAAGCCTCTTTTCTCCTCTTCAAGTATCATAGTTTACTGATTCTTAAAGGCTATATCACATTTTACTGAGTGTGTAAATTGGCTACAGTGGGGTCAGATGGCACAAAAAAATTTTTGAGTCAACATCTTAAAAAATCAAAGTATTTCACATCCAATCTTGATTTCTAAGTCCTTTTGAAAATTCATATCCACCAACCACCGGCTATGGAGCAGGGATTGGAGAATTATGGCAGCTGCACTGCAGCCTCCAGTTTTTATAAATCCAATTTTACAGAAACAGTCACACCCATATGGCAATCAGATTGTTTGTGGATACCTTAGTGAGTAATAGAGTTATATAGTCAAATTGCAGCAGGGATTAATGGCCGGAAAAACCTGAAATATTGATTATGGGGCAAATTACAGGAAAAGTCTGCAGACACTTGAGCTGAAATTAGATGCAACAACCCCTTCTGGCAGAGAGAGAGAGGGAGAGAAAGAGAAAGAGAGAGAGAAAGAGAGAGAAAGAGAGAGAGAGAGAGAGAGAGAGAGAGAGAGGCCTCCAGGTCAGCAGACCATCACCACCCCACACAGCAAGCTTCAGTCACCCTTCCTGGGCCTTGCCTGGCCCCTGAAGACATGAAAGTGTCTTCTCTGTTCACAAGTTTGCAGAACCTTTCACCAAGTCAGCTCATGTTTCTCTACTTTGCCTCTAACCAAGCCAGCCCCAAATGCTCTCTCCTGTCAATCAGGCACACTTTCCTGCTCTGGTTTAGCTGCGGAAATGTTTTCTTCCGGTATAAAGTTTGCTGGTTTTGTCTCTCCAGGGCAGAAACATTACTTTCTTTTCTTTTCTTTCTTGCTTTTTTTTTTTTTTTTTTGCATGCCCCTAGGACCTGGAATTATATGGACAAAGTAGTAGCTGCTTAGCAAATATTTTTTGGTATGTGACTAATTGTTGTCAGTCTGATGCATTCTAAACTTATAAAAGAATAAAAAGTACTACAAAGACTTTTTGCTTCAGGTAAAAGAATTGGAGGGGAAGATGTATATTTCCATCAAACAAAAGGAGTACACACCTGTACTGAACTTTACTTAATCACCTACCCACTTTGTATGAGCAAAGGCAGGGGCTTCCGGAGGGTGCCTCCTGCCCAAGAGAAGCCCTCCCAGGGTTCAAACTCTGTACCTCATTCTTGAACTCTCACGAGCCCACATCTAGTGGCAAAATCCTGTTACTTCATTTATAAACACTAATAATATAAACAGAATAATATATATAAACAGAACATGCAATAAGAACTAAAACAAAAACAAAAACAAAGAGCCTTGGCTCTTAAGCCTTCTCCTCAACATAGTTAAAAACAAAACAAAAACAAAAACATAGTTTCTCATCTAAGAAGAAATGAACCACCAGGAATAGATAAAGGAAGGCTTTAGATGAGTGGAACGTTTGATGGCATTTCCAAGAGAGCAGAATCCCAGTGTAGCACATCATTACTCCTGGCCAAGGTTTCCTTCCACCCATGATGCTTTAATAATTTGTCTCTGACACTATTTCTAGAATTTCACTAGCAAATAAATTTCCTTCCTTCAAATAAGTTACCTTCATCAGAAATGTTTCATTAATAGCATCCAAATCTTGCTTAGGCCTGGGAGCCTTATATCTCTTCAACATGACCTTGAATATCCGTTATGATTCATAATTACTGACCTTTTAGCCTAAATGTCCGAGGCATTTTATTTCCAAGATGAGCAGAAAGAACAAGGATAGAGTCACGAGAGAGTGGTTTGTCCCAAGCACCCTCTCCATTGCTCGTGGATGGAAGTGTGTGGATTGCTCACTGGGGCAATCAAGCTAAACACCCATCTGAAAACCCAAAGTAGATAAGAATCCCAGTCTCCAATTACAAAGGCCTATTGTTATGCCCATGGGGTCACATTCTCATTTTACTGGGGAATCATTACTCAGAATAAATTCCGATCTTTCCAGAGTCTTTACATTTTGGCTCCTTGGGTTGAAAATATTTAGGAGAGTGTGCTTTCTCTAAGGCAAGACACCTTCACAGTCTCTCACAGCCATGGACATTCATTTGGATGGCCTCCCTTTCCTCTAGAAACTCTTCAGCACTCTGCATGGAGGTGAGAGACAGCATCCCAAAGAGTAGGTGTTCAGAGGTGGAGGAGAGGGAGAACATGATGGGTGACACTGGGTCAGCTCACTTCCTTAGACCAAAGGGACTCTGAGTAGGTACTGTCCTTAATCCTGCATCTGTAGAGCTTGGAGAAGCATGTTTCCTATTTCAAATTTTCTCATATTTTCAGAAAACATGCATACCTTTTATATTACATGTACCCTCAATAGATTCTAGGCAGCACCTCATATACAAAAGCATTAACATTAATGCCTAGGATGTTCACTGTAAATACAAGGAAGGCTCTACAATAGTCTCACAGGAGATTGATGTAGAATTTGGCCCCAAATGAGTGCTGGTTAGGCTGGTTTTACTTACAAATGACATTATTGTCTGCCTCAAACAAAACCTGTTGGGTTTCAGAGCTTTTCAGATCCAGAATTATAGAAAAGAGATCATAGACTTGTGCTGCCAAATAAAAATGAATTGATTACCACCAACCTTTGGCCCATCTTGAATGTTATCTCAGTGCAGTGGGAAACGTTGTGTCCCAGGACTTTGGCTCAGGTACAGACCCGCTCCCACCTCTCTTTCCCTCCAAGTGCAGGATTAAAGTCACATAGTCATACAGCCAGGGATTTGGCTCAGGGATTATAGCGCCTGCCTCGAAAAGGCAAAGACCCGAGTTCAATTACCCCGCCCCTCCAAAAAAAGTCATAAAATGTGATGCAACATTCTCCAATGCTCGATGGTGGTTGTTCCTACAACAAGGACAGTTTCTGATTGTCACCAATGAGAAACGCTCTACATTTATCACTTTACAAATTTTATAGCTAAACTTTACAGACACCATAAAGAATAATAATAAAAGAATACAAATTTTAAAAGTGAAAATTAACACTAATACTAACACCAACAATAACGAAATTGTTAATGCTTGTTGAGCCATAATGTGTTATCTATTCTCCTAATGGCTTTATTTACTATTTTCATTCAACTTTATAAGAAGTCAGTGGTGTACCTATTAGTATCATCTCATTTTACAGACAAGAATATTAATGCTTTGATAGGTTAATTTACAAACTTAGAAACCTGAACATGTATTGAATTTATTCCTGAGATGGGAATTTACAATAGGATTAAATATCAGGCCTGTTTGTTGGTTTTCAATTCCTGGGGACAGAAACCTAGATCACTCCATCCTTCCCAAGACCCTCTTTTGCAACACTGGGATTCTAGAGGAAATAAAAGCAGAATAGGAGAAGTCACCTTTCCCCAAGTGGATAACTGATTTCTTCCAAGGCTTTCTGGCTATGTGAAAAGTACTGCTGCTCACTGTAGGGCTTTCTCATATATAAATCTAGACCAGACAAAGCCCACTGATGTCTTCACAGATGTGATACAACCATTCCTATCACCTACAAAAAGGCATGAGAATGCTTAAAAATTAAATCTTGTTTCTTTGGGGAACTCGCAAATGAGTGGTCCAAAAAAACAGTAACTCTAAGCCAGCCAGCAAGATTTACACATGTAATGGGCATTGCACTGAGCACATTAAGAAATGGCCTGTGTTCAGTGTAACATAAGTTAGCAAGGCATTCAGAATTCAAAAATAAGTAGACAGCTTCCTTATGTTCCCCCCAAAAATGTTCTTGTCAGGAAAAGCTAGAGATTATAATGAGTACTTTTTATTTTTGCACTCAAAAAGTTTTTTTTTGTTCCAGTGCCATTACCAAATGTGTCAAGATTTGTATCTCTGCTCATAGGGAGTTATTTACCCTCAAAATAGAAATTGGAAGCAAAATTTAGGGGGGAACTAATGTTTATTTTATAAACTTTCCCTGTGGAATACTGCTGTAAAATTAAAACAGACATGCTTTTATCTCCAGTTATAAATGCCTGACACCCCAAAAGCCCATCCATTAATATATGCTCAAAAAGCCAAAGGAATTCCACTACTAAAAAGGTAGGCACCACTCAATTTAATCAGAAAAAATCTCCACACAGCTTCCTGATTACCTTTTCTATTTACACATGAATGACTAGGTAACTAGACCTCATCTACTGAAATAACATTTTTAAAATTTAAATGTTCTCTAGACATATTGCAATCACTCCTTCTACTTATTTGCCCTTATTAGAAAAAGATTGGAGCACAATAACCAATACTGGTATGTGAAACACAGTAACCAAGCATAGTAACCAAACATAGCAACCAACAATGATATATCAAATATCTGGTAGTTCATGTTTCACAGGAAATTGGTTAATAATATCATGCAGATTAGAACCGGAGGATGAAATCATCCAATTTGATTATGTGGATAATGATATTGTTGTCCTGGTTCAAATGACCGAGGAATACATAGGTAACATCTGTGGAAAGAAGGATCATCCTCTTGTTAATAATGAAGGTGCTTCTAAATGGCTTGAGATCTCATTTGATCCCTTCTAATAAGGAGGAAATGATGATCTCAAGTTTCTGAGTGAGGCCCCCATGTTTTTTATAGACGAATTCTTCTAGGAAAAAAGTTTTTTAAAAAAAGGTTCCATTTGCCATTTGTTAAACTCAAACTTTCCTTTTCAGTTTCAGTGGTTCTTCACAGGCCTCAGAGTATGTAAAGAGCCTACTTTGGTTTCTCCACTCCAGGCAAAATTCTGTGCTCTGGTTACCTCTCAGCCTGCCACCAAATCCTAATGTGTTTGAAGAGTTCACCTTCGAACCTATTAACTGAGCCAAAAACAACCACGCAAATGGATAATACATCTAAATGAGGCTAAGAAATAGAAAACTCAATTATTTCTCTCCATTTCATTAATTCACATGCACTGTTCAGGTAGCTGGCACATGCTAGGTTACCTGTTAGAATTTTTTTTTTTTTTTTTTTTTTTTTGGTAGCGGGGATTGAATTTGGGTCATTGCACTTGCAAGGCAGGCGGCAGAAACAATGAGCTAAATCCCTGGCCCACATGATAAGCATTGTGTGAGACACAGACATGAAGATTTACCCAAAACTGTGTTGTAATTGTACGTTATTCATATTCATAATATTTTGAATTATAAAGTACCGCGTGTCTATTTTTAGAAAGTTAGAGTAGAAGAAATTAAAAATGAACTTGAATCCTACCACCTAGAAGTAATCATTTTGATTATGCAGAGATGTACATTGTATATATTTTCTAGGTTCTTTTTTTGCATTTGATGGGCATATGTAAATGTTTTATTTTTATAAAAGTATAACTACAACAAACTTCTTTTAAAATAAATTATTGAGAAAATGAAAATGAAGTGACAGACTGAGAAAAATATTTTGTAACACTATGATATACACATATAAAACAGAAATTATTTTCTAAGAAAAAAAAATTTAAATATTACAACTAAAAGGCAAATTAAGGAATGACCAAAAGATTTGAACCAGCAGATATGATTGATGACTTATTTTTTTTAAATTTTTATTTTTATTAGTACATATTTGTGGTACACAATATCCACATCCCTTGTGTAGAGTTGGTTCATGTGCATACAAATCTCAGTTCTTTCTGCATTTCTCCCCTTTCACTCCCTTCATCTCTAAAAACTTCTGTACAGCAAAGGAAACAACCAACAGAATAAAGAGAACACCTACAGGATGGGAAAAAATTTTTCCAGATATTCTTTAGACAGGGATTAATATCTAAAATAAGACCTGGTCAAAAAATGGACAACTGAAATGAATAGACACTTCTCAGACATACAAATGGCTAATAAATATATGAAACAAATGTTCCGTATCTCTGGCCAGCAGAGACATGCAAACTAAGTACTAATAAACTAAAATTTTAAAAATCTAAAGAGAGAAAAAACAAAAGAATCTACCTTCCACAAAATACAAACAAACAAACGCCCTGAGAACCTTATTCCAGAAAGAATGCCAAATCACTTTGAAAAACAGTTTGGCAGTATTTTATGAAGTTAAAAAAACACATGTGGTTGTGGAGTGAATTTGTATCTTCCCCAAATTCATATTGAAATTCTAACTCACCATGTGATGGATATTTAGCTTTGGGAAATAATTAGGTCGTTGGGATGGAGCCTTCCTGAATGAGATTAGTGCCCTTTTAAGAGATTCCAGAGAGACCTCTTTCCCCTTGCTATAGACAGATGGAAACCATCTGTAAATCAAAAAGCAAGCCCTTACCAGACACCAAATCTGGTGGCAATATGGTCTAGGACTTCTATGTCCCCAGGATTATGAGACATAAATGTTGGTTTAAGCCATTTGGTCAATGTATAGTGTTTTGTTATAGCAGACCAAAATGGATAAAGACGCCATCAATTCTGCTGTTCCACTGTTAAATAGTTACCCAACAAAAATGAAAGTAAAGTCCATGCAAGGATTGGGTGCTTGCGTGTTCACAGAAGCTTTATTCATGACAAGCAGAAACTGAAAACAATCCAAATTCCCATCAACATGTGAATAAATTCTTGAATATGCAAATGGAGTATTATATGGCAGTGAAATAAAGGAATTAGTGATACAAACAAGAATGGGTGAATCTCAAAATTATTGCACTGAAAAAGGCAAATACAAAAGAGAACATGCCGTGAATCTATTCATATGAAACTCTAGAAAAGAATCCTATCTCTAGTGATAGAAAGTTACCTGTAATTACTTAAGGCCAAAGTGGGAATATGGATTTATCAGAAAGTGTAACAGAGGAAGCTTTTGGGTGATGAAAGTATGTATATACATTGTGCATATTGATCGTGATAGTGATTACATGAAAGTATACATTTAAAAAAACAAATTTAACCCTAAAAAGGTATACACTTTATATTATTTGAATTACTATATACACACATAATGGCAAATTTTAGAAGTTGAATCATATTGAATAGATAATTTAACCTAACAGTAACATAAAAAGATAGAAACAAAAATGTTTCTGAATTGATGTATGCAAATGTCTGACATAATTTGTCACTTCTTCCTTTTCTGTCTGTTATAATTTAATTAACTTGCTCATCTATACATGAACTATTTCAATTTTGAACATTTTTTACTATTACACATTAAATACTATATTGTTCACTTTGAAAATATGGGTTTCACTTTGAACTACAAATTGGAGAGTATTATATGGAGAAGCAAAAAGAAACATTGAAAGTAAAAAACAAAATAGCTGTCTAATGACACAGACCTTGAGAACGCATTGCATATTTAACATATTCAGAGACTTCAAAGGTCTACTTCATTAGTAAGATGTTGGCTATCCGGAGAGATAGGTTGAATTACTAAGCATTAGATCATGAGGTCCTTTCTAATCAAGCCAAGAACTTTTTACTCTCAGGTAGCACAGGGAGAAAATCTGAAAGACTTGAATGAAACAGGTATAATTTCACCTTTTAGAAAAAGTTCTCTGACATCTGTGTGGAGAGTTCAGTGGCATAATCTAGGGGCAAAACTATGAGTACCTGAGTTAAGAATCTGGGATGGAGTAGATGGGGCAGGTCTGACAGAGGGCAATACAGGGTAGTGATGAAGAAGACAAGAATCTAGATCCCCACCAAGGGATGAGAAGAAGGAGGAGAGAAAGTATTTGTGAATGAAGCCGACGGACTCTGTGTGTCTTTATGAGTCTGGAAAGCATCTTCAACCTGGGGTAGATTTACCAGTGTGCTATATTCAGCAAATAATATAAATAGACCTATAGAACAAATTTTGCCACTTACATTATTATGTTCTGGTGAGTTTTAAAAATTGAATTACTTTGCTGTTGTGTTCGTGATGGTGGTAGTGGTGATGTTATTATCTCAAATATAATACATTCCTGCTGACAGGTCAGATAATAATGTATTTGATAATTACCCTGATATCCCATTTGAATATTTTTCATTTTTAAGGTTTCACGCAGAATAGGTTATTATTTTGAAGAAGCATGTGTTTACTTTCCAGATTCCCTCTTAAGATTGGACATAGGTAAACTTCTTTTATAAGGTTTATAATGTGCAAACATATATTCTTTTTTATGCTACTGGTCTATTTATTGGATTAAGTAGAAGGATTTGATGTGAAAGCTTAGGATGATATTGAAAACACATCACTTCTATTGTAGCTAAGAAAATCAGCTTTAGAATTAGAGACCTTGTATTGGGCATTATGTTGTAGACCTTTAGCTTTTTATCACAGCTGTGCTTTGTTGCCATGACAACAGAATTAACCATTTCATTAAAATCGCTGGGAAAAGACACACATATTCATGCATGTCTGACTTCAAACATAGTCCCTGTTCAGATTGCAAGGTCTCCTGCATGTTTATATGCTTGTCTTTATCCTCCAATATTTAGCTTAATGCTTCTACAGGATTTTTAAAGCAAAGCTTTATATTTTTAAAATTAAATTTCTATTGGCTGTGTTGGTTTGGCTGCCTTTTAGTGTCCCCTGAGTGGTGAAATGAGCTTCCAAATCTGAAGCCAGTGAAAGCAATAGGAAAGGAAATTTAATACAAAAGAAAACAGTTACCTGTTATAAGAAAAGTCAGTTGTTTGTTTTTCCCTTCTTTTGGGCTCCACTTGGTGAAATGGGTGTTACTATAAATACTGAAGAGTAATCCCTCATCAAAATGGGTGATCCAGCTGTTTCTGTTGCTGCTGAAAGCAGGTAGTGTGCTGATTGCAATTGTGATGGAAAGGCAGAAAAAAAATCTTCTATGACAAGTAAAATCCGTTATTTTGAAAATAATACCTCAAGAGAATAATTTTGCCCATTCCCCAAAAGCTGCACTAGTCTCCTAAATATTTGTATCTAGCTTTTCTTTTGATGGAAAAAATGCATTTTAATATGGAAATCTATAAATATTCATATTTTAATGACCAATGTAAAATTATCTAATTAACATTAAAAGAACTCGAGGAAGCTGTTCACTGTTTTCTACACATGCACTCTAGTTAAATAACGATTCTTTTTATTTTTTAATTATTTTGGCTCTTTCAAGACAGGGTCATGCTATGTAGCCCAATTTGTGGCCTCCAATTCGCGGTGATCCGCCTGTCTCAGCGTCCTGAGTGCTGTGATTATAGGCGTTTGCCATCACAGCCAGTTCAGTTTTTAAATAAATAGATACATTTCCTTCACATTATTATTATTAATTCTATCTTTTTCATGCATCCACCATGGCTCAGCAACTTTTTTGCAACATGCATAAAATGCATGATCTCATTTAACACATGAAACAACAACTGTATGAAGAAGGCAGTGCTATTCCCATTGTATAGCAGACTTCGCACAACTTTTCATAACCAGGAAGTAGAATGTAAATCTTACTCTGTTTGACCTCAAAGCTTGTGCTCACATCCATTAAGGAAAAGGACCCTGGCCTCCTTTGACTTCAAATAAATATTCTAACAACACATAAAAAAATTTACATTTCTCCCTCCCAGGATAAACGATGTTTATCCTGGGAGGGGAAACACTGTCTGATAAAGATTTTTCATAATAATTAGACTCATAAAATAAGAAACCTGATGTAAGTCACAGACCTAAAATCTTTAAGACCAAGGAAGGCTGTCAGAGGGTGCTACACACACGAGGGGCCTTTTCAGTATCACATGACAGCCCGTTAGCAGCCATGGAAATGAAAAACTTTACTGAGGCAGCATGGTGTTCCTATTCAGAGAGTTTACATTTTATTTTATTTTTTGCTTTAAAAAACGGTTTTACTAAAACGTAATTCCAGTACCATAAAGTTCATCTATACGTACAAAATTCTGTAGTCAGTATATTCACAGAGTTGAGCAGCCATTGCCATAGGCAGTTTTAGCACATTTTTATCACCCCTCCCCAAACACCCTACCACAATTAATAATCACTTCTTTTTTCTTTTTCCCTCTCTATTCCTTCGTCATCCCTGGCCTGAAGAAACTATTAAGATACTTTCTGTCTCTCCAGATTTGCCTATTCTGGCAATAAAAAAAATGCATCCATGCAGTATGCAGTCTCTGGCTTCTTCATTTAGTGTAAGGTTTTCACTGTTCATCTATGTAACATGCATCGGCACTTCATTTCTGCTCAGGGTTGAGTACTATTCCATTTCATTGATAAATCACATCGTGTCCCTTTATGGAAGTTTGAGTTCTTTCCACGTTTTGGCTTTCATGGCTATTACTGTGAACTGTTATGTATAAACATTTGGTGGGACATGTGTTTTATCTGTTTGAAGCTCTATTTGCTATCAGGCTATTTTTGTCTTCTAAAAACAGGAGGCTCAAAAATCCCCTAATGACTGAAGAGCTTCTGGAGTTCTAAATTGTAATCTGCATCAAAGCTTCTCTTCTGCATTCTGTGAGTTATGTGTCAGAGGCAAAGCACTATAATTAATTTAGATAGCATTGCTTGGGATTCTGAGCCACTGTTAAAGCATTCACAAAGATACTCAGCTAATTCTTTTCTAAGTAACAATACTTATTTGTTAAGTTTTAAAAGACCCTAAAAATAAAGAATATAAGACATCATTTGCATAAAATAAAACTTATGAAAGTATTGGGTAGAATAATCTATCTTGCCTACTTATCAAAATTCATTTTGGAAGTACTATCTCGTCAATAGAACTAGAAACTTGATAAAATAAAAAACAAAGCAAAGTTAGAGAGTGTGTGTAATTTCCTTTTTGTTTTTCTGTGCTAATTTCATGAAGGATTTGCCAAATTTCTTCTTATCCACTGGTTAAAAAAAAAAAAAATGACATAGCCTTCAATGGACCCAGGGGGGGTGATTTTAATTTCTTTTTCATTTAGTTATGTGATCGCATTCATGAATTGATCAGAATGTCATGTAATTAGAAATAAAAATAATGTTTTTTGAAAAGGAAGCACTCTAGCTCTTCCTGTTGGGGAGCTGCTTCTTTGTTTTAAAGGTGAGAGTCTGTCTTTGCTCTAACGTGTAAAAAGAAATGATGAGAATCATAACACTGGCCAAAATACAAATAATCCAAAAAAAAAAAAAAGAATAAGAGCAAATCCTCAACACCTTTTGATGATACCTTGTGGCTTCCAAGTATAATATTAACTTCCATTTTACAACCCAATAGAAACTGCCTCAGGCAAATGAGTAGTTTCTTTTAATAGTTGCTTCTCATCTCTGCACAAGAGGGCAGCCTTTCACCAAAACCAAGGATGCACTTGGGCAGAACTCTGCTAATCTCTACAGAGACCCTTCAATCACTGAACTGCCAAGGAGAAGAGGTTCTCTGATATAAAGAATAAACAAATTATGAGATAGTACTGTGTGTGTGGCCAATCCCAGAGAAGATCGGCACAACTAGATTCTCATACAAAGGTTCAGTTTAAGTGACATTTGGCCTTTAATGTTGCATAAATGTTTGAATTTCTTAAATTATTACTGACAACTACCATATGAGCTTCTAATGCTAAGGATATTTTCTGTTAAAAAAAATTGTTCAGGCAATGAAGTCACTCAACCCTAAAAGACAGTGTTTATGTTCAGTATTTCACACAAATGTTTCGCTACTGGTTATCTGTAATCAGATAGCAAGGTTTTAGAATGAAATTGCCAAATTAATTTGAAATGAATGATAATTTATATTGGGACAATTATAAATTTAAATTGTAGAATACAAAAAGATTTACCACGAAATTAAGAAAATCCAAAGAGAATCACTGAATGCATACATTTTTAAATAATTAGCCATGCTTGACAGGAAATGAATAATTTAAATGTACTATGATGAAACTTGAATGCTATTAAAAAGGGAAATAAAGTTAATTTGTCACACAGAAAAGTAAATGTGACTATCTTCATGTTTGAAGCTTTCAAATACTACTTTCATGAAGTATAAACTGACCACAGCCCTTTTTTTCTCTTAAAGTTTATGGAATTAAATATTTCACAGGAAATTACTGTCTCCAAGGATATAAAGGGTTTTATATGAAGGGTTTTGATCAGTTGTTCTCAGTGGACACAAAGGCACAAACAAGCAGAGACTGGTTTAATAAAACAGGAGAGATTTCAATTGGAAACAGGCAGAACTTTTTGAATGTTGTGGCGATAAAGAAAATGGGGAAAATTTTTCAATAATTTTTCAAAGATAACTGTCAAAACATGTCCAGTAAAATGGATAAGAGATTTCTTTGCTTTTATTACTTATATTTACAAAAACTGAGTACTAGACAGGAAAATTAATACATGCCTAAACTATTTCAACCATTTTGTTTACTTTCCAAGAAGGTAGTAATTTCATACTAGTTAATCAGGTAATCAGGTAAGCAAGGAGAAGCATTTAAAGGATGAGTGTGTTGCTTTGTAAATAGATACAAGCATATTTGGGCGCATTCATTGTTAAGAATTGGACAACCACCTGGCTTTCATTTTCTCTAGATAACATTCACTCGTAGGGAATATAACAGACAAGCAACATGGACACAAATGTTCTTCCATTCTTACTGGTTCAGTGAACTTTACTGACCTAAGCCTTCTTCACTTATAGAGACAGCAAGTGCCAAGTGCACTGCCTGGCATATAATATAATCTTAACATATATTTATTGAAATGTGTGTTCATAAAATTGCATTGTCTTCTATATCATTACCAGAATCTAACTGCACATTTCTTACAGATTGCACTAGGCCTGGGACACAGCAAAAATTAAGCTACTAGCATATGTAACTATTTGTAGAACATCTTCATAATCTATAGGGATCTGTACTGTTTTTTATTTACTTTTCAGCAAAGCATACTAACAAAAAACTTGCAGAGACTTACTGTTCTGAGAGAAAACTTCAACCTCAAATATTTATCTGACCCTTACTATCTATAAAGACTGTTATGAGGCGTGAGTAACATGGAAGTTAACAAGACAGGTACATTTTCCGCCCTCCTGAAACTTATAATCTAAAAATGTAAGCAAATTAAGTTGGTAATTGTTTATTTCATTACAAATTCTCTAAGTGCTGCAAAGGAGTCCAGGGAATTGTAAAAGAATAAAGTAAGGATAACACCAACTGATGGGAAGTAAACAGGATAGATGTGATTGTTGTTAAGAAACGCTTTTATAAACTAAGCTACAGAGCATGAGTAGGAGAAGCTCAGTGGGGAATTACTGCAGAGTACTGGGAGGTTGGCGAGGAGAAGAGAATGTGTTTGGAATTGTATTTCACTTGGAGGAAGAGTTTTTGCAAAGAACGAAGTTAGGGAAAGCATGGTATCATGCAGAAAGAAAATGGGGCCAGAGTCAGCACCATGGAGTAGGAGAAGATTCTCAGCCTGATCATGAGTAACAAAGGCATTAAAAGAAAGAGATGGAAGACCAAATCAAGATACCGTCTGCTGAAGAGAAAATCACTTCCCTTAGGTCTTTCTCTTCCTCAAAAAGCCCGTTTTGTCGTTCTTCTGCAACTGATTTCTACAAGCCCCACTGTCCTCCTAACCCCACGTCCATCTCTACTTTCTAGAAAAGATATTGTACACTCTAGAGCAATTATTTCTGCTTATGGGAATATCCCTCTGAGGATTTCATCATAACATGAAACATTCTCTATCACAACAATGCTGACATGTGAGGTGCAAGTGTCGCATAATTCTTGGAAAGCCCATCGTGGATGTGGGACTTTATAACAAAATAAAAGCTCCACATTAAATTGCAAGGCGTTACACGTCTATAAGATAAATTAAATAAATGGCCAGCAGGGATGTTTTACACAATTTATTCGTGCCCTCTGCAGTCAGTGCTCCATCTCATTAGTGGCTCTGTCACTCATGAGAAACGTGACACCCATCACCGTCATGCATTCACGTTTACAGCAAGTGTCCACACATCAAATATATACTTTTTAATTATGGAAACAAGCTATAAAGTAGGGGAGGGTGGGTCTGTGTGTGTGCAAGTGTGTATGTGTGTGTAAGTGCGTAGCATGAACAGCAAAAGGCATTCAAAATTCTCCAAGCCTCTTTTCTTTTTGCTTTTGTTTTGTTTTTTTTTTATAAAATTGGGAAACAAAACACAGTTCTTGTTCTTGTAAAGTTATTTCTCTCCACTGACTTCTTTCTGCTTGCAGTCATTGCAATACTCCAGACTTTGCCAATTTTTTTTCTTCTTGACATTTCATTTTTAATTAAAAATGACATTTTAATTAAAAGGAAACATATGTAGAATAAACAGAATAACTCACCAACAGCAGAGAGCTGGGGCTGTCCTGTCAGCTCGGTTTTAACCTTTCTGGCTCACGAAAGGCTGTGCTGGGCTTCTCCATAGCAGTTGCCAAGGCTCATGTCTGATAGGAAGAGAAAAAAAGGTGGTCATCAAATCAAGATCCACCTGCATTCAAAAAACCTCAAGAAATGTAGAAGGTGGAAAAGAGACAGGGTAGACCTACTCCAAACTATTATTTGGGACTTTCAGGACTTTGTTGGGTTCAGATTAGTAAAACTGTCACTTTGGTGGAAGACCCCTGTTCTGCAACTTTTCATGTTTACAGATGGCCTGATTTGGCAATCTTAAATGTTAAGGGAATTAGAAATCTGGCAGTAGATAAGTACAGCCAAAAGTAAAGTATGACAATTCAAATAAACTATCTCTCCATGAGCATCCGTGACTGAAGACATCTCCTGTATCAGAGACAATGCTGGTGGGGTCTACTGGCAGATGTGGGCCAACTCTTTTCCTAATATAAGCTGACTCCTCACACAAAAGTATACTATGAGTGTAGGGGAAAGGTCAGAAGACTAAACAGCATAACCAAGAAAGAATCAGCAATGTCTGAACATTGCATGAAGGACAAGTAGATGATTCTTGAAATAAAATAACATGTAACCTCGACAGGCCTGTGTCCCATGAAACCACTTGCCAGATAACGAAGAAAAACAGGCACCAAGTTGTGACCTAGTTTTCATCACATCCAGTGCACATTTTCTGATAAGTATAAGGGCACTGAGATGGACAAAAATCAGTCCATCATGGATAGTCACATGAATAGCCTCGCAGGAAGGAGGAAGGAAAGGAAGATAATTTTGTGGCCTCTATTAGATGCCAGTGGTGTGTCATTCTAGTTCGAACAAGAATTCTGTAAGTCAATGTTGTATGTTCAATTGGTTTCCCAAAGGAGATATATGCAAGTCTTAATTTCTACTACTTCAGGAAGTGACCTTATTTAGAATTAGGATCACTGCAGATGTGATTAGTAAAGTTCAAGGAGGGGACACTGCAGTAGGGTGTGCCTCCAGTCCAATACAATTGGCTCCCATGTAGGAACACAGCCATGTGAAGGCAGACACATAAGGAAGAATGATCTGTGATGGCAAAGTTGCAGACTGGATTTATGTAACTGCAAGCCCAAGATCGGCGAGGATTGGTAGCCATTCACCAAAAACAAGAAAGAGATATACCTTCTGCCAACAATTTGATTTTGGATTTCTAGCTTTCAAGACAATGAGACAATGCATTACTGTCATTTCAAAGCAGCCAAATTGTGATACTTTGTTATAGCAACTCTACAGAATAAATAAGTCAGGGAGAATTATATTGCCACATTACAGAGGGTAAACTGTGTCCTAGAAAGCTAATATATTTTCTCAGGATCACATAGCTACTGAGGAGCCCAAAATCAATCTGTCCCAAGCCTTTGCTCTTCAACAAATATTAAATAGCTCCAGGCCTTTACAGTCAGTTATCCAAACTGGAACTACAGTGAAAGGCAAGAGGAGTTTATCACTTAAAATATCTATAATATCTAACAATAATGAAATAGTTCACTACACATATTTACTTATTTATTTATTTGGTACCGGTGATTGAACTCATGTCCTTGCTCTTACAAGGCAGGCCACCGAACCGCCAAGCTAAATTCCTGGCCCACTACACATTTTTAATACAAAAATAGTACCTCATAGTAACAGTAACCACAAATACTCAAGCTAAATTCCTTTAACATATATTATTGAACTACTATTGTCTCTTCTGCAGGTTATATTGCCTGTTCTGCAGAGACAGCTCTAAAAGCTGCCTTAAACACTTATTTAACTAAGCACAGAAAACAGTCCATGATACCATGTGTACAGTGTATACACAGTGTCGTGGGGTTCTGTTCAGGTATATACTAGGGACCAATTCATGGAGAACATTACAAATGGGTCAGAATGCACTCTGTTAGGTGTTCAAGCTAAGTGCGATGCAATTAAATAGCTCTTAAAAGGAATTTTTATTAAGCAGTGATTATTAATGAATGGCCTCCGGAGAAATAGTAAGATAGGTCTAATGTTTTTAGAGCTTAAACACTGACTATATGAAGCAAATGTACATTCACATAGCCACCACTTGCCTCTCTAGAAAGTATGGAGATAAAACATCTAAACCCTGTATCTCCACACGCAGAGTAGACACTGAGGATAGAAATTGCCAGTGCTACTTCAAACATTACTTATTGTCATTAGCACTGTCCTCATTAATAAGATTTACCATCCAGAAAACTTGACTTCAGGCAAATGGTTTGATTATTCACGAGAGAAATTTCTGGAAGCATTCATTAACTCTTCAATGGAAAGCATCAATAATTTGTATTTCTAGATTCTTTAAATTTATTTCTTTCAAAATCCTTGCAGTTTCCATTGCTCCTGGTCCATTGTATGCTGGTCCTCACCAGATTCTAATGAAGTCCCCATATTGAAACACTCATCTTATATCAAAGACTCAAATTTCTATAAACCCAAAACTTGCTTTCCCCACTCCTCCAGATATTGCCAAAATTAACAGAAGGAGTTCTGTGTGACCTCAAGAAATAAAGAGCTGAATTCTATCTCATCAACAGGTTGTGCTGGTGATGTCTGAAGAGCCAGCAAGCAACAAATATAATAGTGAACATAGGAAAAGGGAAAGTTTGAAGGGGAAATGCTGGCCCTGGTGTTTAACACATTGAACTTTAGATGTCTAAGAGACAGTGCAGCAGAGAATACCAGTAGAGGCAGTTAAAGAGGGCTTCAGAGAGGATTTGGGGCAGAATAGTTGGGTGTCATCTCCCAGGAACCATGTTGTACAGTGAATAGTCACAGTAATGCAAAAAGAACCTGGGGCAGAAACCTGAAAAGGAGTAAACAAATAGAACAAACACAAGAACCAGGCCTAGCAAAGAGACTAAGATGTAAAAAGATTAGAAAAAAAAAAAAAAGAGTGGCTATTATGAAATCAGGCAGAGAGTTGGAGGGATCAGCAGAAATAAATATTGCCCAAAGAACAGCATGCACGTGCACACACATACACACACACACACACTCACACACACTTTACAAAATGTGAGGCTTGCCATAAAGTGTTCTCCAAAAGAAGAGCTGATTGAAAATTGAATTAATCTTAAAATGACTTTGAACTCTTCAGGCCCATTTTATTATTATATACGTCAACTTTAGGGACAGAACACTGACTTCTCAGGAATGAAGGAGCCCACGCTGATACAGAAAAAACAAAGTGGTTTCTTTAAAATAAACAAAAAGTGTTGTATCCTAAACTGTATGAAAAGAATAGCTTAGTTTTAATCAATTTTCCTGAAGCTCCGTCATGATTAAACCTGTTTGACTCTATTACCTTTGACCCCAGTCAAAAGGAGCCAACAATATGATTCTTCTCGTCATTTCATTATCATTCCTTAAAGCAGTGAGATCTATTGTGCAGCTAAGTTCTCATCCTCAGTCTCCCTGAGACTTCAGGCAGTGTATCCCTGACTGCTAAACAAAATCTTCTCCTTTAGAATCACTTAACTTTCTTTGGTTTTGTTTTTAAAACAAAGCGACTTATCAGATTTTGAGTTTTGTTTTGATGTTGAAGCATCAGCCACTTCATCAGCTCAGATATGCTCAATTTGTTTTGAAACCACGGCTTCCTAGAGCGGCAGGACAATTGACTGCATGAATTGCCATCTGTGACCAAGCAGCTTCTGATTTCTTCAATCTAGTCTCCTCTCCTGAATGTGCAAACACAAAGCAATCAACCATTTGGATTTAAAAACTAGGTTGTGTAGGGACAGTGGCATCACATAGACATTGCCTGGCATACCGTCCTTAAGAAATAATTTTGACAGATATCTCTCGTGGGCCCGGGGTATCGAAATATTGTTTAGACATAAATTGTACTCAAAAGCAACTAGCCATATACAATCTAAGATATCTAACATTCATTAGTACTCGGTGGAAGAATAAATCAGTCTAACTGGTCATTAAAAATCATTATTGCCACGAGGAAAATGCCAAGTGAATTCTTTAAAGAATAAAGATCCTCAGAAGCCAATTAAGAAATCATTTAGTATTTCTGGCTACTCACCAAGTGGGTGGGAGAGGAGGAAGAAGCCAACATGAGAAGGAAAGCCCTGTGTAAGGAAGTTCCTCCTGAAAAACTTCAGAATTTGTATTATCTGTAATGATTGTATGTTTGGAGCCTAATACTAAGCCATTGTGTGTATGAATTATTTTATTATGGATTTTAAAATTTTATGTATACTACTACATACCCACAAACATCTATAAACAATTCCTAAATTACACATACTAGAGAAAAAGAGCTTCAAAGAAATGGATTTAATATTCTATTTATCTTTGTATCCAAAATGCTATCCTGTTACCCAACATCCAAAAATTACTCCCAAAAGTTTGTTGAATGAATAAATGAATGCATTCATAAATGTGTGTTGTTACAGTGGCCCTTATCCTAAAACAGAAGATACTAAGAATAAATAACAAATTTGTTACAAGTTCTCTCTAAAAAGGTAGCAGAAACTAGTGTCAATAAATCAACACTTTGTTTTTCTTCAGATAGCATGCTAAGAAATTGATGAATCCAGAAAAAATATTTCTTCTCATTTAGTTTCCGTTCTTATTTAACATGCACTCAGGGAGATGGTGGTGGTGTTCCTGCCATGTAGCCGTAGCTGACAGCACTTTTAAGCTGTATAAAATGGCCCCACTTTCAAAGAGCTGAATAAGAGATAATTCTGATGAGTTTGAAGCCATAGCATAACACTTATGAATAATTTTTAGAAGTCATTACAAGGGGGTGAAGGGAGGGCAGGGACAAGGGAAAAAATGAGAACCAAGACCTGTCATGTAAAGGTACAAGATCCCAGTAATGAATGTAACTGTACTGTATACCTAAAAAGTACCAATAAACTCAATAAAAAGGTCATTACATTAAAAATGCAATTTTTGAAAGCACAAAGAGCTTTGTACTGTCAATGTTTTCAATTTTCAGTACAAATGAAATATATGTGCTACTGAGAGATATTTAAAATCCACTCGTGACCATGGTTTCCCTCTCTATCCTGTGAGGCCTTAGGCAAGCCACTCTACACATTTCTTCACCCATAAAACAGGATACTGTTGCACAAGATTTTCATATTAAATCCATAAAATGGGTTAAGTTTGATTTCAGTACATTGTCTCAGTTACTTTCTCATCGCTGAAATGCAGCACTCAGCGCTCACAGTTCTAAGGAGGAATGGTGTGCTTTGGCTCCCAGCCCACAGGGGATTCCGCTGACTCCAGGTCAGGGCAGCATGGCAGAGGAGAACAGGCTCTTCCTCTGGTCAGGCTTTGCCTCTCAAATATTATTCGTCCATGAACTCATCAGTGGGCCGATGCATGGCTATCATGCCCCCATGATCCAGTCACCTCCCCAACACCTCAGCTATGCATGAGGCTTTGTGAGACATCTAGATACAAGCTTAACATTTGTTTCATTTAACATTTTGCTAGGCACTGAGAAGGTTTCTCGTTTCTGAAACATGCTGCTAACAAGTTAAACAGGGTACAGTTGTTTTCATTAAGTTAAGAATACTCAGAGACAGGTTGAGGGTAGTTCAGTGGCACTTTCCAGACTTACGCAAGGACCTGAGCTTGATTTCCAGCACAGCCAAAAATAAAAAAATAAAAATAGCAGTCAAAGATAGCTGAACCATAATACATATTACACATTTAGGTATTATATGAAATTTTTGAAAGTATAGCTCATGTATGTTACAGTTATATTGACTGGACAAGTGTACACAGGTGTGTGTGTGTGTGTGTGTGTGTGTGTGTGTGTGTGTGTGTAGTTTAAGAACTTTAAGACTTTCTACAGTGTAGATCCAGGTATCTTAGAACTTTCTCACTTTTCAGGAAACATTAAAACAAATACAAAACTCTTCTCTTGGATTCCCTGAAGGTATTCCCTGGGTTTAATTTCTTCTCTGTTTTGTTCACTGGCTCCTTTTCTTTCCTCTGCGGATTATAATCACAAGTAAAGTAGATCCATTGGCTAACTGGAGAATTTGAGCTGGGGAGATTATCCCCAAAGCAATATGGATCCTCAAACAACAGTGGTATCCAATCAATGTGACCATCTCAAAAGCTGGATTCTGACCAACTTCTGTGCTACCAGGGGGTTATGGTGTCTTTATTCTCTCTGCCTTCATTGATTCTTCCCCGTTGACCATCATTCCCAAATCTGCTCCATGCTTTATTTATAAAGCTTTCTGTCTAGTTGTTTAAAACACAAAGGCTAATTTCATCCTTCAGATCAAATTTCTCTGCGCAGGCTCCATACGTTGTCTGGGTACTTACACTCCATTCTTCCCTTAACCACTCACACTCTGGAAGCCACTTCCACGTACTTCTTAAAAGTGACTTTGGAGATCTCATTATTCAACTTTATTTCTTCTTTTTCACCAATCATCCTATTTTTATATTTGCTCCATGTTTACCACTTTTTTTGTTTGGAGATCTCTATTCTAAGGCTCTCTGAGCTACCTTATCCACAGAAAGTCTTCCTCATACGATGATGAATTTGGAGGCTCTACCCTCTTTTTACATTCTTGTAATTCTCTTCATGTAACAGCTGCTTCTTCACATGTGAGTTGAGGATAATAATAATAATACCTATATCATAGAGTTGTGAGAACAAACTAAATATATAAACAGAACTTAGAACAATTTTTGGCACATAGAAAGTACAGTATGAGTGCTATTATTTTCTTACTATTGTTCATGTGTATAAGTTTGTGATAGTTTGAAGCTTTAACCCAGTGCAATTAATGTTATAGTCGAGTGGGTACATGATAGATTACTTTGAAAATTTCCTTAAAATTAGCAGGGAGATTTACTTACATATATCCCATATTGCTTTGCACATTGTAGTCCAGCAGATAATGTCAAACTTCTTGCATTAGTAAAGTTTTCTTTTCCATTTCTTTTATTTTTATATTTGCTAAATTTTACTCTCCAATGTAACCTACAAATAGAGATTATATATAAAACGAGCATTTTTGAAAATTAAGCCCTGGAAGTATTTAAATTTTATTGTGAAACCAAGATGCTGTGTCCTTTTTTCCTGAGAAATGAGTTTTAATCTAGATGGGAAGTTATCATAGTGTGGTTTCTAGACCCCTGATGGCCCACAGGTGACCCCTTTGGGCTCACTGTTTGTAGTTTGTAGGTTTATAATAGACCCCATCTGCGCTTCTGTTGCTGCCATGATTTCATAATCTATTTACGATGGTCAATAAAATCCAAACATTACTTCAAAGGGTACACCATTCATGTTGTTAATTCTAAAATTTATTTTATTCTTATGCTGAGCAAAATTGGGCAGATGAGGGTATCACT
The DNA here is from genome assembly GCF_012274545.1 of Fukomys damarensis. NCBI lineage: Eukaryota > Metazoa > Chordata > Mammalia > Rodentia > Bathyergidae > Fukomys > Fukomys damarensis. The sequence goes on along the minus strand of NW_022900945.1, from coordinate 30,045,676 downwards.
AAATTTTATGTACAGAAACTGACCCGAGATTGATGGAGTGTGGTAGCCATTCCAACAGATAGCCTTAGAGTGGAAAAAGATGAAAACCCTTCAAGACTTTCTTACTTAATCCATCTAATCACAAATCAAAACTTTCCTTTTGACCAGCTGCATATAATTATGTCCTTTTTGAATCAAATATAAAACCACACCCAGCCATTAATTAAAAAACACAGCAATCGAACATTGAGTTAGCTGAGTCTAACGTATTAACAACACATAAACTTTTTTCACTCCTATAGAATCCACTTAAACACCAACTAAGCAATGTTGTGCCTAGTATTATTTATTTCCCTCATTTCAATGCAAGCCCCAGTTACTCTACAAACCAACTTGACAATGCATAACTTCTCCATTAGGAATATTTTTATGAAGCCCATAGTTATGAATTCATTTGCTATTCATTATAATAGCACATATTATAATGAATTCACTTACTGTTCATGTGGATAACACAAACACCATTTAGTAACTGGTTAATGAACTGAGTGAGGCTCTTTATCTTTCCTTAGTTTTATAAGCAAAATATTCGTTTATTTATATTATCAAATTCTTTTTAACTCCATATACTAGCTTTTTATTTATTCTCCAAAGTTCTAAAGTACAGAGGGAGTAATGGGCAGCTTTCTCTGGACAATGGAAACCCAACTACAAATGGCCACAAAGCATGGCCATAAAGCATTCAAGTGGCATGATGACCAAGGTCACTACAAGCCAGTTTGACTATAATGTCCTGATGATGCAAATCACTGAAATAATAATACTGTTTAGGAACACAGCTCTGAGTTCAGCTAACAGTGCCCATTTTAAAAATTAAAAAAAAAAAACAATAAGAGCAAGAAGGCTAACTAATTTGTTCAAGTTGACATAGTAATTAAGTGAAAAACCTTGAGCTCAATCTCAAGCAGTTGTATTCAGAGCCCATGGCATTCAACACATGCCAGAGTCTTAGCTCTCCTTTATAAAATAATATTATATGTGTATCTTACCTCATAAAGTTCTGTTGTAAATTACCAAAATCCCCTTAAGCAATTTGCAAAATTAAAGTGCCAAACAACTTCAATAACCTACACTAAATTATTAAACCAAGAATTGACATGAGCCAGCTATATACTGTGGGTAATTTGGGTTGCAGTTACTAATTGCTGTTAGGTAGGGTGCGAGCTATGTATTCCAAGAAGAATTTTGTTTGGAACCCATCTCCAGAAGAGAAAATATCTTTCAAAGTAGAACAAACAAAGGAAAAGATAAATAGAAAGAAGAAAAATAGAATTTTCTCCCAGAAAAGTCAAGACTGAAAAGAAGCCAAGTCTGATCTAGAGCACAGGTTATCACAGTAGATTTCCTCTTGCTAAATAACAGTAATTAACATGTACATTTACAAGCCAAACAAAAACATACATTCAAAAATTGGAAGTCAGGCAGGAAGAAGAACAGACCTCTCCTCTTCTGTATATGTGCATAAAATATTAATTTTACACAAGAAATTAAAAGGGCCCAAAAGAGTGTGTAACTAAAGTGGAATCTGGAGGAAATGCTATTTTGTGAGTATGAGAGAAACCAAGAAAAGGGTGAGAATCGCTATTAGTGTGTTTTAGTTTTTCTATAGCTCTAAGGTAGATATTATAAAATAAAAGTCTAAATAATTAAGGTTTTTGCTTTTTATTTTTTGTTTTGCTTTTCTTTTTACTTTTAAGACCTTTTAAGAACAGAAATTGAGAGGGGGGGGTGTGCCCTGTTCCCATGTATGCACGGCCTCTTCCTCCATTGATACCAGAGTGGCACATTGCTAACAATGGGTGAATCAATCCCTGACATCCAAAGTCCATAGTTAACATTTGGGATCCCTCTTGGTGGTATGTGAGTTTGGGCCAACATGTAATGATGCACTGCCTTCAGTTTAATATCACACAGAGCATTTTCCTGTTCACAGTGTAGCTCCGCCTAGTCATTCTTATCCCAAACCCTGTCAACCACTGATCTCTCCACTGTCTCCATAGCTTTGCCTTGTCCACAGTGTCATGTAGCTGGAATCATACAGGATGCAGCCTTTTGAGTTTGGTTTCTTTTACTTGGTAATATGCACTGAAGGTTTTCCTGTGTCATTTCATGGCTTCATAGCTTGTATCGTTTTACTGTTGAATACTATTCCTTTGTCTGGACATCCAACTATTTATTTATCCACACAACTCCTGGAGGACATCTTGCGCTTCTAACTTTTTGCAGTGGTCATGCACACCTGCAATCTCAGCACTCAGGAAGCCTGAGACAAGAGGATCACAAGTTTGAGCCCAACCTGGGAAATGTGATGATTTAACAAAACTATGTCAAAATTTAAAAGAAAGGAGGTTGGGGATGTAGCTCGGCAGGAAGTCCTTGGGTTCTATCTCTAGAACTGTACAGAAAAAAAATTGTGTTCTTTTGTGGACATATGTTTTCAGTTCTTTTAGAGAAATATCAAAGAGTGCTTATTGATAGATTGTATGGTATGTTTAGATTTATAAATGAAAGAACTGTTTTCCAAGTGGCTGTATCAGTTTTTATCCCCACCATCAAAGAATGAGACACCTTATTATTCTGTATTTTTGTCAGCCATTGGTATTTTCAGGGTTCTGGATTTTGGCCATTCTAAGTGTATACAGTGTTACACTGTTGTTTAAATTTGCATTTCCCCAGGGACACATGATGTGGAACATGTTTACATATTTTTTTTAATCTGTAGTCGTGGTTAGGTGTCCCTTCTGATACTTTATCTATTTTAAGTGGGATGTTCATTTCTCATTGTTGAATTTTAGGAGTTCTTTGTATATTTCATATAATAGTATTTCATCCTATGTGCCTTTTGCAAATGGATTTTCTTCCAGCACATGGTTTGCGCTCTCATTCTTAAGACAATATATGTCACAGAGAAGAAATTATTAATTTTAACTGTCTGTTTAATTATTTTAATGTATCTTGTATCTGTTATTTTATCTATACAATCTTTTGCCAAGCCCAACATCATCTAGATTTTCTTTTATGTTATCTTCTAGGGGTTTTACAGCTTTGAGTTTTATATTTAGTCCTATCAGTTAGTTTTTGTATAAAGCATAAAATTTATGTCTCTTTTTCTTAATACATGTATGTTTAATGGTTCTAGCAGCATTTATTGAAAAGAATATCTGTGCTTCATTGTGTTCCTTTTATTTTTAGTTGAAGACAAGTCAATTGCATTTATGTCTGATCTCTCCTTTATGTTCCATTCTACTTGTCTGTTTTAACACCAGTCCAAACTGTCTTGGCTATTGTTGCTTTGTAGTAAGTCTTAAAATTGTCTTTGTCAGTCCTCCAACTTTTTTTCTCCTTCAGTGCTGTGTTGGTTATCTAAGCCTTTGCCCCTCATATAAACATTAGTCAGTTAGTCAAATTGAGAGAATCACATGCTAGGATTTTTATTGGGATTGTATTAAATGTCCCAATCAGTTAAGAAAAAAAATTTCTACCATTTTGACAATAGAATTAGAGTACCCGTGAACATGGAATATCTCTTAATTTATTTAATATTTTGATTTGGCTCAGAAGAATGTTGTACTTCTATTCATATATATCATGTACATAAATTATTAGCTCTGTACCAGTGTTTCCTTTTTGTTATAATATAAAAGCTCTTATGTTCTGTATGCTTGTTCATTGCTATTGTATACAAAGTGAAAGACTTTCCTACATCAGAGGCAGCTTTAAATACCTGGGATAAATCCCATTTTGTGATGGTATGTAATTACTTTTATACAATGCAGAGCTTTATTTGCTATTGTTTGTTGAGGATTTGTTCATCTATGTTCATGAGCAATTATATTCCATAGTCTTTTTTGTAATGTATTTGTCTGTTTTTTGATATTAGAGTGATATTAGAGCTGACCTTATAGAATGAATTAGGACATTTTAAAAAAAGGGTATAATTTCTTCCTTAGATATTCTGTGAAATATATACTAGTAATATATACTAGTAAATCTGGTCCTTATATTTTGTTCCTTAAATGCTTATTATTTTGATTTAATTTATAGCATAAATAGACACCTATATATATAGTCTATTTCTTTTTGTGTGAATTTTGGTAGCTTTCAAAGAAGAGGTCCATTTTCATCTAGTTTATCAAATTGTGAACATAGAGATGTTTGTAATATTTCTTTATTGTCCTTCAGATGTTAGTAAGATCTACAGGGGTATCTTTTTTCATTTCTGATATTAGCAATTTGTATCCTCTTTCTTCTTTCCTAGTTAACTTTACTAGGAAATTGTTAATTTTGTTTTTTCAGAGTGTTAGCTTTGGGTTTGGCTGATTGTCTCTGCTAAGTTGTTTACAATTTCATCTACTTCTGTTCTTATTTTTTTTTGTCTTCCTGCATATTTTGGATGATATCTGTCCTTTTACTTTTTAAAGATGGAAGCATAAATTATGGGTTCTATATCTTTCTTCTTTTCCAATATATACATTGAAGACTATAGACTCACCTTTAAGCACATTCACTGAATACCACATTTTGAGAAATTGTTTTTATTTACATTTAATTTAGAAAATTTTTTCTTTCTCTTGAAATTTATTCAACTCATGTGTTATTTGTAATTCTGTTGTTTAATTTCCATATATTTTCAGATTTTACAGTTATCTTTTTACTACTGATTTTTAAAAAATTCATTTTGATCTGAGAGCAAACACTGTATGAGTTCTATTCATTTAAATTTGTTAAGGTGTGGCCAAGAGTATACCCTACACTGGTGAATATTGCTGGATGAAGTTATCTATGGATTTCAAATCATATCCAGATAATTGGTAATATTGTTCTGTTCAACTTAATAATTATGATTTGCTGCCTGCTGGATCCATCCATTTCTGATACAGGGATGTTAAATCTTAAACAGCAGTAATATATCAAGATTAGTCTACTTCTTGCAATTGTATCAATTTTTGCTTCATGTATGCTGATGCTCTATTTTTAGGCACATATATAATAAAGATTGTAATGTCTTTTTGCTGAATTTATCCTTTTATAATTATGCAATGTTCTTTTTTAATCCCTGATTTCTTGCCTTAAAGTCTTTTCCATCTAAATTAATTTGGTTTCTCCTTTATATTAGTACTATCTTACTATATATTTCTATATCCACTTGCTTTTAATCTATATGTGTCCTTATATTGAAATCCTATTTCCTGTACATGACATGTAGCTGGGTATTGTTTTTAATCAACTCTGACAATTTCTATCTTTTAATTGGCACATTCAGACTTCTGACATTAACACACAAACATCAATAGCTTTCCTATATATGAACAATAGACTTACTGAAAAAGGAACGGGAGAAACAACTCCCTTAACAATAGCATCCCCCAAAAATGAAATATCTAAGAATCAACCTAATGAAAGAAACCAAAGATCTCTACTCTGAAAATGATAGCACCACCAAAAAAGGGATCGAAGAGGATATCTGAAAATGAAAAAACATCCCTTGCTCCAAGGTAGGAAGAACCAATACAGTGAAAATGACCATTCTTCCAAAGCTACTTTGTAGATTTAATGCAATCCCAATTGAAATTCCAGCAGCATACTTCACAGACCTTGAGAAAACAATAGAAAAATTCATATGCAATAAGAAAAGACCTAGAATAGTAAAAGCAATTTTAGGCAATAAAGACAAGGTAGGAGATATCACAACTCTCAACTTGAAACTACACTACAAAGTTACTATGGTAAAAATAGCATGGTACTGTCAGAGAAACAGACCCGAGATCCAGTGGAACAGATTAGAAGATGCAGAAACAACTCCAGACACATTCAGCCACCTCATCTTAGACAAAAGAGCCAAACATCTTCAAAAGAGAGCCTCTTTAATAAATGGTTCTGGAAAAACTGGGTTTCAACTTTCCAAAATTTAAAACTAGATCTATATCTCTCACCATATGCTAAATTTAAATAAAAATGAAGTAAAGATCTACATATTAAAATAGAAACACTAAACTGGCTTGAAGAGAGGTTAGGTTGAACTCTTGAAAATACTGGCATAGGAAAAGATCTCATGAATAAAACCTCAGTTACATATGAACTAGCACATAGAATCAACAAGTGGGTTCTCTTTACTAAAAACCTTCTGCACAGCAACAGAAAGCACCAACAAAATGAAGAGACAACCCACAAAGCAGGAAAAATTTTTACCAGCTGTTTCTCAAAGTTCTGCTATCTAGAATATATAAAGAACATAAAAAAATCAGACCTCCCAAATTTAAAGACCCAATCCAAAAATGGGCATTTAAAATGAACAGACATATTTTAGACAAAGAAACAGAAATAACAAATAAACATATAAAAAAAGTCCAACATCACTGGTCATTCAAGAGATGCAAATGAAAACAATGCTGAAGATTCCACCACCCCAGAAAGAATGACTGCTATCATGAGATCAACCAATAACAAATGCTGGCAGGGCTATGGGGAAAAAGGAACCCTTCTTCACTGTTGGTGGGAGTGTAGGCTGGTGCAACTACTGTGGAAAATAATAGGGAGATACCTGCTGGGTATCTTTCTAAAAGAATTAAAAGCATCAAGGGGCCATGGGTTTAGTTTAGTGGCACTGTCCCTGCCTGGCAAGCACAAGTTCCTGAGTTAATCCCCGATACCAGAATAGAAAATGAAATCAGAATCTTAGAGATGATGTCCTGCTATTTGTATTATTCCAAAGAATTAAAAGCATCATTCCACAGTGATATATGTGCACTCATGTTCATATCAGTACAGTTTGTAATAGCTAAAACTTGGAAACAACTAATCCAAATCTACCTTCAAATAACATCATACCACTTCATGGATAGTGTGAGTACTTGATAGTAAAATCATTTTTAATTCTTCCTTCCTGTATCTTACATTATTGCTGTCATTCATTTCATGTATGTGTATGCATAAATACGCACATATATGTGTATACATATGTAATATGCACGCGCAAGGTGCATACATTATCACTTTGAACAAACTTGTCTGTAAAGCAATTAAATTAAATATTTTTATGTTACTTTTATTTATTCCTTCTTCAATACTTTTTCTTTTTTCAATGTACATAATTTCTTACTTATATCATTTTCCTTTTCTCAAAAGAATGTGTTTAACATTTCCTGCAAGGTAGGGCTACTGGATAACAAATTTGCTCAATTTTAATTTGACTAAGAAAATACTTATCTTTCTCACTTTTTAAGAATTTTAACATATATAAATAGCACATGTTAATGGGGCTCAATGTGATACTTCAGCTCATGCAAACACTAATCCAATTCTAATGTAATTCTCTTGGTCCACTCTTCCAGCCCCACCTGCCCAGTGTCTTGTAACCACTATTCTGCACTCACATAGACATTTTTGGCTTCCAGGTTGAGAGAAAATAGATAGTTCTTGTCTTGCTATGTTTAGCTTATTTCATTTAACATATAATCCCCTCTAGTTTCACCTATTTTACTTTAAATTGCAGTATCTTTTTCTTCTTTATGGCTAAATAAATGAAAAATTGTTTACATGTAAATATTTCATTGTGTATAAACATTTTCTTTATACACTAATCTGACAATGCACTACTTTGATTTATAGTTGGTAGCTTTATTTTTAGTGTTTTGTTTTTTTTTAGGAAATTGAATACTGTTGTTTATAATGACTGTAGTAATTTATAGTCCTATTAAAAGTGTATGAAAATTCCTTTTTCTTCATATCCTTGCCAGCTTTCATGTTTGATTGCTTTTGGTCATAGCCATTCTAACTGGGAGGAAGTGACTTCTCATTGTGGTTTTGATTTGCTTTTTCCTGATGATTAGTGATGCTAGTGATAGTGAGTATTTTTCCAGGTACCAGTTGGCCATTTGTAATCTTATTTTGAGCACATTTTAGCTTAGTCTGTTTTTTAAGTTATTTCAATTCCTTGTATATTCTGTATATTAACACTTTGTTAGATGAATAGTTTGCAAACATTTTCTCTCAATTTGTCTCCTTCACTTTTGAAGGCTAATTATGTAGAGTGCAAATTTTTAAGTTTGTGAGTTTTTTTACTACTTTAAATATTTATCTAAGCTCTTTGTTTGCATTGTTTCTGAGAAGAGATCAAGAACAATATTAATTTTGCTCTTTAAAGGCAAGATGATTTTTCCCCTCTGACTTCTGTCCACAAAGATTGATTTTCTTTAACATGAAAATTGTAAGCCTAGTTGTAGTAGATATTTTTCAGGTTTCTTATTTTTATATTTCTAAACATAATGATTACACTTCCTATGGGGAGTTGGTACATGTACATGGCACATTTTAATTATTTTTCAATCCTTTTCCCTCCATCCTTCCACTCCCTTCATCTCCTAACCCCCTTATTGTGTGACAAAGATCTATCTACTTATTTCTTATCTATCCTTCATTTTGCTCTTTATTTGTATTTGGATTTCCTATATAAGATAAGTCATGTGATATTAAAGTTTTTTTGTCTGGTTTATTTCACCTAATATAATATTTCATATCCATTTTCCTAATAATGACTCAAGTTTAGTCTTCTTTATAGCAGAATACTACTCCATTGTGCACAGATATCACATTTTCTTTATCATTAATCTGAACATGGGCATATGAGCTGCTTTTAAATTTTAGCTATTATTAATTGTGCTACTATGAACATAGGAATGTATGTATTACTGTATGTAGTGTGAGAACATTAACTCTTGATGAAGATACTTAAAAGGGGGAATATCTGAGTTAAATGGAATTTCTAATTTTTTTGAGGAATCTCCATACTGATTTCCATAGTTCTTCTAGTAGTTTATGTTCCCACCATCAATGGAAAATTGTTACCCCCTCAATTACCTCTCCTGCATTTGTTATGATTTGATTTCTTGATGATAACTATTCTTTCTGAAGTAAGATAGAATCTGAGTGTTATTCTAACGACCAGAGTTGAAGAACATTTTTCATATATAAATCTGACCACTTGACTTCTTCTGGGGAAGTGTCTATTATTCATTTGGTTGCTCATTTTTGAAGGTTTTTTTTTATTTGGGGGAGTCTAATTGTTTTGAGTTCTCAAAAAATAGATCCCCCAAAGATGTGCTGGATTTTTAAAAGATTATATTGTTTTGTATTTGCTAAGCTTTCTAGATCTTTGGGTAGGTATTTGATAGTAATTTGGAGAAGCAATACTCAGTCATTATTTCAAAAATGTCATCCATTCCTTTCTCTTCTCCTTTGATACATCCACCGCATGTACATTAAACCTTTTCTAGTTGTCCCATACCTCTTGCATTTTTCCCTGCCCTGCAGTCCTTGTTCTCTTTTCTTTTAAGTTTTGATGGTTTCTATTAATACATTCAGAGATTCTTTGATTAACTTTATTAAGTGTAATAATAAATCAATCGATAGTATTATTCATTTCTTTTACAATGTTTTTCATCTCTCGCATTTGGAAGTTTTTAGGCTTTCCATTTCTTTGCATTCATTGCTAGTCTATGTTTTGCCAGGTGATTATTTTATCTGTAATGCCTTTAGTGTTTGACAGTTGTTTTAAAGTCCAAGTCTGGCTACTCCAACTGATGCCATTTCTCCATTTGGCTCTGAAACTTTTTTATCTTTACAAACTATTTTGTGCCTTTCAGTATTTCTTACACTTTCTTTCTTGACCACTGAACTCGATGAACCAGCCAAAAGGAACTGTATTAAATAAGATTTTGGTAATGTAGTGTCAGGTTAGTAATGTAGTGTCACAGTGTAGGAGAAAGGAACCAATCTATAATCTTATGAGTAGGCCTCTGGTTTTATGACCTTGTCCCTCTTATTTGTGTACTTGACAAGTGCTTCTCAGTTACTCTTCCTGTTTACAACGTTACAATGAGATGGAGTTGGAATGTGGGAGGTTATAGCCAACTGAAGTTGAGCATTTGCCTTCTCCCAGGTCAGTTAGGCTCTGATGACAACCGCAACAAGTTAGGCTCTTCTATGAGGCCGGTTTTATTAGGAATACAGTGAGAACAAAACCTGGTGGCCTAGGCCTGTAATTTCATGCCAGCAGTCTGGGAGGGCTGAGGCAGGAGAAATGCAAGTTCAAGCCCAACCTTGGAAACTTAGTAACTTAATGAGACCCTGCTTCAAAATAAAAAATAAAAAAGGTCTGAGGATGGGAGTGAGAAGGCCCTGGGTTTAATGCCCAATACCCTAAAAAAGAGAATGTTTTTAAGTGTTTCAAAATAATTCCTTTCCCAGTGTTTTCAATGACTGATATTTACCATGCAGATCATGCAAAGCTCCTAGATATAAAATTCACAAAAATGGGTACCCCAGGAGTGTTTAACTCTCAGATGTCTGTGCTGGGTCTCTAGCAATTCTTGAGTTTCCCTTGTTCTCTGTGTCAGTGTCCTCTCCTCTGGAGAACCATTATTCCCTGAGTGTCTATCTTTTTCGGGGGCTTGCACTGTGTCCTCAACCTTCTTATTATTTTATTTTAAATCTTTTTAGATTTTTCTTTGTTGTTAGGACAGAATGGCAACCTCCAAGTTCCTTACATGTAGCACTAGAAACTGGAAATCAATAATTTGCTTTAGAAATCCCAGGATCAGTGGTAATAGAGTACAGCTGATAAGCTCATGAAGCCTTCTTCAGTGACTATAATAGAGTCTTAATTTCACTATGAGGTTTTTAGATGCCGATGTGAAATAGTAAAATGATTTCACATAAAAGCTATATTAAGTAATGTAGTCAAAAAGTCCGTAATAATATTTGCACTCCACTGGTACAATTGTGGGGTTCACAAACTTATTTCTTTTAGCCTTCTCTTAATGAAAGAACAGAAGGCAAACACTGAAGCATCTTTCAGTTGAAGAGTCACTCTGACATGGTTCTACCACTATTATTCCAGACAGGTAAAGATCTATTTTATTTTAGAGGTGGGAGCAAAGAAATACAAAGATTTACTGGGGTTTTCTTCTCCCTAATCCGCATAAAGTCAACACGGTGAAAGATCTTACTTGTAGAAAAAGTGTATTTATAAGTTAAACATTTCCCCACTCTCTTCTCTTTTTTTAAATGTGAGACATTTACAACTCCTCATCATTGCTTCTTACCAGCATGAGCCAGACAGTTTCTCTATACTGAGTTGTTGTAATTGGAGCCAAAAGAAGACAAACAATAGTATGTTATTACAGATCAATGAAGTCTTCCTCAGGGTTTTTAAATAGTTAAAAATCTGTCAGAATTCCAATATAGGCCCTTGTTTTAAATTTACTGGATTAAGCACAAGAAAAAGTGTACTAAGTATCTACACACACACACACACACACACACACACACCACAACTAACTACCACAATTATCTACATGATTGTGTCCACAGAAGACTGGACAATTAAGGATAGAGAAGAAAGCAAAGAAAAGAAGTAGAGAAGAGAGAATAGAAAAGAGGATAGAAAAAGAAACAAAGAGAACAATAGAGAGGATAAGAAATGTAAAATAGCTTTAATTCACACACTATGGAACCATTAATAATATTACTATTCTGTTGGTCAGCTTTCCCATTGCATTTTTTTTTTTTGTACTAGGGATCAAACTTAAGACCTTGAGTTTATGAGGCAGGTGTGGTACCACTGAGCTAAATCCCTAGCCCTAGCTTTCCCATTGCTGAGACAAAATACCTGACTTCCACATCTTATGGGAGGAGAAATCTATTGCAGTTCACAGATTCAGAGATTTAATATCTGATTGGCTGGTTTCAAGGCAGAAACAATGGCAGAAGGGCAAGGTGTAAAAAAAAAACTGCTCATATGGTGGCCAGAACCAGAAGGGGTTTCAATGAGCCAGAGAGGAAAGGGCCAAGGACCAGATATAGTTCCCAAGCTCATGCCCTCATTGCCTACTTTCTCCAACTAGACCCACCTCCTAATAACCGCTCAGTGATAAACACAAGGAGAACACACACTGATGACCTTGGTGTCTTCACAATCTAATCTCCTTCCCAGCAGTCTTTTAATGCTGTCAGCTTGCAATCAAGATTAACTGATACAACTGTAAAGTACTAAATACATGCTTTATATGTATGATCACATTTATTTGTTATATGCATGCCAATTTAGAGATGAAAGAACCAAGACATAGAAAGGACAAGAAAAAACTACAGTTGATGCAGCAAGTGTGGATCCAGGACTTCAATTCCTATTTTATCTGATTTCAGAGTTCCCTGAAACACCATATAATTCTCATATGAAATAAATGACAAAGAACCTTAAAAGATTAAAAATAAGAAATATATACAGATGCTAAAAAGAACGGCAGAGGGAAGGAGTCGTGTTTGCAGAGGCAGACAATGAGAAAACAAGCTGAAGAGGCAACCTTGCTGGCCTCCACTTACTTTTCTTGTGTCCCTACTTGGTATAAAATGTATGGATTTTCATTATTGTTGGGTAATTGATGGCAGATCACACGGGAATGGACACAGGATGAAGTATACACATAAAAGTAAATATGGTAAGAGGTTTTTGAAACCTGTCTTGCTTCTTAGCTCAGCACACTTTAGATTTGTCTCTCACTTTGGACAGGCTATCATGTCCTAGCACTATTTCTTAAAAGTCACCTCTTGGCCCACAAGATGTCCTGGCTTTAAATAAAAGATATGAAAGTATTGCTTTATTTTATATGAGATACTCCATGCAAAATTTATAAAATGCAAGCAAGACACAAAATTCCACTCTTAAAGTAAACCTATAATGGAGATAAATTGGACTAAAGATGGCGAAAGGAGGAAAACCAAAACCAAAACAAAACAACAACGAAAAATACCATCTTCCAAATTAGGTGAAGCAATTCTCTGGTTTGTTTTGTTCTCTGTAAAAGCCAGAGTTTCAATAGGTTTATTATAGCACCCATGCTGAAAAGAGCTGTCAGAGATTGCCAAAAATAGAATAATCCTTAAATAAAATAAAAACATAGCCACTGTGCAAACTTTTGATTTTGAACATCTAAAAGATGGTGAACAGCATTGATGTTTGGGTAGAAAGTTACTATAAAAATGTAAAATCAAAGACAAGCTGACAGGATTGGAAATGTTCCACCATGGTGAGTAAATGCAGCAATGAGAGCTGGCTGGTAGGAAAGCCTTTATAGCAGGATTGGCAGCCTTCTTGGAAATCCATTCTCAGGCTTACAGAAAATCTTTTGTTCCCAAACACTTCAGTCTCCTGCAGAGAAAGCCAGTGTAGGAGTTGGGACATGCATTGGCCAAGAGCCAGTTTACTGCCGACCTTACACTTTCAGAGTCCTAATGGGAAACGATGACCATATTTTGCATTAACCTACCTTACAAAAATCCTGCTCCAATTAAAAAGGCAAGAACTTCTGCTCATCTTTTTAAGGATGTTCACTGGTGAGGCTGGGGAGCTGATGAGCTATTATAGAATGAATTCCACCCCCTCTCCAACCAATTCATGAATCAGTAAAGGCTTAATTTAAAGACCAACCACCTCAGAATGTGATTGCCTTTGAACATGAGATCTTTAAAAGAGCTGATTAGGTTAAAATGAGGCCTTTAAAGGAAATCCTAATCCAATATGACTGGTGTCCTTATAAAAGAAGAGAAAATTTTGTCACATGAAGAGATACAAGAGTGTAAGTACACAAGAAAAGACCATGTGAAGACACGGTGAGAAAGTCATCATCTGCAAGCTAAGGAGAGAAGCTTCATGTGAAAACCAAACCAGCTGATACCTTGATTTTTGGCCTGTAGCCTCCAGAGGGTCAAAAGATAATCCTTTCTAAAATTAGAAATATCATGCTGAAAATATTCTTACATTTGTCTTTTTGCTAAAGTTCATTCTTGTTCCTTTTCCTAAGGAATATGATTTATGTTTCTGTTGGAATTGGTTGGAATTGGTATATTCCTTGAGAAGACATGGAGGAGGACCACTAGACTCAAACCAGTTATAGAAGATAACATGAGTCTTGGTTTTACAGCAATTGCTACTCTCTCTATATCCTAGAGAATATGGGGAAGGAACAATGAAACCCTTTATGTCAACGACTTGGAAGAGAAGGCAAACAAAGCAAAAAACCAACCAAGAGTAGCTTTCTCAGATGGTACCATCAGGAATCTGCGATCTACTAGGGTCTATTACCAGGAGCCTATGAGCCTATGGTGCATGAGGAGATAGAGTATCCCAAAGACTGTATGCAACAAGTTTTATATGTATGCAGACCTATATAAGATAGAAAGAGAGATTGTAGCTTTTACTGCACACAAAGAGGTTCCTGGCTCCCACAGAATCCTTAAAAACAGTCTTTGTAAATAAGGAGGGGTGGAGGGGTTGAAGGGAGCCCAGGGGATGGAAAAAAATGAGAACCAAGATCTATCACGTGAGAGTACAAATACCCCAGGATGAATGTCATCATAATGTATACCTAAAATGTATACCGATAAACTTAATGAATTAAAAAACTATGTAATAGAAAATGCTTATGCTAGTAGACGAAAATTATAACCTACCATCAACTGATCAAGTGGTTTTATGCAAGATGCATAAGTACACTGGGATTCAACTTCTTTATCAGTTGGAACTTGTTACCTTCCATCTTGAGCATTATATTGTTGTCCCTTGGTCAAATTTATCTATAACTAGGCAATGACAAGGTTATTCCAGAGGCACTCTAAAGAAAGAAATATGGGCCGGGGATTTAGCTCAGTGGTGCCACTGCCTGCCTCACAAGCACAAGGTTCCGAGATCCCCATTACCGAAAGAAGGAAGGAAGGAAGGAAGGAAGGAAGGAAGGAAGGAAGGAAGGAAGGAAGGAAGGAAGGAAGGGCGGGCAAGGAAAGGAAAGGGAAGGGAAGGGAAGGGAAGGGAAGGGAAGAAAGAAAGATGATCGGGATGTGGTATTTTGCATAATGGGATAAATTTTTCTGCCTAGACATGAGAAAGGGGTATTGATGATTTGTTTTTAAAATTGAATCATAAATAATAAGAATTGTATTACGCATTTGTCTATAGAAGGCATTGCAATAATAACATTATATGAATTTACTCATTTCATCAGAACAATTGTCTGAAGTATATTTTATTGTCCCCATTTTGAAAATGGAATACTTAAGATTTAAGAGATTAAATTGTCAAAGATCACATAACTCGTCAGAAGAAGGATTTTTTAGTTTAGATTCTACAACCTATGTTCCTGACCAACAAGATAAGATTGCCTCCCAGGGGCATGAGGGGAAATGACTCAATTCTTAATGAGCAGGAAATATCCTGGACTTTTTTATCATAAGTTGTAACCCTAATATCCTATTTTTCTTGAATCACTGACTATAAATAACCCGTATAAGCACACTTCATTTCTTGGTGATTTTTGCACTCTTCTTGATTTGTCCTGCCCTGCCTTCTGCTCTCTCTCTCTTCCCCACACGCTCTATATCCATATCTTTTTCAAACTGCTGAGTCAGCATGTTAGCACCCCAAACTAGAAATTCTATTATTCAATAGTAAACTGTCTTTTGAACTCTCTTTGCAAAAGCACTTTTATCCAGGTGCAAAAAAAAAAAAAATCACGACAATTGTCCTTAGTATTTTCGTCATGGTCACAAGAGTTCATTAGACAAAAGAAAAATTTTAATATCAAATGTAACTCAAAATATAAAGTATCATTTAATAAAGTATTAAAGCTAAAACTTTTTGATACTCGTTTTGCTAAACAGTCGAGTTTGGAGCTGCATGTGTCTGTCCACTGAGTACTTTTTCTCACACTCACTGAAGTGAGTCAGGAGAAAGGTTTCAATCAGCCTCCCGTGTGTTTTCAAGTATATAAAGTCCCAAATGTAAATTTCCTTTTCTCATTTAATAAGAAACAACAAGAAAGAAATCTGTTCTTCCCAGCTCTGTTCTAGTTCAATGCTGAAAACATGACCTCTATAATTTGCCAGCCCTTTCCACTGACAACTCCTCTGAGCACTCTTGTCCGGAACTGTCTTTGACTCAGCACAATGAAGCATTGTAAGGAAGCTGTAGCTAGACCAGGAAAATGTCCCTGTTGCCAACCTTAAATTCTTCTAGGAACTGGCTCAGGCCCATGTCTCTGAATTGTATTACTCACAGTGCTATGCACACTAATGCTATCTTGCTTCTTTCATTAAAAGGGACCACCAAGTGGCAGTTACAATATCAAAAACCCTTTGACAAGTCATTCACTGAACTTTGCATGTGCATTTCACTCTCAACGGAAAGCTCTCGTAATCACAGACCTGAACTCTTTCAGAAGTCGTTCAACAGAAGGTCACAGCTTTTCCTCTAAGGCAGGTGCTCCTTATTTCCATTCGTTTCTCATTATCGGTTTCACTATCTGTCTCCTACTTTATGCTCATAACAAACTGCAAATTAAGAGCGCTATTTACTTCACAATAATATTTCTTTTGCAAAAAGATTTAGAAAATTTTCCATACAATTACCTAATCATTAAATTAACAAAATTTTATTTGCATATACTTTCCCCAAAGTATTCCCATATCTGTATAAATCAAATATGTTTTCAAGACCTCTGTCCAACAGCTACCTCTATAATTTAATGCTAACTACAAACTAATAAATTTAGTTCAGTTTTCTTTTATAGAAAACCAGCTGTCTTGTCTATTCATCATTTTGCCCCTTCTCCTGGGAATTTTTCTCTTCCTGTTCCATCCATGTATTTCTATGAGCCTGACGTATTTTCACACAATCCTACCCCTCCATTCCAAGCTACACTCAATTTCTTTTCAGCATATGAAATTAACCTGAGTTAGACCAATAAGACATATTGCCCTGGGTTCCAATGGCAATTTCAAGAAAGTGACAAAATTGTCTGCCTCTTGTGGTTAATGTAAAATATAAAATTTGTAGGCTGTGGTAATCTATGTTTCCTGCCATTTGGAGAACAGGATCAGCAGTAAAGGGAAACAAACACAAAGAAAACCAGATAAGAACAACATAGACCCATCAGCATTTATTTCCTTGAGTTGCTCCTGAGGCTGCAAGGCCTCTTTGTCCTTCCCATGACTTCACTGTTCAGAAGTACTTTAGAGACTGTGATCTAATAAATTTCTTTTCTTCTTTCATGAAAATTCTGATACATGTGACCAAAAGCTTTATTTTAAATAATATCATTTTTAAATTGAAATTGCATTTTTATTTTTAAATACATTATAGTGTGAAACCAAACTATTCTGGAAAGCAGGTATAACGTTTTTAGTAATCCTGAATCAGGCTTTGAAACTGCTGGAAATCAACTCAAGTGCCTAGTGGGACACTGATTGTAAGACCAACCGCATAGTTGTAGTTGCAGGTTAACAAGGTCAAACGCTAGGAGAGGGCATGTCCTCTTCTATGGGGGGAAGCTCTCCTGATTAGACAGGACCCTTGTAAGAGTTGTAATTTGGCAGTACAGTATGGCCACCATCATCCTCTCTTCTCTTTTTTGCCAAGCCAAGTAGGAAAGACACTCATTTATTTCATTTAGCAAAGTAATATTGCATAATAGTTAATATGATGGACTCTTAAAGCAGAGTTCCAATGGGCTCAAGTCATAATTCAGGAGTGAACCTATTGTGTAGTCTTGGGAAATTTGCTTAACTTCAGTGTACCTAGGTTTCTTCAACTGTAAAAATAATAACAGCACATCATCACCAGGTTGTGCAAAGGGTGAATGAGTTTACCTAGACTAACTCCTATACGGATTTAACTGCTTCAGAGTGTTAGTTATTCATTACTAGCATTGCTGTCATTGTCATTATTGTAGGATCCCTCCAAAGTATAGGACAGAATATTAAATAATAGCAATTTAGCCTACCTCCTGGGGGAAGGTGAGATATAGGGATGTCTAGAGAATCTTTCACAGCATTTACAGGGCCATGAATGGATCTTTATTTTTTAAAATTGAGTTTGAATGTATATATAGTGCATTTTTCTGGGTGAAAGGTTGTGAGATTTCAACAACTATTCAAAAAAGCCTGGCCTATAAAGACAATTAAGAACCTTTGCTAGCAGAATATAAGCTATACTTCTTAAAAGCTAAAATCTGAAAGTTTAGGCCTGAGAATAAAACATAGAGAAGTTTTTAAATAAGTCCTAATGGTTCTCCTCCATTTCAAAGGGACAAGGTGACATTAAATAATGGTGACTGTTGAGAGTCAGTGGGAAAAGAGAGGGAACAGGAAAACAGTAAGCCAAGAGAGGGAGGGAGTGAAAGATAGGAATTTTAATAGTGCAATAAAGTCTGCGGTTTAAGCAATTTTATTTAAAGGATTATGTCTCGGAAAGTTGGTAGCAGAATATGAGAAAATGCTGCTTCTTCAGCCAGCCCCAGTGCTCACATTCCCCTCATCATGTGTCTGTGCTCTTCGGACTCAGATTCTAGTGTTTATAATGTATCTGCACTTCTTATACATTAAGGCCCTAGTGTTGGTTATTTTTCTCATTGCTGACACAAAATACCTGTCACCCAAAGTTAGAGGTGAAGGGGTTTGTTTAGCTCATGGTTCATTAGAGGCTTCAATCCATAATGGGCTGGCTCCAAGGCAGAGATGACAAACACGCATTGCAGAGGAGAAACAACGTGGTGCACAAAAAGCAGCAAAGGCAACAAGGGGGCCTTAACAAGGTCTTTCTGCTCCTTTCAGCTTGTTCAGACTCAGCAATCACTCACAGGTAGTGGCTTAGTAATCACACGGCCTTAATCCTAGCATCGCACATTCCGGATGTAGCTACCTTCGAAAAAGGCTGCATGACGCTTTGAGGGGGCATCTAGAAACAACCCACAACAGGCCCTAAATGGAAGTCACCCACTGCCCTGGTGCCCAGACATACTGATCTACCAGACCTGAGGAATCAAGCAAGCAATGCTAGATTCACTGAAAAACTGAGTGTTTAATATAGCAACTCCCTGAGCTGTTCAAGGGTAACTTTGGTGACACACCTTTCATCTTTCATGATTTTTATAGAAAGAATTGCTTAGAAACAACCGCAGAAGATCCAGGCTCAGTGTTTAGTGCTTCACATTTGAGAATAAAGAAGGATTTTCACAGCATACTCTCCATAATTTTATATTATCAATTTTCTGACCCAAACACCATAAAATCAGTCTAGACCTCTAATATCAGAGCTCCATCTCCAGAATGTCACATAAACTGTGTCATCTCCTTATCATAAACAGCTGTAACAGGACTTTCATAGATCCAACTAGAATTATGGAACCTCTGGGGATGAGATAAAATGATATAGCACATTATTCTGCTAAGGGCTCATTTGTCATTTTACATTTTGTCCTTGACATATGATTGTGGCAAGGTCTCATCTAACGTTTCTAGGCATGATACTTGTCCTGTGTTTTCACTGTGATATTCATTGACAACCTAACCTTTGGCTGTGAGGATTTAGGCATGGAAGATTTCCAAAGCTGAAATCTAAGAAATGCAGTGTTCCTCACTTGGCTTTATCTCATATCATAGGAGTGTAATCAACCTCGGTTTTATCATTTTCCCCCATTGGTTAGATCATATATATAGTCTGCTAGACTGAACAGAAAATCAGTATTTCTCCACAGACTGGTCTCAACACAGAACCTGCCCACATATTCACATTTCTTACAAAATGAATATTCACTTCCTGAAGTGTAAGCGCATTAGGACTTTTTGTCCTTTTTTGCTTAAGAATAAGGGAGGGAATTTGTCAATATGCAAATGAATTAGGAGTGCACATACTCAACCAAAAATTCACTGGAAATGAGTTTGTATCTTCTAATTTTTAAAGGAAATGCCCTATAATGGTGTGTAAAGCAAAAAGAAATTGACAAAAACTTACAAAAATCAACACTAAATTAATGAGAAGCAAGCGTGACTTCAGAGAAGTGAATCTCAAATATGTCCTTAAAACAAAATGACTGTTTATTTGAATATGATATTTTAAATTTATGGGTAGCAGAAAAACAATAGAAATGTTACGAACAAAGTGATTTTCAGCATTAACATCACTTAATCACATTATCCATCAATATCGTCCATAGAACAGTACTGTGAGATATTTAGCCTGACCTCCTTCCTTTATGTGTAATTATCACCAGGAGTGAGATATACATGTGTCAGTTAACAGTTTTAAATTATCTCCAAGTTATAATTTATGTTAATGGCATAATAGCATAACAATGATGGATAATGTGTACTAACATTTACAAATCAGTTGTGCTGCATTTCAATTACATTTCTCTTCTTATCTCTGATCAGCACCAAAATCAATTAGTGGTGCAACCATCAGTTATTGAATTATCCTTATGTGGGGAGTCTTAACTTGGATACTTTTCATTTGCAGAGCTGCTCTAGGATTTTAAGTGTAGCCAAACAGGCAGGAGAATCGTCCAAATCATGAACATGTGCTACTAAGGATTTTTGTGTGGTGTAATGAGGAAAATAATCAGAAGGTGTCGCTGGAATTGGGTCATTACTAGCACCAAGAAGAGAATGCAGTTGATATAATTCCAGAGTGAAAAGGATTGCGTGATGTATGTATATGTATGTGTATATATATATATATATTTTTTTTTAAATAAATGAACCAATGGTTCACCTTCCTCCATGTTGTGGCCACAAACCAAGAGAAGATCCCAAAGATGGAATTTCAATGGGCCGTCATTTCACTGGGCCCCTTGAGAATCTTAGTGACTCAAATGCTTGCAACAGCACTTGAGTTCCTTGAACTTGAGTTCCTCAGAACTCAGAGGAACCCAGGGCTTGTTCCATCATTTGAAGCAGAGCTAGGCCTTACAGAAGCAAATCAAAATATTCTACTCAACAGCCACCCTTGAAATATCTAGTTCTTGATCGAATGCACCCTGCAACGTATTTAAAGAGGTCATATTGCTATATAAAAAGATGTCAATAAAATGATACCCATACTCTCTCTGACGGGAAGCTATGGCACTATTCCTCATTTTAGGTACATTGCTTTAACCACCTTCCTTTGGGGTAGAATCCTATTTAAGCGGGGGGATTAAAACTGTGAATGCTGCCAAATCCGGGACTGCCTGTTCTATCACCGCCAGTCAGGGAGGTAATCTGCATGCCCAACCCCCGTACAATTTTCAGTTTCCACAGGTGCTCCCAGGATGTGATACTTTCAGAATATTTTGTTGAAAAGGGAATTATGCAGCTACAATAAATGTGGGATTTTTTCCCTCAAAATAAAAAAATCCTAGGAGTTATAGGCAAAGAAGTCTGAAAAGCCAAGAAGATTATGCATTTCAATCAAAGGTTCATTCGAATCAAAGGTTCCTTGCTTCTCTTCTGGATTCTCTTGATCTTAAAATTTTTCTTACTGCTCCTGTCTTTCAAAGTCTATGATTACAGGTGTTACAAGCACTATACCTCTAATGGGAAGACTTAGGTCTGTTCCCTCTATCACTTACTGTGTCGTGCTACAGAAATCACTTAATGTTGCTGTATTTTAATGGCCTCATCTAAAAATTGGGGAAGTAGTATTGCCACTTTATAGGATTGTTGGGATGATTGGGAAGACAAGCACATGTAAAGCTCTTAGAATATGCCTAGACACAGTGCTTCGCAAACACCAATACATCTTTTATTCTAACAAAGAAATGCACAGTATTCCCAGAGTGAGAAGAATGCAAACATTGCAAATCATAGCTGCATTGTAAAATAGGTATTGGGTAGCTGTGGGTTGGAAAGTACAGTTATGAGAAAACCTCATTACTATGGTAGAAGATGGACATCAATCACTCCTTCTCTTCTACAGTTACACCTGATTCCAGGCTCACTTGGAGTCCAAGCTGGTAACCCCTGGGAGCCCTGCAGATTATTCTCTTCCAGAGATAGTACAATATTCTGAACTATCACACCACCTCATCTAAACTAAAGATACCATAGGTGACTAGTCTACAAATCTGAACTCCATCATTCCCAGGAGAAATCTTAAGTCAGGGAGCTGATCTCATCCTTGGTTATAAGTAGGTAGCATATAAAATTATAAAGTGTTATTTTACACAGTACAAGTGTTGAAGGCCCTTTGTATATTTTCATTGTGTGCATGATATACACAATCAGAATCCCTTCGAGTATAACTGGAAGATTTTGGAGACCAGTATCATTTTAAGCCAGTGAGGATCAACTTTGCCCATTGCATAAAACATTTATGCCTGTTGTTTAAAAGGCCATGTGTTTTTATATAGTCTAAAAAGTGCTGTGAGTCTGGCAAGCTTTCTCCATTTATTGCTCTAATCAGCAATCCAATGTGTACATGACCACATTCCAAATAAAGGATATCCTTGGAGTGAGTCTGTGAGGCTACTTGAGAAGTTGTTATCAGAAGAGGAGAAAAGCCTTTGCTTTTTAAATGCTCCTGTCTCAACTTCGGTGCTCACTGATTCTCAAGCAAGAAAAATTGCCACACCTATTAATTTCGGACAGAGATTGCTATAATTGCCAAAAATAGGCAGGAAGCAGAGTTTGTTGTCCGCATCATGTTTCTCTCTGGATGTAGCACATTAGACAGGTTTGGCGAAAACAAATCACATTTTTAAAAGCAAGCGTGGAACTACAAGGAGGCCCAGCAGCCTTGCCTGCGCTGTTGCTGGCAGATGCTGACAGGCTCGCCCATCTCCACACGGGAGCTGGTGCAGCTATGCGAGTGATGCCGCATAAATATGAGGCCTCGTGTTGGGAGGAATCACAGCTACCACAATATAATTAGTAACCTGCTCTGAGTCCCATTCCCAGGTGGGAAGAAAAATCAAAGGGACAGAAAAAGCAGAGTATTTCAGACTCCGAAACAATGCTTGTCGTTGACAAGGTTTTGCTACGAGGAAGCTTTCAACGATCTCGTCCCCCTGACACTGGCATGCAGCCAGCTGGCATTTCCGTGGGCTACACTGAGATCCAGTGAATACCATGTGGGCGGTTGTCAACATTAGAAATGGGAAACATAGAGGGGGAGAGATGAGTTGAGAGGTATAACATCAACTTTCAGAGGCTTTTTTATTTCTACCCAGATGGCACAAATATTCCTAGGTATTGGTTCCCACGCACTAGGCATCCTAGGATAATAATTATAAGAAATTAAAGTTCACAGAATACTTTTATATACGTAGGCTTAACTGCAAAGTCAGGACTCTGCAGCCCTGGAATGGATAGATGGTCAGGTACACAGAATTTCTCAAATAACTGCAGTTTTAGAAAAATTGGGGGGGTGATTTCATTTTTTGTTGCTATGGTTTATATCTAAAATGTCCCCCAAAAGTCTCACGCACTCAGAGCTGAGGGATTAGATCACAAAGGCCTCACCAGTGGGTTACTTGTGGCTGAATGGGTTATTAGGGCGCGGAGCCCGGTGAAATAGGTGACTTATGGGGGCATAACAAGCAGTCTCGTCCCCGGTCCCCTTGCCTCTCTCATCCCCCACCTGTCATCGCTCCAGCTTCCTCTTCCTCTTCTTCCCACCCCTTTCTCTCTCTGCTGCTTGGCCGTCCTGAGGTGAGCAGCTCTCTTCCTTTACGCCATTTCTGCCTTGGACCCAGTCAACCACGGATGGAAAGCTCTGCCTGGAAACCACAGATGGAAGCTGTGAGCCAAAATAAACCTTTTCTCCTTCACATTGTGTACGTCAGGTATTTTGTCCCAGCAGTGGAAGGTGACTAAGACATTTGTTTTTATTTATGGTGTCTTAAATTTAAGTGAAATTTAAAAATGCATATTTATGGAGTAGCACATGCGTTTTGATGGACCCACATGAAACTCTGTAATTGAGATTAAAAATATATAGCTCCTTAAACAATTATTATTTTATGGTAAAACCTTCAGCCTCTTCTTTTAGCTTTTTGAAGTGTACATATCATTATCTACAGTCACTGTACTATGCAACAGCAGACCAGGACTTCTGGCTTCTATACAATGGATCGACCCCTCCCCATCCTTCCCCCACTCCAGTTTTTAGTTTGCTTGTGGATCAGGCCCATATAAATTAGTACAAAGAAAGTCCAATTAAGATGAGGACACTGGTCTTCTCCTAAGGACAATAAAACAGTATTCATGTGCTATAACATATGACACATTTACCACTATCACAAGATAAAATATTCACAGTCATATACAAATATCAAAAAGGTTATAGTCAAACCAAAGGGTTGGAATGTTGGTAATATCACTTGCTATTGTTTGATCAAAGTCCCCATTGCCTCCACTTTTTAATCTGCAAGATAGGAACAAGAATGGGATAATAAAGCCCCTGATTTACTGAATCAAGTATAGCTTTGAACAAACCTGATTTTATGCCCAGACATCCTATCTAACAGAGGGCAGTTTAGGGTCACTGATGTTTGTCTTGGGTTTCTTACTTTTGATAGTAGTCAAATATACTACTCATATTTATAACTTGGATCTATGAATCACTTAGTATCTGCCAGATTTTTTGCTCTCTTCATATATATTGTAAATTTAGTCCATATGTAACTCTATGCAGTAAATAGTCTCACTATTACTGTGGCCATTTGTGAGGTTGAAAAACTGAAGCAAAGGGATCCACATCACACAGTGATAAGTTGTGCTACCGAAGCTCCAACCCAGACAGTTTGACCTCAGGCCTTGGGTCCTAATCACTGTGAACTTGGCCTCCTGTACCCTGCTTTACCTGTATCTGAGGGCATGAAAAGAAATAAAAGTAGTAACCTAGTGCATAAGAAATTATTTTATAAATATCAGCTACCAGTATTATCGTAATCAATGTTATTACTACTGTTACTGCTACTGTGAACCCTTTGCTATAGTTTCCTCGGGCTTCTCAGAAGACTACATTCGTTTGAACAGCGAGGCAATCTCCACAGAACTAGCAACTCAAAACAAGTCAGGTACTACAACAGACCTGTCTACACCCTGAGAGGCAGTTTTACGTTACGTCAGTGATGTGGAGAAGATTGGCTCAGACGCACCCATCCCTAGTGACATGGAAGAGAGCGTTTGCGTCCACTGTCGTGTCTGCACACACTTCGGGAAGACGGAGGTATAAAGCAGAGGTAAACATGGGGTAGAAACGGAAGGAAAGAATGCAGGCTCCATTTCCATGCCTTCCCGGTCTTCTCGTGATAAAACACAGATGTGAAGGGCCGAAGATTTAGCTCAGCGGTTCGGTGGCCTGCCTCGCAAGCGCAAGGACCCGAGTTCAATCCCTGGTACCAAAATAAATAAATAAATAAATAAAAATTAAAAAAAAATAAAACACAGATGTGACAGAATATGAAAAGACCAGCAGAGGTGAATATTCAGACCCAGTTCTCAAAGACAAGATTTTAGAAAGCAAAGAGGTGTAAGCAGGAAGTAAGTGGCTTTGGTTAGTGTCCAGTGAAAGGCAAATGTCTTTAATATCTTTGAATCCATCCCTTAAACTACAAAAAGGATCGGGCTTTCTTTTTCCACATGTTACCCCGGGTCACATGTGTATGGCATCTTCACTACTCTCTCCTTCAGACACTTGGGAGTATGGGCAAGCTAGCCTTGTTTCTTTCCTTATGGCAACCATTTCCATGTCTAAGAATTTCACATTCAGCCCCAGAACATACCCTCTGGGTCATCTGAGTCCACTGCTGCTTTTCCATTTTATGTAGAGTCATGATTAAGAAAGAGAGAGCAGCCCCACACAGTGATCACCAGACATAACCAGAGGAAGGTCTGGGTTTTTCAAATACTTAAGTATTAGAGATATGCTTGGAACAAATCACTGTCTGTTTACTGGAAAATCCATTTTTATCTCCATTGCAACTCTCTGAATTCCAATTTTACAGTGCACTCATCTCTCCATTTAGATGTCTCACGGTTTTCTCAAATTTCATGTGTCCAAAACATTAACTTGATCTTCTTAAAAATTGCTCCTCCTACAATTGTACCAATCTCATTAAAAGTAAACCCAGTTCTTAACAAATGCAAACACACACAATGATACCACTAATTAATAGGTGAGAATACATATTTTAACCCAACCTGGTAAACAGACCCAATAATTTAATTATTCCCATTATATATCTTGATATTTTCTGTCCTAACAATCTGTTTTTCAGCATTTTAAACTACCTCATCTTTCTCTTGCTACTTATAAAATATGTTGTCAGAAAAATATAGCTAATGTGACCTAGTGCTAGTCCTGAAAAGTCAGAGTCTATACATTTACCTAATGTCCTCTGCTACAAAATGTTTGATCATTTTTGCTTCATGAACTAGAGCTATAGAGGTATATTGCTTCTATCTCACATTGTTCCAAGAGTGAGATTCTGGTGTTCTCTGCTGGCATCAATGGTTCCAACTATTCAAATCCATTCCTTTTGTGCCCATCTGTGAGTCCTCTGGCCT
Organism: Fukomys damarensis; assembly: GCF_012274545.1. NCBI lineage: Eukaryota > Metazoa > Chordata > Mammalia > Rodentia > Bathyergidae > Fukomys > Fukomys damarensis. The sequence continues at coordinate 30,019,258 of NW_022900945.1, read as the reverse complement.
CCGTACCACCTCACCAGACCAATTCCCTTGTCACAAAGACCCCGGGGAGTCAGGGCTCCTCCCCAGAGCTCATTCCTAAGAGCCACAGAACCATCGCTCCTACACCCATAAAGGTATGGAGGGCTGAACCAGCCCACAGCCCCTCCCCACACTCTACTGTTAGCCCTCACTTTCTCAAGGGGCAGGAAGATTTCTCTCTCTCTCTCTCTCTCTCTCTCTCTCTCTCTCTCTCTCCTTTATCCTCCAGGTTACAAAAGGGACCAGCTTCTAGCTTTCCATTTTCTGTTCCGTTACCTCCTCCACATCAGAGTAATCTGCCTCCAGGACAAGGCAACAGAGTAGAATAAGGACAATCTTTTTAAGTAATTAAATAAAGGAAAACCTTTGAGGGCGGGAGTTTAGCTCTATGTAGAGCACATATGAAGTACAGGAAAAGCCCTGGGTTCAGCCCTCAGCACCAAAAAATAAAGAAACAACAAATAAAATAAATACACTGTTTTACATGCTTTCAGTATGATTCTTGAAAAGATCAATGGGAAGTGAGAAAATGGGCAAACAAAAAACAGTTTTATGTTACTTAATAAAGCCTAGATTTTAAAATGAATGTCTCAATAAAAACATCATAGCTAGATAAAAGCTAAATGAATCTCTTCTATATTCTTGTTATATTTGTCACCATCCTGCACCCAGTCCCCAGTCTTTAGTAGACTGGCATTTTTGGGTTGACTGTTATATAAATATTTACGGAACCTATCCTATGGTCAATGTGCATGACACATTGACCAAAATTTAGATAAACCATCTCTCTCAATCCTCAGAACAACCTTGGAAGGAAGGCATTTGTCTTTTTAGCATTTTACAAAGAATGAAAGTGACACTCAAAGAGGTTAAATTGCTCCAAAGGAATTTGTCTAACAAATATAAGAGCCAGAATTCAGACCTAGAATTGTTTGTCTTATGACCACTGTATTAGGATCAGATGACTTTTAAACATTATCAAACTATTAGTTCTCATTTTGAAACTTCAAGGTGTTTGTCCCTCTAAAATCACATCTCTAACATAAAATTAGACAGATTGGTCAAAATGATTGATCACATGATACAAAGTAAAAGCAGGAAATATGAAAGTATAAGAAAAGAAGGGAAGGAGGGAGGAAGAAAGAAAGGAAGCAAAGAAAGAGAGAAAATAGTCCATAGCACAACTTCCCAAAGGGAAGGAGGGAGGAAGAAAGAAAGGAAGCAAAGAAAGAGAGAAAATAGTCCATAGCACAACTTCCCAAAGACAAGTACAAGTGTGATAAACCCCTATTGTGGTTTTCTGGTTCTCTGTATGTAGCCAGGCTTTTAAAAATTGACTTACACTACACTCAGAGATTAAAACAAATCCAATGTTCCTGAAGTCAGTTTGAGGTATCCATTAAGACAGATCTCTGGGGCCATATCACTAGATTTGGGAATGCTTGTGCCCAAGAAATGTTGTTTGTTATTATTTCTCTTAGCAGTTCTCTTTAAAACCTCTAGTGCTTCCATATACTTTCTACCTCCTTCTGTAATAAGAGGTAAATTTTGTTCCCACTAATAAATGCAGGTTAATCCATTTATTTAAAAACACTGTAGGTGATATTCCTTTTATAAATAGTCCTCAGATACTGCAGCAAATATTCAGCAGTATAGAAAGAATTTAGTGATTATATCAGCATTATGATAACAAATACACAAAATTAAGCAATGAAGAAAACCAAAATAAGTACAAAGAAAGACAGAGAAAGCAAGTTAATCATGATAATTGTAGGATTAGTGAAAATATTCACTAATATTTTAACTGTGCTTTCATAAATCTTACAGATATAATGACTTTATGTTTAAAAAAATAGCCACAACAATTTCTAGCTCCCACCCCACCAGACACAAAAACATGTACACATACCCAAAGTGGACTTGTTATTTAAATTATGCCTGTCTTTTGCTAACTAACAAATTTCAAAAGGGTTTTTATTCACCTTTATAAATCCTAGCATTCAGCCCAGTGCCTGGCAAATAGTAGATACTCAATAAACATTTGTTGAGCCTTTCTAAGGTATTAACTAGGGCCCTAACCTGACTTTTAATATCACTCAACACCGAAGAAAGTGCACATATGTTTGATCTTTTGATAGTGACACAGGTGACCACTAAAAGCTAACATGCATTGTGTACCAAGTCCAGGTAAATGCTGTGCTAGCATTTAACATGTGTTATCTCTTTCGATCTATCCAATAACCCCTGAGTTGGTGCTATTTTCTTCATTTTTTATTTACTTATTTTTTTTAATAGATGAACAAAAGGAAGCCCAGAAAATTTGAGTTTATGTCAAGGGTCACATTGAAATAATGAATTTTAAAGCTGGAGTTGCACATTACCTGATCCCTAAACCAATGAACTTAACAGCAAGCTATTTTTCTTCTACCTTGAATGCCTCATGACCTCAAGCGTCTTGTATATAATTCACACACAGGATGAGTAGAATGTTGATGACAGTTCCTGTCTAAGTTGTTACTATAAAGTTATTCTGCCCAACAACCCACCTCCTGTGGTGACCGAAGCCTTGAAATGTGGGCGGCCTGAACTGAGACGTAGAAGTAAAATACACACCAAATCTTGAGTTTGGAAAAAACAAGCAAGAGGTGATATCTCAATAATTTTTATATTAATCATATATGAAGATGATAATATTTTTGATATATTGGGTTAACCATTTCATTAATCCAAATAAAGCCTGTAGTGTACGTAATAGCACCGCAGGCATGTCACTTCTTAGTTTTACTAAGATTACCATGATCCTATGAGGTGCTAACATTAAAAGCAATGGATAGGAAGTGTACAAGAATGCTACATTATTTTTGCATTTTTATAAGTTTAAATGTATTATAAGATGTAAAGTTAAAAATCAGTTTTATCTATTTATGTTTTTAAATGTGACTTCTAGAAAATGTGTAATTGCGCAAACACAGCTCACATACTTCCCTGGACTGTGCTGTAGCGGAACATCAAACTACAATAAAAACCAAAATACCATCTCCACAACTCGGCATTATCAGTTGCAGCCCCATATTTAGAAAAAATTTAGTCTACTTAATAAGCAGTTTTTATTATTTTTCCCTTTATTGAGTTTATTGGTACATTTTAGGTATACAGTACAGTTACATTCATCAATGGGATCTTGTATCTTTACATGCCAGGTCTTGGTTCTCATTTTTTTCCTTTTGTCCCAGCCCTCCCTTCACCCTCTCCTCCCCTCCCCATTTACAAACAATTTATTTCCATTTTTTTCATTTTCTCATATTTTTTTTCTCTGAAATGAATAGACATTTCTCAGACAAAGAAGTAAAAGCAGCAAGTAAATATATGAAAAAATGTTCCACATCACTGGTCATTCAAGAGATGCAGATGAAAACAACACTGAGATTTCACCTCACCCCACAAGAATGGCTGCCATCAGGAAATCAACCAATAACAAATGTTGGTGGGGGTGTGGGGAGAAAGGAACCCATCTCCATTGTTGGTTGGAGTTCAGACTGGTGCAACCACTGTGGAAATCAATATGGAGATACCTCAAAGGGCTGGGACTAGAGGTTCCATTTGACCCAGCCATCCCTCTTCTGGGTATCTTTCCAAAAGAATTAAAAGAATCATCCCACAGTGACATATGCACACCCATGTTTATAGTGACACAGTTTGTAATAGCCAAAACTTGGAAACAGCCCATTTGCCCAACAATTTGAGATTGGATAAAGAAGATGTGGTTTTTCTATAAAATGCAATACTACTCAGCCATAAAGAATGAGAAATTAGATTCATTCATAGGAAAATGGATACATATTGAGGATATACTCCTAAGTGAAATAAGTAAGTCACACATGTGTAAATACCGAATAGTTTCTCTGGTGTGAATAAACTGTAATAGTATATAAGATCCTGATGATATAACTGACAATGTGAAATGGGAAGAAAGAAAAAAATAAAGCAGTTTTTATTATTGAGAGCTAATTGGGCCATTAGTTAATGCAGCTTCACAATACCATTAAACCAAAGTAAGTAATGATTTGGATTCATAGGTCATCTAATCAATCTATGATTTGAAGCAGAAATACACTGGAACTCTTCTTGGAAGACAAATCTATTTCTCAAATTCTCCTGTAGAGTTTTTCTACCACCTCCCTAAGGAAGTTGTTTTGGTGTTCATGGCATTAAAGTCAGAATATTTTTCTTCTTTGTATAAATAACTAAATATGTTGATTTTATATGCTTTGTTTCTTTGATACCCTTTAAGATCATGAAGTGAGAAAACCATACCCCCCCCAAAAAAAACAAGCAAACAAAGCAAAACAAAATCCCAGTCTAAGGGCAGAGGATAGCTTAAATTTTATGTGCTCACTTGAAAGTGCTGTGACTAACTGTTCACACTTGAAAAATTATACTAAGCATGGTTTAAGTGTAGGGAAATGAGAAAGAAAGTATGCTTTAAAATCTTATCCATCCCTCTTTTACACTTGTGGAGACCATAATGACAAACTAAACACTAAACAAAATTAGTAATTCACGTTAGGCCTCTGCTTGCTCTGGCTGTGTCCAAGCAGTATGATGAGTTCATAAGCACTGACCTCTGAGTCAGTAGACCCACATTCTAGCTGTACCTCTACCTAGTGTCCAGCCTCATGAATCCTCCTCTGTCAAGAGTAGGGAGAATTAGACTTGTAGTTTGGAATCACAGTGCTACCCCATTGGTATGTTGTGAAATCAATTTCATAGATGAAGGCCAATTTTCTTTAAAATGAAATAAAATTAAAAACTCTAAGAGTTCAATACATGTATTAGGAATCAACACTGTTTCATGAAACTGTTGTTATGTGTTTGTGTATATATATATATATTTTGTACCCCTATATACACATGTGTATTCTAGAAATATATGGTACTATCTGTTTTGTGTACTGGATTACAGTATAAAATGTTTATGCTTATTCATAAATTCATTTGAGAATCACTGCTTAACTCCGAAATAACATGCTCAAAACAAGGAATGAACCATGTTTAAGCAATGAATCCAATGCCCAATGCTCCTCCCAGTGACCTCTAAAGATGGCCGCCATCACTTCCTTTCTTCCCTGTACACACGTGCTGCTCTTTCATCTCCTAGGAAGTGAATCTATTTCTCCTCCCTTGAAATGAGTTGTTCCTGTCCCTCGCTTTCACCAGTACACTATGTGTGAAGTTGTGTGCTAGGACAAGCTGTGGGCTTAAAAGGACAGGAGAGCTCTTGCTTCTTTCTTCCTGGAAGACAGCCACAGTGGAAGAAGTCAGACCTCTCTGAGACCAGGATGTTATTAGGAAGCCCAAATTAATCACAGGAAAAGGTCATGTGGAGAGAGATGCCTTCTCAGCCCCTGGCTGTCCCAACCATCCCAGCTGAGACACCAGTCATGGAAATAACAATCCAGCTCCAACCAACAACATAGGAGCAGAAGAACCACATCACTGAGCCCAAACTAGGTTGTAGAATGACAGGAAATAAAATATTGGGGTTTTTTTAAGGAACTAAATTTTTGTATAGATTGTTACTGAAACAGTGTCCATAGAATCATGGCATAATTGCTGCACATTATGGGGGAACTAAGTGCTCTTTGCTAGTAACAAAGCCCCAGTTTATCCTCAAGTGCTCATTTCATAGCACACAGCATCAATATTTACCTTGTACTTTTTAAGAACACTAGCAAACCAAGGAATATGTAATGCAAATTGCCACATTTTGCTGACAACATAAATAACTTACTAGATGCAAGCTCAGGTTGTAAGATCTGAGGAAGTCTATTAGATTCCTGCAAATAAAAGATTTCAGATATCTCTAGATTTTCCGAGTTGTTTAATTTGCTAAAGTGTGGATAGAAACGAATATTTTGGAGGACAGATGCAGAAGGAAAAAAAAAACCTGTGTTTTTCGACTTTTCTTCTGACAAGCAGCTGTACGTACAAAAGTGAAAAGCGAAACGTAGTGAATTATTTGCAAGTGACAGCTCTTTCATTTGTCCCCACAGCTGCTGTCAGGACCACCACTGCCTCAGCTTGATCCAATTATGGCACTGCGCACCGTATCTCATAGCTCCGTTCGCTCTTCTCCTGTCTTAGGGTCCGTAGCTCATTAACGTAAGATCTGACAGGCTCGGTCAATGCTGAGCTAGAGCTGGTGGCTTCTCTTTATTTGGGCACAACCACAAGTTTCATGGAATTATATTTAGTTACAGAAAAGGGAGGGTGCCTATTGTTGGCAGAATGTTTCATCACCCTGTGATGTATCCCAGTGTGAACAGTGCAACAAGTAAAATTTCCAGGCTTTTTCATCCAAAGCATCTCGATCCCCTCGCATCCCTTTTCACGAGGGCAGAGTGCCACTTCTTGATTAGAAAAATATCTCTAATGAGTAGGCTATAAATTCATATGGTGTTTTGAGACATGATTCAAAATGTTCTCTTTTATTTTAGTGTTCTTGCTTATCCTCCTAGAGAGTCATAAATAACAGTGAATGATAACCAGGAGCTTGGTGAGGAAATTCAGCTCCTTATCCTTTAGTGAGTTTCATTTCCTTTCAAACTGACAAGGCCTTGGTTTCCGACGGTCTGCCTTAATTTATCCTCTATGCATTAGATCTGCCTTTCGCACTGGTTCACAGCGTAGTCCACATGGAAATTAAATACACTCACATTTGAAATGAGAGTACCTTTCCTCGCTGGCATTTGTTTCCAATACGATATACTTATTTCAGTAACAAGGTTCAGTGGTTAAAGACATAGTCAGACCAGAGCTAGGAGAACAGTCAAAGGATCGAAGTGATTTCCAGGTTAGTCAGGCAAAAGTAGCTGAAGGAGAAAGGGCTCCCAGGGGCCTGGTAGGTTCTGCCTGAATTATCCAGATAATTGCTTCAACCCTTTACCCTGACAATGGAGACCTGAAGTAAAGTGATGTAGAGTCCAACAGAAGTTTATTTAATTTATTTTTTCACTTTCCATTAATAATGACAGAAATGAATGTGAGTGGATTTCCTGTCAGGGTTTGGAGCAAGGCCTCAATTCTATTGTTATGAGGTTTGCTTACGGATTCTAAAGTGTTACATAGGGAAATTCTAAAATGAATGAAAAAACTGCAAAAACTGCTAAATTTTGGAGAGTTAGAGGGCTCAAGACCATCATCTTTTTTATCACTTGTACTCTTTCTTTAGAAAATCTCATACCCCCATAATTTTAAGTACTGGCTATATTCCCAAACTTACAGCTCTGGCTAGAACCTTTGAGAGGACACGATACACCACTGCAAAAACAGCTGCCTATTTTCAGTCGTGCTACTGTTTCTAGTACTATGTAGAGCTAACATATACTAAATGTTTTCTATGGCAGTGTGTTACTTTAGCTTTTATAGGCAAGACCTCACAGGTCTAAGCTGTAGAATTTATAATAATTTCTCTTGTATAGATTAAAGAAGTGAGACTATGTAAGTTGTCCAAATTTCTGCTTACAAAGAAATGGAAACCAGAATAGAAAGTAGATCTGTATGATGTTTAAATTTGCATTTAGAATATACTGCTTCCTTATTAACAGTTTCCTCCATCCATCTGTAATTTGGCATATGCCACTTTGAATTACCATGATGGTGATGATGTTGATGGTGATGATGATGATGTTGATGGTGATGATGTCTCTTTGTTAAGTCCTGCTTTCTCCCCTTCCTAGTGATGACCCTTATAGTGGGGACCTGTCCAGTGTTTCTGCGTGCTTCACTCTGGAAAAGCTTTATATGTTACATTATTGCTGCTTTTCAGGTTTCATAGAAAGCCAGCATCATAATTAATAGCCTGGCTAGAAGCCTAAGTCAGAGATTTAAAAGAGCATCTTTACTACTCAGGGTTGTATCCTGTTACCTAGGTCTTTAAGAAGCCATACAACATGTTGTCCATGCTGTACCTGATTTAAGGGAAGATAGTGAGCTTTTTCTGGCTTCCTCTGAAGAATATACTTTGTAGGGATGTATGGAAATAAATAATAAATGCAGGCCAGATTCCTTTAGCTCAGAAAATTGTACGTTGGAGGTCATCAGGCCAAAATTGAGAACACCAACATAAAAAGCCTTTTGAGGGTAGAGGTTTATAATTCATGGGACAAAAGATGTAATCAAAAGAATTGTCCCTAACACTACTGGGAATCAGTCTCTTGTCTTAGGGCTGATTTTTCCCATGTTTTTCTCTTTTGTCACATTGTGCTGTCATTTAGTGTCAAGGGGGGGCAAGTTCTCTTTTCCTTTGTCACTAATCATTGCTGACATGTAGTTAAAAATCTTTTCCTCCAGAGTAGCTGCCCGTGGTGTTTTAGGTCAACCTCACTCTGTGTGAAAATACTATGCTTGGAGTCTCTAAGTCTGGGATCTGAAAATACAACCAAGCGCACTGTATGCTGACACATTACCACACGTCAGGCTGGGTCATCCTCCACTGGGGAAAGCATGCTGTCCAGCAGTGTGCAGCTCGTCCAGCAGGGCTGTGCTCAAAGCTCCCCTAGGGGCAGCAAGCCTTTGGGGAAATTCCAGTGTGGAAACTGGCTTCTTCTTAACTTTTTGAACTAGTTACCTAACAGTTCAACACTAACAAGACACAAGGCTTTTTGTTTCTTCTGATTTTTATTATTATTTATTCTAGCAATTCATTGTTAGAGTTAAAAAAAAATGCTACTGACTTTTTAAAAATCAAATTTACTGAGATATAATTTATACCCATATATAGTAAAAGCTACCCTTTTTGATGCACAGTCCTATAAGTTCCAATAGATGCCTTATAACCACAGGACAATTCTTCCCCCACAAATATTCACCCATGATACTGTCACCACACCTTCTGCACAGACTCAGTCCTTGGCAACCACTTATCTGTATTGTGCATTATTCTTTTACAATAATATACCATGTACCCTTGTGAGCCTTTTCCTTTATCAGAGTGTTATTCCAATGCCTCCATGTTGGTATGAGAATCGATATTTTATTCTTTTTTGTTGCTGTATAGACTTCCACTGCAAGGATATATACACACAGCAACTCCTCAGCTGAAGGCCATTTGGATTGTTTCCTGTTTTTGTCAATTGTTAATGAAGACACTCTAAATATGTGTGTACAGGATTATATCTGACCATAAGATCTCCCCCCTTTGCGTAAATATGAATTGTTGCATATATGTATTTAAATTTATAAGAAACTTCCTGTTTCCCAAATAGGCTTTTCAACATTGCATTCCTAACCAGCGGTATATCCAAGTTCTTGCTGTTCTGTGTCTCCTCTAGCATTTGGCCCTCTCAGTATTTATTTTTTGTTTGTTTTTAACCATTTTAGTTGATGTGAAGTGACATTTCACTGCGACTTTTATTTGCATGTCTGTAAAGAATAAATGGTGTTCTATACCTTTTTGTGTGTTTACTTTCCATTTTACTTCTTTTTTGGTATAGCTTTAGGTCAAAACTCTTGGATATGCTTTAATTGAGGTTACTTTTCATATTACTGAATTTTGAACATTCTTTATGTATTCCAAGTACAAGTCCATAAAATATTAAAAAACATTCAAAAGGACCACATTATATTCCATATTAATTATTGTAGGGACAGAAAGAATGTGATACTTGTTCCCACCCATCACAAGGGTCATGGCTGAAACTCCTATAACAAAACACAGATTAGCAAGAGAAAAGGCTAAACAATTTATTTAATTAATGCTGTCCATAACATGGGAGACTTCAGAAAAGAAGATCAAAAGACTTAGGAATCTGTCTTTTCGCTCCAGTTGGACACAGGGTGTACTGTCACATAGAACTGTACCTGGACACAGGGCTATGACTAATAGCGACAGAGAAAGACCCTACAAGGCCCCAGTGTTCACACTCTTCTTGGCCTTTCTGGGCGGCGTTCCATCTTTCAGTGGGGCGGGGTGCCTCTAGAATGAGAGTTTTCAAGAGAGAGGAAGGTTTCATGGCTGGCTTTGGGGGAGAGGAGTTCTAGTCTCTATAACTCACCTTGCATAAGATGAAATTCTGATTAAAGTTGGGTGAGAAAGAGGGGTGGTAGGCAGGAGGGCAGCAGAAGATTAGAGGCTGTGTGAGTTCCGAGGCCCTTCCATTGTCTGTCAATTTAAAGTGCTCAACAAGCCAAGGCATCACACTTTGGGGTGTTGTGTCCTCAGCGCCAACCCTAAACTCTCTCTTTTACCAGAAGTCTGGCAAGAGCGGGTACTTTGAACCCTTGCAGTACATGAGGCACAAAGTGATTGGAAGGGGAATGCTACTCGGTCTTAGTCTTCCAGAGAAGTCAGTTAACAAACGGCCCTCTCCCTGGCTCAGCTTTGGTGCCACCTTCTCTGTCAGACATATTTCCAGGCAATCTCATCCAGTCATGGGCTGTAATGGTGCCCAGATGTGTATCTGCAGCCGGATCTTATTTCAAGCTCCAGGTTCCTATCTCCACCTGCCCAATGTGACATCCCCACCTAGGAATAAGTAAACATTTAAATGTAGCGCGTGCCCCTCTGATCTCTAAAGCTCCCACCCCAATTCTCCTCCTTCCAAATAATAGCAACTTTATTTTTGCAGTGACTCCAGCTAAACACTCTGAGACGATTGTTGACACCTTTCTTTCTCTTGATCCATACTGCCAATCCATCACTGGGTCTGTTCTCTACATTGAACATGTGGAGAATTTGCTTCCTTCTCAAAAGCTCTATGAGAGTCATTGTAGGCTCCACCGACTCTCACTTGGATGACCGCAGGGGCCACCGGAAATATTTTTGTTTCCTGTCTTATTTTTATGTTTCTCCCCTCAGCCCCAATTCTACATCAACATGCCTATGGGAGTACTCAATGCAAAGCATAAGGCTCATTTTGCTCCTCTACTTAAGCCCTGAAGTAGTAAAAGTTAAAGCCAATGACCCCACGATGGTTAACAAGGCTTTTGTGGTCTGTTCCCTGTCCAATGATCTCCCAACCCTTTTCTAAAAATGTGTTAGAATTCTTTTACTATCACCAGAGTCCAAAGGAAATCTGCTATATAACTTAAAGTTAAATGTCTACATTAATACCGAGCATACAGTGAGTCAAGAATATGGCCAAAAACAGAATTTAGCACCTTGCCCACTGCGAATAGAATTGTGTAACTAGTAGATATCCTGCCTTTCCAGAAGCTTTAATACCCTTATTAAAAATTAAAAATAATTAACCAGTTATTAATTTCTGGGTGCTTCACATAACGTTTTAATCCTTGCCATAACCCTGCACAGGGTACTAATTCCTGAGGCCGTGAGCCCAAGATTCAGGATGGTAACTAACTTCCCTCAGGCCAAGCAGATGTGAAGAGAGCCCAGGCAGCCACACTCCAAATGTCATCTCACTATGGCCTTATCCTTTTTTCTTCCTCATAACTATGACAAAAAATCAAAGGGGAAAAAATACAAAGATTATTTATCCTATGTACCTTATACAAAGCACTAGCAAAGAGAAGCAGTTTTATGATTTTAATTCTATCTTCAAAATACTCTGTACATACGTCTGTCTGTCTTTGCCCTACCCTCTCTACCACCACTCCTCCTCCTCACCCTCCTCCCCACTTCTTCTTCTCCTTCTTCTTCATCCTTTTCTTCCTCCTTCTCTGCCCATACCTAAGTTTGTGGAAAGGCCTTGTGGCTTGGAGAAAAATGCTGCCAGTGAAATTCCCGAACCTGTGAAGAGAACGGAGACTTTAAGGTAGATGAATCCAGTTCTCCTACTCTGGAAACCAGCCCACCTGATCGCTATATAGATCTACTTGGCTTTATGCATTAAATGTTCCTGAAACCTTGTCTATAAAATAAATATTTGTATACAACAATCACATATTCTCAGTACCTTCCTTTGCGATTTTAAAAATGTATTTCTATACACAAAGAAAAATGTTTGCTCCAGTATTACAAAATGATGCTGGTGTGGCCAAATGTGTACCTGAAGGAATATTCTGACTTTGTCAACAACACTCATGCAGGTTCATCAAAGGGACAACTGATCCATTTGATCATTGCTGCTGCTGTAAAAGCACAACTATGTCAAAACACATAATCAATTCTCTTTCAAATATTTAAACAGCTTTCCTAGTGGCCCTGATGCTGGATACTTCATATAACCCAGAGGAAATGAATGGAAATCCTTTCAAAAGAGAAGTCAGGTATCCTCTGCTCTGCATTTAACAGTTAAGCTACTAGTACCCTTTTATCTATGCACTCCACCAATCAATAAAAGTTTGCTAACCTTAATGAGGATTTAATTGATAAAAAAGAGATTCAATGTCTCTTACCTGATAAGAACAATGGTAGTGACAACTGAGACAGGAAGAATCTTTTGGGGACTTCCATAAACCCTGAGAACTTTGGAGTGAGGCATCACATACAAAAATTAGAATGTGACGTCAGTGTGCTGGCCACATAGACACGGTTCTGTGAAAATTGGATAACTAATGTGGAAGAGTCCCGAGTTCCTTCTCTTTAAAAATGTGTATAGTAATATAAATTTTATAGTTATCCATAGGATCAAATATTTAACTTATTCACATGTTTTCTTATTTAATCCTCATCACTCATTAGGTTAGTAATCTTATTGCAGTCAGAGAAAGTGAGAAACTGAGGCTTGGGTAGTTTGACTCATTTACTTAATGTTGAGCAGCTACCAGGATTTGAATTATGGTCCTTCTTGAGGTAAAGAATGTACCCTTTTTAGCAAAGCAATTTATTGCCGGCCCTCAAATGCATTTCTATATTTAATGACAAACATATTGATACACAGATAAATATTTATCAAATAAATGAATGCATGTAAGAGGTGTATAAATGTGAATGTGTGTATATATAACATACACGTAGATCCATACCAGCGAAATTCTAGTAGCTATGGGAGCCAGGGGGACAGAATTCATCTTTAATAGAAGTGACCATCCATAACCAATTATCCCAAATTGAAGAAACAAAACAAACACAACAAACTCTAAAATAGATATGGATTGGTTTTTCCTATGATGAATTCAAAGATTTCCTAGAAAAATGTTATTTATTCAAATGAGAATTATTGGCTTTAGAAATTGTTGTTCAAGACAAAATATTCAGAGCAGAAAGACATGCATTGGTGGTTATAAATCAAACTATTTCTGACAAATAAAATCTGCTGTAATTATAAATATGGCCAAATTTTGGCCAGTTTCCTAATACAATGTGAGAACGTGTTTATATCGCTACTAAGACATTTGAATTAATAGATCTATTTTAAAAAGAGTTGACATTTTGGTTAATTTTGAATGGTCTTTAAAGGAGTGGGGATTTTTGCATTCTGGCTAAGTTGACAGGCCAATTTACAGATTGGAGTTTTAGACACACAAAAGCCATTATCAGCCACTGCTGAGAATTCCCAGTGAGGGACCCTTTTGTTACCACTGTTGGTGGCAGCTACTGCTTCTAGTCTTCTCTGCTCAGGGACTCCTTAATGAGGTAAAGACTGAACTAAATAAAAAGAGCAGAATTCTTAAGATCAGGTGTGTTTGGTTCTAACCCCACTTTCTTTACTTATTCTTCATTTAATGAAGATTTATTTACATTGAGCAGACACTAGCCACCAGTCACTTTCTTAGGCGGTGGCCATAATCAGACCAGTGATTCTTAGCACACAGCTCGATACGCCAGCATCTCAGCTTCCTCTCCTCTGGACCCTTCTCTGGAGAGGTGGGTGGGAAGAGCTTTTGTTTCAAAAACCACACCAGCAAACTGCACCTTTTGACCAAGTTAGAGAAAGATCTTCTCCATTTCTGGGTCACCAATCACTAAGGCATAAAATTGTGTTTCTACTGCTAATTTTGAACAGGGCAACAATCAGTGTGTAAAGAAGAGCCCTGCCCATTCCTTGGCTCTGACTGTCCCACTGGCTCACAAGCTATTCTGAAGACTTCTAAGTCTACTATCCTGAAAGCCAGGGGCTTTCTCTGGCTTTTAAAAGAAGTAGGCCCTGCCAGAAATTTTGGAGAAATTAATCGCTCCCAGAGCAGCATTTAACAATAATGGAGGAGAATAAATACTCACCTTCCCTACCCCTTGGCTGGGACACTCCTAAAATATATTCCTCACAGTCTCCCGAAAGTTGAGAGGGGCTTGAGACATGGTCATCCACTGCACAAGTATTGGCTTCCTTCATTTCCTGTCTTATACCCTGACTCTTCTGTCAGTGATTCCTGAGGTCACCTTCCAAATAAGCCAAAAATGCTCAAATCCTTGTTTCAGATCTCCTTTCTGCTGGACCCAACCTGAAGACAAAGGCCTAGTGTCTTCAGTGAATTCTTTTATGAAGCAACGGAACATGAGCAGAAATGTGTTTTGTGTATCCAAAGCACAGGCCACACCTCCACAAACACAGCCTCTGCTGGTCTTCTCTGAAATGAACTTTTGCCATTTCCCTACTCCTACTCTCAAAATCTTATGGTCAGAGCCAAATTTGGGTATTAGAAAGAAGAGATTTAGATTTGGTGTCATCCATGTCAATTAACGTAAGAATACTCTAGAAAGTAATCCAGCCTAGTATATCTTTGATTTAAACCCAGGATTGTTCTCATAAAACAAGTTCAAAGGTGTGTTAATAAGAAGAATAGGGCCAGGGATTTAGTCCAGTGGCACCATGCCTGCCTTGCAAATGCAAGGTCCTGAGTTTGATCCCAGGTGCCAGAAAAAAAAAAAAAAGAAGGAGAAGGAGGAAGAGGAGGAGGAGAAAATTAAATCTGTCCCAAAGATTAGGCACAGTGTCTTATATAGGAAAGCATCTCACGAAAAGTAGGGGCAAGGAGAGTTAAACATGTATTCAGTACAGCCTGCAGGCTCTAACTGTGAACTCATTTTGGACAATAAAAATCAGCCGATTTGAAAGAAAAAGCAGAGATAGGTAGGAGAAACCTAATACCTCATGTTCTAGGATTTGTTTGACATGGAAGAATATTCTACCATGGGTGTTGTGTTTTGGGGAGCATTGGTGAAAGGAAAGGATACAGGTAGTTTGGGGAACATAGATGAGAAAGTACTTTAAAAGGCTTGAAGAAGAAAAATAGGGAGAATTGGTGAGCAGGAAAGCCTGCACTCAGACCCGCAAAACCAAGATCATGAGGCTTTGTTCCTTTGTATAATGCACAAGCACCACAGTTTTACCCCTTGTTTCCTCTGACTCTGTGTGATTTGAGAACAATTACGTAAATTCTTCAATAAAGAACTACTGAAAACATTCATTATGTCTCTTCTGGTGGCCGGCTGAGGCAGACAGTACAGTCAGCCCCTAGTGGACTGGAAGATGGAGAAGTAAAGCCACCCACTAGCAATTACCCAGCCTGGAAAACAACTTAACCAATTGGCCAGAGGAAGCTAGACACTCTTACAGGAAGGAAAGGCCTTGCCACTTAAGTGGTCCTATGTTTCCCTTCAGTTCAAGAATTTGGGGAAGAGGATGTTCTCAGCCATCTACCTCTCTATTCTACCTCAAAACATATATATCCATTCCCAAGAGTTACATTTCAAGAATGTTTGCATTTTAACTGACAGAGGCATTCGTGTGGTGGCAGTGTGGTCATGGTTATTGATGTCTGAAAGTAGAGATAATTGAGGGGGTGGCTTGGTGTCCTTCTGTCCACTCCGTCCCACCACTAGTATGGTGGGCAGCAGTCTTCAACAAAAAGGGATGCAAAGATTAATACTTAGAGAGCTTTATTCATAGAAGATGTTGTGAGTTCTGGAAACAAGTTACTCGCAAGTTAGGTAACAGATTACATCACAGCTTTAGGAAGAATGTCTTTCTTATCTCCAGCCCCACCACACTTCCCCATTTACAGGGCAGCTCAGTCCTTCCAAAGACCTATGGGGACCCCCACCAGGCAGCCGCTGAGTTGGAACGAGTCTTCTCTCAAAGGGCACTGCTGAGGCTGGTGAAACATTTTGCAAAGAACTTGAAGGACTAAATCCTAATCTATGCTGCAGCAAGCCCACCATTAATGGAGGATCCAGTACACTGGAAGCCCAAATGAGCAAGCCGTGGTTTTACACTGGTGCAGTTCCAGGAATAGTGTTTATATTCTGTCATGTATAAGAATGTGTAAGACTTAGTGCTTTATTACCCGAATAGTTAGACTCCAGAAAGGTAGTGAATACACAAATGGAGCCGAACTCTCGCTGCCTCTACATTAGTGAAGGTGATTCTGCAAAGCTCTTTGGGGACAGCCATGACAAGGATGGAAAAGATTCTGTAGCCTTTGAAATGTTTTCCAACTCTCAGACATATGTAAGAATAAAATATGTTATAAAAAGAAAAGGAAGGCCAGGATGCAATCAGAAATGGGAGTCAAATCCATCATATGCTTCTGAGTGTTTTAAAACTTATTGTTAGGAAGGTGGCTTCACCAACTGTTCCCTAGGAAAAATGCATAATTCTAAAAGCAAACAGAAAGGGAAAAAAGATTATATTTTGCTGATTTCACCTGTCATTTTGACAATTGCTTAAACATCTACCTAATTCCCAGATAAGGACTGCTGAGTTATTTTACTCTGTATTGAGTTTTTCTTCCACAGGCTTTGTGAAAAATGGACCACTGAAGGAGAAGTGGACAGAGGAAGTAACTCATTGTGGAAGAAAAAAATATATATAATTGTGCATGCATCTCTAGCCTCCATTGTTTAAGACAAGACTGACAATAGACCACAGATTCCAGTCCTGAAAATCTTGAGACATGAAAACCAACTCATTCTGTTGAATTAGATCCCTCACCACCATCATCATCATAGCCTGTCCATCCAACATACTAGTGAAGTATTTTTTTTAACTAATAGCCATTGAAATGACCATTGAAGGATGACTTCACCCAACAATTAGTCCAACAGCCCATTTACCAGTCCTTTCCTCATCAACAACATGCCCTCCCTTCACTTGTCAAGGAATTCTTTGTTTAAAAAAGAACTAGATTGCTTAAATGGATCAGTTATCTTACAAATAAGAACACATTGTCTTTAAACTTATGTTCAGAAATATCTGCTAAGGATAATGCTTTATTTTGAGAAATAAAAGGCAAAATGCTAGGTGTCACTAGGCCAGGGCCCTTGCCCTGCTTGGTAACCTCTGGATGTTTCAGGGTCCTTATCCACATAGTGCAGTGAACATTGTGTGTGTTCACCCAAGCTGTCTATGGACCTCACCTTCTTTAGAGCTTCACTTCTGGTAGTAAAGCACAGAAAGGTATATCTCCAATCACATACATTTT
Source organism: Fukomys damarensis (assembly GCF_012274545.1). Lineage (NCBI taxonomy): Eukaryota > Metazoa > Chordata > Mammalia > Rodentia > Bathyergidae > Fukomys > Fukomys damarensis. The sequence continues at coordinate 30,001,915 of NW_022900945.1, read as the reverse complement.
ACACATTCACAGGATGTTTTATGAGGTGTGAGGTCTTCTTGTGGCAAAATCACTTCTCAGTAGAAGAGAAATCCAAAGATGGCTTGTTTAGTCAGGTTAATCTAATTCAACACATATATTCAAGAGGGAAGTTGGGTAGAAAACTTCAGAAGCTGTACAATCTAAGAAAAGTTTCTGATGTCAAGAGTTCTACATATTTTTAAAGTAAAAATTTATGATCAAGAAAGTTACTTTAGGGGCCGGGGATTTAGCTCAGTAGTTCTGGTTCCTGCTTTGCAAATGCAAGGATCTGAGTTCAATTTGCAGTACCAAAAAAAAAAAAAAAAAAAAAAAAAAAA
>NW_022900945.1:29986359-30001323 GCF_012274545.1 Fukomys damarensis | reverse complement strand
AAAAAAAAAAAAAAAAAAAAAAAAAAAAAGTTACTTTATAAATTTCAATATGTAATAACAAATGGCTAACATTTGGGTGTTTTGACTAAGAAAAGATACTGTAGAAAAGACCAGGGCTAGTGTGTATTGTGAGATTTAAAGTTAACTGGTTAATTCTTTATATAATCTAGATAATAGTCCTTTGTCTGAGGAGCAGCTGGTAAAAATTTTTTCCCCAGATTGTTGGTTGTCTCTTAGTTCTGTTGATGGTTTCTTTTCCAGCGCAGAAGCTTTGTAATAAAATGAGATCCCAGTTGTTGATTCTTTCTGCTAGTTCCTGTGCTACTGAGGATTTGTTCACAAAATCTTTTCCTATGCCAATGTCTTCAAGAGTTCTGCCTAACTTATCTTCCAGCAAGTTTAATGTTTCTGTTTCAATATTTAGATCTTTAATCCACTTGCATTTTAATTTAGTGGGTTTGAGATCCAGTTTTTCAACACCATTTATTAAAGAGGCTATCTTTCCTCCACTGAGGATGGTCAGCTCCTTTGTCAAAGATGACGTAGCTGAGTACATCTGGATTTGTTTTTGTGTCTTCCAATCTGTTCCACTGATCCTCAGATCTGTTTCTTTGCCAGTACCATGCTGTTTTTATCATAGTGGCTTTGTAGTATAGTTTCAAATTGGGATTTGTTATACCTTCTGCCATGTCTCTGTTGCTTAGGATGGCTTTTGCAATTCTAGGTCTCTTCTGGTTCCAAATGAATTTTTGGATTATATTTTCTAGTTCTGTGAAATATAGTGTTTGAATTTCAATCAGCATTGCATCGAATCTGTATAGCAGTTTTGGTAGTGTGGCTATTATGAGAAATTAGATTCATTCATAGGAAAATGGATACATAATGAGGATATACTCCTAAGTGAAATAAATAAGTCACACATGTGTAAATACTGAATAGTTTCTCTGGTGTGAATAATCTATAATAGTACACAAGATCCTAATGATATAATTGACAATGTGAAATAGGAAGAAAAGGGGCTAAAGGTATAGGGGAAGTGGGAAGGGTAGGGGAAAAGGAATAAGGGAAAAGAAAAAAATAGGAGAAAATGGAAATTATGTGCTTGTAAAGGGGGAGGTGAGGAGGGGGGTGAAGGGAGGGCAGGGACAAGGGGAAAAAATGAGAACCAAGACCTGTCATGCAAAGGTGCAAGATCCCAATAATGAATGTAACCATACTGCATACCTGAAATGTACCAATAAACTCAATGAGGAAAAAAATTGATTGGTTAGGCTGCTCTGTGATGACAGCACACTAGTCAGCTTAGCCTTGTTTGACTCTCATTTGTCCTTAACAATAAATAAATAATCCTAGGAGGTAATTATTAGTATTATTCTCAGACGATGAAGTGAAAAGTCACACGGAATTTCACTGCCATGGCATAAATCCAGGTTTGTCTGAAGTAAAATCCGTAAGTCCTTCCTCCAATCCTTTAGGACACACTGAGCTGCTGAGTAGCTTGGGGCATGCTTTCGGAGAGACGGACGCAGACTGAGTGCTTGGGCCATACTTGTTACATAAAATCTCTTCCAGGCACAGCAGATGCCATTCTCAGGGCTTGAGTGAGTACTACATGCTGAGATTGTCAGCAGAATTTGAGTTTGCAGAAAAAAGGAAGACCTAAATCAAAGTGTATATCTTTCAGACTGATTCGAAGTCCTGGGACCCCCCTCCTTCCCATTCCAACCAGATGGGAAGCAGGTTGACACAGTGCCCAAAAAGTGTTGAAAGGAAAATATATTACAGAAAGGAACTTTAAAGAGGTTAAAGCAGAAGCATCTAATCTTATATCACCAGACGCTGTTCCGCGTATTCTCTGCCTTCGTCTTCATCACAGCCATCTTTTAACTGCACAGAGGGAAATAAGATCTGCCCACTCAAACCCAACAAAGTTCCGAAAAGTAAATGAAAATGTGTGAAAAGTGTTTGAATCTCATTGAAATTGGTTAAATAAATCCAGGCTGCTCTTTTTATGTATTATTACAAATTATCACTGGTATCATAAGTAGCAGCCGTTCAAAAGGAGCTCTCCTCCGTGTCTATGCAAAGACTTATTTCCACCACCCACTCAGTGGCTTCGATGAAACTGCTCTTCCATTTGTAAAGAAAACCAGCAATGGGCTCCAAAACAATTTGCTTTGGATTATATTTGAAATGACACATCCCCAGCAAGTTCCCACTGCATAATATACTTCTCAGTTCTCTCAACCCTCTGCATATTCACGATTCTTTCCTTAGTGTATGTGTACGTGGCTGTATGCGGAAGCCAGACTCTCCTAGGACCCAGACAGAAGAAATGAATGCAGCCTCAGGGGAAACGCTAAGGCGGTGACACGAAGGTGATGCAAAGGTCTTAAGGGTCATCCAGTATTATTAAGCTTAAAGCATAGCCCTGACTTCCAAGGAAATAGAGCCAACTGAAACTAGCATCCTCAAATTTAAAAGAAATAAAATAAAAAAGAAAGTTGTATTTACAACTCTCATGTTAAAATAACTCAAAAGAAAGAGAAAGGCATTTCCAGGGAGAAAAGAATTTTTTTCCATGGTCACTGAATAGGCGAATTCAGTGCTGTTTAGCAAAGCTCTGTGCGGGATGCTTTTTAACTCAATTTAGTCCCCACTTTAAATTCTGTTTCTGGGGGCAAAAAAGGGGTTTTTGTAGTGCAGAGCCAGGTAATAGTCAGCCTCCAGGATAGTCTGAAGCTTATGAAAGTCTTACTCTTGCCTTTCATCTCTCCGTAAAACTGTACATTCTCCTGATTACCCTAAATTACAATGTTTGCCGCCACTCTCTTTAATCAGATTTGAGCAATTCTGTTTAGTTAAGAAAGAAAAAATCACATGGCATTTCCCTTTCGTAAGATTCTGCTCTTCATAAGAGGAGAACATTCTGTTATCCTCCCTTGCTCCCCATGAGAGATTTCTCTTTTAATGTTTTGAAGCCATGATTGTTGTGTATCAAGAGGCTCAGTCCTGGCCCCATGGTGGTGGATTGGATTACTTTGCTGATTTCTTACCTGCAGTGTAAGACTCCCATGTAGATTAGGACATGGTTTAAGAGGAATTATCTCCTTTTTTTAATAGATCACATACTGAGCCTCAAGCTCCAAATCCAACAGAAAATCAAGCTAATTGTTCATTTCTTCCAGGATATCCCTGAAGGGTAATTGACCTCTGCAAAGCAACTTCTTAGTAGGAAACTAAATAATTAAGTTAAAGAAAATACATTTTTGCTCACAATTCTAGTTGGAAAGGTCTTTTTTTTGTAAATGTGATGAGATTATAACTGTGAATTCATTTTATACAAAAGATAAATGCACCTTTTCCTCCAGCCTATTTAGAACTACTTATTTTAAGCAGGACACATATGCAAATGATTATCTGTTGTAGATCAAACCTTCATCTGTCAAGTTATTATGATGAATAATTTCAACCAGATCAGACTCTTCCTCACTGAATTCTTCACCCATTAGGCTAAGCCTTACACTGAAGCACACAATTTAGACAGTTTTATAAAATGAAAGTTGAGATGTTTTCCTCAATGGGTCTAACTGCCTATGCTGTAAATTTTCAACAGGAACCATGATTTACACTCCTCAAACTATAAAACAAATGGTACTTGCCAACTCCTGATTCGGTAAGAGCACAGATCAACAGTCCTGATGAGGTAGTTAGACCTTCCATGATGTTTAAAAGCATCTCAACCTAAGCGGTATAATACATAGCCTTCTCAAAATACAAGCACACTAAAAAAGAATTCAATAAAGTAACAATTATTCTTACAATTTTAGAGCCCATGATATCTCCTGGAATCAATTCCAATTTGAATCAATTCAGTTGATGCAATTTTAACTTAACAATTACAACCTCTAAAAGGAGTTTTGCCACTAAATATTTCAAGGTGCTACAGAAAGATGAAATAACGTTCTTCAGCACGGCCTAAGGCATGAGAAATCTCCCCTCAGAGAGGGCCACTGTGCCAGCTCACTATACAACCCTTTCCAGCCCCAAAGTCTCTAATTTGTAAATTGCTGAATCAGTTTGTGCGCATTTGGAAAATTACTGCTTTCCTGCAATTTTGTGTAAGCTATTGCTAAATTGTTCTGTTGAATGTTAGTGAAAAATTATATTTTTAAACCACCTCTGAATCCTAAAAGCCCATGGCACAGTATTCTGTTTATGTGAGCAATTTAGCTTTATTAAGCAGCATGACATAGACTAAGCAAGCTAAGATAAGCTTGGTACAGTGTGTGCCCTAGAAGCATCAGCCGGAGAAGCTAATCAGTCTGCATCCTGATTTTTGTGAGAGCTGAATGGACACCTGGTGAGGGAACAGAGTTGGGGGGGGCAGCGTGGCTCTATTCTCCCTGATCCCGGGATAGATCTGACTCCCTATTTCACCTGGATATTATTAGAGGAATTTTTCTAGACAGTGGAAGTTTGGAGAATAACACAACAGAAAACATTTATTTCTGAACTCTTTTGCTCTCAATCTTTACCGAACCACCAGTTATAGTTTTCTTTGTTCATCTTAGGCAATAAGGTAATAAGACTCCCCAAAAGAGTTTAAGCCCTTTCATCTGAAGACAGAATCTGTTCATTCTATTGGGCAAATTGGAACGAGGAAACCCAACTATAGCTCCAAAAGTGAGAAGAATTGAAGGACACATATAAAGTTAGTAACATATAAAGTTGTTAACATACGAAGTTATGTTAGAAATGGTTATTGCAATCTGTTAGGCTGTGTGTGCCCTCCTGACTTGCCCTGACTGCAAGTTTTAGGAAGAATGAATTAAAAGGAGACTTGCAGCAATGCAAAAAACCCTCATGTAAGGTGCTGTCATATTTCACTATGAGAAGTAATGTTCTTGTGAAGCAGTTTTTTTCCACTCTCAATCTTTAGAGACTCAGCCTTCTCTAAGGTTATTGTATGAATGTAGACACACCATTCTGGAAACTAAATTAGCCTGCATTTACTGGGAAGTTGAATGCAGTCAGACTAATGGCAGAGCAAGTGTAATTGGTTCCCAACATGTGTCACTGTATATACTTCTCAAGCCCTAGAAAAGATGCATTATGGGACTAATTTTTAAATGTTAATGGATATTGGACATTTGCCAGACACCCAGCTGTGCACAAAACACTGAGATAGTAAATAGCTCTTGATCTGTTTAGAAACAAATGATGATGGTTTTTAGGATTCCAGGGGACTGACAGAGTGGCAACCATCTCCAGCTCAGAGACTGACCCCATTAATGACATTGATGGGAAGCATTCTAATTTTTACTATCAAAATGAAGAAGCAAGGGTATTGTGTTAAGGCTTAAATTATTTTTGATTAATATTAAGGAAAGTCTAATCCCTCACACCTATTAACCTTACCTATGTTAGCACAGCTCCCTGACAAGTGCTTTTGGTTTGTTTGTCTGTTTTCCATAGGAGCAGGTCAAAATGAGAATGTCTTCATCAATTAGCTTGGGTGTAAAAGCTGCATTCAGGGTGACCTGCTCACCTGGGCTTGCAAAGAGAATCCTGCTCTCCCACCAAGCACCAGCCACAGGGCAAGCAGAATGGCAACAGGTCTCCTTTCACTTGATCTGCTGTTCTTATCATTTTAATTAAAAGTCAACAAATGGAGCAGTTTCTGTAAATTCTTCCTCCAAAAGGTCTTACTAATTGCGTGCACTTGGCCAGCCAAGCTTACAAGAAATGGCTTTTTTTTCAATATTGGTGATGAGATGCTTTTGATTAAAACACCATTAGAGGGAAGTGTCATTTTTAAACATAAACATGGGAGAGAAATGGAGGCAGGGCACTGCAGCCGACTGTTCCTCTGGAAAGAGACACAACAGGGTGGTGTATTCAGCATCTAAAATGCCATCTGAGGCTATCAGCACGGTTTAAATATTTCATCAGCCAAGAAGAATATGAACATGAGCCTCACTGGTCTGACATCGTGTCTGGAACTGTGTGAGAAGCACTCAGGGAGCTTCGGCTTGTTGGCAGTTCAACCTCTAGCACTTCGGGTAAGGTGAAAGAGCGAAAATGACAAGAGAGGAAATTGTTGCTTTTGGATCCAGCTATCATGAAAGTAAGACATTTGGGATTTGGAAGACTTAGTTATGGTGCTAGCATTTTAGGAAATAGTAGGTAGAAATTTCGGGAGGCAATCTCACATTGGAAACTTTTCAGGGAGGCACTTTCTGAGCAGCCAACTTGCCTCTGTACATCATGTTTTTATGTCTTAGGAGTATGGATACTCAAGCTGCACTTATGGGGTTACTCAGAAGCATGAGGTCTAGAGCCAGTGCCCTAGGACATCACTAGCTCTTGGGACCAAGACAAGGTGCAGGAGTAGTGGGACAGGGACATGCGGATGAGGGGACCAGTTGGGTGAAGCAGAGGCTGAGATGAGAATGTATAGAGCAGAGGGAGCAGATCCCTTACATGGCAACTCTAAGAATCCAGGAGAGAGGGGGTTCATATAAATGACCGAGAGCAATTAGAGAACATAAAGGTCTAGTAAGGTCATGTGTGGTTTGAGTACCTTGTTTCTTATATGTAGGGTGTGCTACATGGGAAAAACCACATCGGAAGAGGAAGAAACCAACCTATCATTTTAACTGTCACCATTTACCAGGGCAGTTGACTCCTGAGAGTTCTTCTGTGACTCCTCACTAGGGTTCCTTACACTGTAACGCTCCCTTGTGTCTTGGTAAAAGAGGTCTTTCTTCCAGGTCCGTGTTAATCCATAGATCAGACCAATGCCCCGAACTAGATAGACTGTGAATGTCAGTTGGGTGGGAAGGAGCGAAGCGATCTGGGACAAGAGGAACACAGCATGATGCTCACTGAGGAGAAGCAAGGGAAGAGACTTCCTACAGCACTGCTCCAGGACACCTGTCTTGTCATTCCTTACCCCCAAATGGGGCTCCCAGAATGGCTTTCTCCATTCCTTGAAGCTACATGATGTCTGTTGGTGTTGGGTCTGTGCTTGTCATGCTGAATGAGAAAGCTTCCAGACTAAATTTTTTCCATCATTTTTCTCCAGTATTTATGAGGCCATGTGGGCCGACACTGGATAAACAGACACAGGACTGAATGCCTAAGAGAAAAGTACATAGTGTAACTGTTTGTTTTGGAAAAGTAATTTCCTCTATCAGTTCATTTCCATCAATGTTATCAATTCACTTAAGCCACCTAATCCAAACGATATGCTGCATACTAAAGCAAAAATGAAGGGATACTTCAAATCTCTTGTCTTTCATATACTCAGGCAAGGGTGACTATTGACTTGACTCCCTTTTCATAGTTCTCAGTTTGGAATTCACTAATCTATCATGTTACCAGGCTGTAGGGAAAGGGAAACAGCCCATGTTCATCCCTCGAGCTGTCTGCAGTCATTATGCAATGTGATGTCTCACCCAGGCTGTATAACAATGTGTTACACAGGGGCTGCTAACAGGAAAACAGGCAAGGCTCTCCTGTATGCTGCTACAATTGGTGAATGTGAAAAAAAAAAAAAGGCAAGATAGATTCAGAAAATACATGATTCAATTTCTTGACAGATTGTTACCCAAAGCAGGTCTCACAGATATACCAATTTTAACAAATCCATCCTTGGAAATTTTGTATTTACAGAACTCATTGCTGCCTCCTTTTAATGTAATGAGATTTCATAATGAAGTCCAAATACAATCTGATAGAGGAAGGGGGCATGTAACACTGACTCTAATAAGCCTGACGAAAATCAATAATGTTGTTAGTTTCCCTGAAACCAGCCTGCCTTGGCTCCCAGAACCATGTTCTGCCTAAAGCACAATATTAGTGGTTTATGTTTTATCAGGCAAATTTCCTCCATAAGGAGAAAAAAGATAAAAATTAAAGAAATTAAGAAATATTTTTAAATGTGTCTTTAGGTTTCAAGTGATCACACATTTCTTTGCGTTCATCTTTAATCAGTTCTAGGTGTCCGAGACCCCTTGATGACGTCCGTGTTACCACTCATTTCTCGGTGGCTATTTCTTCCTTGTCTTTATTACTCTCTTCCCTCTTGCTTTCCTGGTGTGACATGAGTAGGGAACTGCTTACAGATATACTTTAAGGAAGCCACAGAGAGCACTTGATACCTAGTAATCATTGCCAATGCCTGGGATCTCAGTAATATGGGGATTTTTTGGCCTTAAGGCAAAGCCTGATGAAAATGCAAACACCCATGGTAGAGTTAGCGGATCTTAAAATGCAACAGTTAAGTTTTCCTTATGGAATGTAATAGCAGAGGCCAGAGGCCTATGGACCTCCAAAGAGGGTCTTGGCAAAGTACTATAATCACCCAGGGAGGGTCTTAAGGCAGCATGATTGTAAAATAGAAATGTCAAGAGAGGATCATGGGGAGAAAAAGATATTGTTATTATTCTTACTTAACAAATGAGACATGGTTATGGTTTGGATCTTAAATGTCCCCCAAGGCTTCCTGTGATCAGAAGAAGGGCTTTTGGAAGATCATTGGGTTGTAAGGGCTGTAACTTCAGCAGTGCATTAATCCACTGAGGAATTCATAGTTTGATGGCATGATTGGGAGGTGATGGAAATTTAGGAGGTAGGGTCCCTTAAAGAGCATGGGTCATGAGAATACGACCTAGGAGACTATACTTATCCCCAGCCCTTTCTTCAGCTCTTCTCCTCTCTCTCTCTGCCTTCAGACTCACAGCTGTGGTTAAGATGAACCCTAGTGGACCCTAAGATGAATCCAAGGCACTACCTTTGGCCTTCCTCCTGCTATGACAGCTCGTCTACTTTTCTGTGTTAGCAGACAAACTTCACCATTGGCTTCCAAAGCTGCAGAGGCTCTGCAGGAAGAAGCAGCATCGGATAATCCTTGCTGTCAGGACCACTAAGCTTATACTCCTGATCAGATTTCTAAGCAAGTAAAATCAGGCTGAAGAAACCACATTAACTAAGTTATAAAGAAAACTGAAGATTATGGGGCTTTATACTGGGGTCAAGAGGCATGTACTTATCGGCTGATTCTTTGTTTTGTTGGATCCCTTAAACTTTGCGTCATAGTTAAATCTCCCTAAATAGAAATGTCTTCCTTTGCCCTCAAGGCTGATGCTGAATCGCTGTCCTACTGCCCAGAGCTCCCCACCCTAAGCAATGCTCCCAATTTTCCAGGCCCTAAATTTGTTCCTGGGGACACACTGTACTGTATTCAAAGCCTACCAAATGATATGGCTACAGAAGTGAGAAATGCCACGCTGATAAAATTGAGAAGAGCTTCTCTATCGAAGTTATACTCTGCTCTCGTGACCTCGTTCAGCCCTTAAAACTTGTAGCCAACCTTTCACATACATTTGACAAGTTTACCCAAATACTTTGCAAGCACCATGGCAAAAATCAGAGTACCTTACATATTTTGGAGCAGCTAAATAGGGTACACAGTGCAGGAACTCCAAGTGTGTAAATTACTTAGCTCAATGATTACAGAGTAGGACCAGAATGGACAGCCGTCCCTTGATTATGACTTCCTCCATCTATTCTGATATTTTGCAGAGTTAAACAGATCAGAAAAGATATGTGAGCCCTGGACATTGTCTTGAACCAGAACAGTTGAGTCTAGTTCAAATCCAATTAAACTGAACGCAGGGAAAATGCCAAAGACAGAACAAAGCCAAATAGCCTGAGGATGCACCATTTAATTTAATTTTTGAGCCTAAAATCAAATCAGATGATGCTGATTGAGTACCTACTATGTACAAGGAGGTATGCACAAATAATCAGATCCCCAAGAGGGCTCTTTTCTCTTCATTCAGTCACCTCTGAGAGCGTAACACTGGATTTAGAATCAGAAGTGCAATTCACACCATGTTCCAAACATGCCTCCAAATCCTACAACAAATGATTTAAACTCTCTGAGATGCAGGGTACTTTGGCTTTGTTTGTTTTATGATGAACTTAAACCTGAAAGGTAGACATAACCAAAGACATCCAGCTTCCAAGTAGAGCCTCAGAATTAAGACAAACCTGGAACAAAGACGTGACCTAGTTCAATGTGATGCTCCAGACTTCCTTAATCTTTGCTTCTTCGAGAGCTTGAGATGGACACAAGCCTATGTTGTTGACGGTGTGACTGTGACATGAGAGCTACTACAGCCGCCTCCTGACCGGAAAGACCAAAGATGAGGCTGCGCCCAGGACACTAGGAGGAAGGGAGGAGCAGACAGATGCAGCCCTGAGAGCGTCACTGTGTCCTGGAGCTGCCCTGCACAGAAGTTTCTCATGCGACACAATGTTCTCCTTTGTGGTTAATGCATTTTAATCAACCCAGTCCCTGCTTTCGCATTTTATGCCAAGCGTAGAAAACAAAACCCCTACCTACTGTATTTACTCTCCACTGACTTTACTTTAAATATATACGAACATGTATATAAACTGAAATGCAAAATAATAATAATTACGCATTGTTTCAGAAAGATTTGCAAGGATCAATGAGATAAATACACGAACGTTAGAGGAGTATTTCAAAGGACCGTTTCCTTTATACCTTCATTCTCACACCCTGCCTTCCTTCCTCTGCTGTCTTCCCAGCAGCTCTCCTTCCCTCCCTCGGGGCCGCCTGCCACCAGTGCCTGGTGGGGGAAAGTCCCGCGGGAGCTGGGACCGTGGGAAAACAATGCTGAGCCGTTAGTGACATGGGCTGGTGAGGAATAGCGGCTTAGCTGCTTCGCTCTCCATTTTGGAACCCTGTAGAGTAAAATGCAGCTATTCACTCTGTTTATGTAACAGATGCTAAAGAGAAAAGAGATGTCAGCTTGGAAGCAAAAACCCATACCAACCAACTTTGAAGTGAGAACTATAACGAAAGCCAAAAATAACAAAGTTTTCTTTTCCGTGACAAGAAAGGGGTTTAAAAAATTCAGGCAACCTGAAACAATCCATTTAAAATAGCATAAATTTTTCTGTAAAATTCTCCCTATCCTGGAATGCAACCTTTTCTATGCTCATCTGGGCACAATTATAATTGGAAGAGAAATGGGCAATATCTGTCAACCAAGAAGAGAATATCAAGAACATAGTGATTGGTTGATGCGGTGGTCTATGTTCAGCAGAAGTCATAGAAGGCATGGTTTTAGAGTAAAATGTCATTTCAGTTATATGCAGTTTACATTTATGCTTTTATTTATTTTTATTTACCACATACATTCATAAGGTTTAGGTCTCAAAGAAAAAACAGAATCAAAGATCTGAAGTGTGTGTGTGGATATAATATAATTTAATGTGGATTGCCCTGTAGGTTTCCTTTTCAATAAGAATGTAATTATATTTTTACATAGATAATCCTCATTCGATGATAATCGATTTAGGTAGCTAGTATATGGAAATATAGCATGGAACTCTTTCTTGTCAATAACCTGAAGATATACTATTGGTTTGTGTTAGTAAATTCACTCAAGAAAATTAGGATACACAAAGTTTCATTGCTTTTTTCTTTTACACATTCTTGTAATTCGTTTCAAAAAAGAACAAATTCCTTTAGTTAAATTTTGAAAATGATATTTTGGTGATATGTTTTAAATATTTGTTAGTCTATAAAGAGCTATACTCCAATACACTGCAGGCTACCAAATAATAGAATTGTTTGATTATGTATAAGTTGATTACCTACATGATGTCTAAATGCATGGAGATCGAAATGTGAATTTTTCGAAGTTTGCCTGTGAAGTCAAGATTTGCTCCAGTTTTATCCAGTCCCTTCAGTAGGAAGTTCCCACGAGGACGGGGAAGCCTCGGATCTTAGACATCGGCAGCACCTCCCCCGTCCACCCAGAGGTCTCAGGTTTTCAAGACTGCTGTCTTTCTGCTTTAGCGTCCTACTTAACTGAGCACAAATGTCCCCGTGAGAAAAGTTAGGAATGTTCATTTTGTTCAGAAGTGTGAAAAGGTCTACTTGGATCTGTTTTAATGGACCCATCCTGGACGTTGAGAGAGAGTGCTTTGGATTGGATATTGATATTTTTGTTGAAGCTAGAGGAATTGGAAATGTACACTGGGATACAGAAAAGTGATTACGTTGTGATAACAACCACCACTACCACCACCACCACAAAAACAAATAAAAACTGGTGTTTCTGACTACTGTGGTTTGTGATGAACGGCATTGAGAAAATGGTTATTCATCATATGGAAATCAACACCATGGTTCGATGACTGGTGTGCACTAGGTACTAGTGCCCTCTGCTGGGAAGAATGAGGATTGCAAGAACAAGAGGGCAAAATTGAGCTGTCCTTCTTACCAAGAGTAAGGATGGATCCGAACTGCTTCCTTTGAGATGCTGCTGTTTTGGAGCACACAACACACAGCATTTCCCCAAAGAAAAACGTCTTTTCAAATTGAGGAAAAGGTACAGAGACTCATACCTACCATATGATCCTATTAGGAAGGATGGTTTGTAATCTGCATCACCTGTGATAATCTCATCTTTTATTACCCTTCCTGCCTTCTTTTAAACAAACTATATGATTACATTTCCTACATTTAAATCTATTCCGTGGGAAATCTCCACTATTTTTTTCCTTCTCCATTTCAGGCATACACTATAAAATGCTTCTTCTAAAACATATATGATATGTATGTTTGAGTTGTAAAATGCATCATACAGTGTAGCTTCGATTCTAGGCAGTAGCCATGACATTGCTCACCTCAGAAGGCTCCAGTTTATCATGAATGATCAGTTGCCAGGAGAATGCTTCTTCTAAAACATATATGATATGTATGTTTGAGTTGTAAAATGCATCATACAGTGTAGTTTCGATTCTAGGCAGTAGCCATGACATTGCTCACCTCAGAAGGCTCCAGTTTATCATAAATGATCAGTTGCCAGGAGAGTGAAATCAAAGCTAGAGATGTATGAAAGACCCCCCCCGTGTCAAGTCCTTCAAGGCCAGTTCAGACCAGCAGTCCAGCAGTAGGGGACACAGCGGTGCAGGTGTGCAGAGGTTCGTGTGAGCAGTTCACTGTCATCCACACCCTCTGAGTTTGACTGTTGAATGGAGGGTTCAAACGTATTTCCTCAACTCAAAGCAAAACTAACCTGAAAACATAAATTGGCCCATTTGGGCTTCAAACTTGACCCAAATGTACAAAAAAGGGGTTCACAACTTCAGGGAACCTGTCCAACCTTTTAGTTTGTGAAGAAGCCCAGAAGAGAGGGCTTTTATAGCTATCAAAGGTCTGCGTGTCACCTCATCAATGGAAGTGTGCTGTTAACAAAAGCCGCTCCCCCTCACGTGGGGCACCAGCCCGCTGTGCCTCAGAAGTCCCCAAATGTTCTGCTCTGGTACCAATCCTTTTTTCAAGGCTAAATTTATACTCTTTCCAGATAAACTGTGATAAGCAGGGTGTCAGTTGCTTCAGTTAAACAAATGGCTAACGCTAGAGACGTTATTAAAAGAACCTCCAAAGATGTGGACAAATAGAGGGACCGAGCATAGTAAGCTCATATATCGTAGTATCATATATTACCTAAGTTATATTAATTTCAAAAGCTGGCAGCAATGATATGAACTATAATGTTCATGTTTTATGAACTAGTTTATATTTTTCCTTTTCCCAAATATATTTCACAATATTTGAAGACTGGTCTATAGTCCTACAGTTCTACTAAATGGTCTCATGAGTGTCTGCACCTTCAAAGTCATTTACTTCCTATAAATAGCTAATATGCCCGAAGCTTCTTAAACACCACTTACTTTATTCCTGCAGGTTTGTTTCCCTTTTATGTGGGAATGCAATTTTTAAAATGTGCCCACAATCCTCATAGCATTGTTGTATTTCTCATAGTTGAGTCTCCTCTTGCCTTTAGTCACATCCAATATTGCTTTAATATGCAGAAATCAGAAAAATGTCAAAAGAAAAAGAAAGCACCAGCAGAGATTTCCTCTAAATTGAAATGTTTCATATTTATAGTAAAATAGCTTTAATTTAAAAAATGCCAGAAACAGTTCAGTCAGTATGAAAATAAAGATGTCATGACTAAATAGAAATTTTCAGTCCCTTAGCTGTCAATAATTAATAGATTATTTACACTGGCACACTCACGTTTCCCAGCTTTCAGGGTTCCATTTACACTTTGATCCTTTGCTCAGCAGCAAATTTAACATCACTGTGACCTTCCCCTGCCCAGCGCCATCCGCCCATCAGACAGAGAGAGCACGTCATCTGATACGTGCATTTATTACAGCAGCGAGCTCCACATATTGGAGAAATGACAAATGCCAGTGTTTCCTATAATAAACTGGAAAAGAAACTGATTGTTCTAAAAGAAAAATCAATTAGCAAGCCCTTTCTGCAATGGTTTTCTTAAGGGGCAAGACGTTTCCATCCTATGCTAAAGTATAGCTCTTTAAAGGCTGTTTCTAATTAAAATTCTGCAAAAATGATAGCAAGTTTTCAATGGCTCTAGAATGGTTCCGGTCATACAAAAGAACTCCTAATCTTGAAAATTCATGATATCTTGCTTAATTGCATTGCAAACAATGGTTTAAAATAATTAAAATATCATTAACAATAAGTTCCTAAGTAATCCTACGTAATGTTAAAAATTACACATTTAAAGAGAAATATATTTTAAAAGCAAAAATGAGAACTTCTAATAAATGAAGTCCAAAACAACATATCGTGAAAGTCCACATGTTGTATTAATGGGTATAAAAAGAAATAATCTGTATGAAACCACTGGATCTTCAAAATGTGCAGTAGTCAAAGTACTAATACTTGCTGAATTTTCACAAGAGTGTTAGTGCAGAAAACTATTTCAAAGCTGATTTGTCCTTTGATGTTGATTGAAATTTTCATGTTAGAAGATTTTGAACTAGGCCAAAATGATGTGGCACTACAATATTTAGTAAAGGTATAAAAAGAAGTAA
>NW_022900945.1:29889315-29986211 GCF_012274545.1 Fukomys damarensis | reverse complement strand
ACACACACACACACACACACACACACACACACTGCAGCTGCTGTGTAAACATGTCAAATATTATTTGTGGACTTCCTTACTAGAAAATGTTTATGCAGATAATGTGTCAACATTTGCATTAATGATAGCACTATTAATAATGAAACTGTACAGCATGAAACTCTTGGTACCACATTTCAGCTAGGATTATGTTAGGGAGGGGGAAGGTATTTCACCTCTAAAAATAAAAGCTTCAGAATTATAAATATGCTACAGGTAAAGCCTTCATTAGGGGTAAGCAAATGCTCTCCTTTTTTCCTGTGGCCTCTTTTTAGTCCATATTCATTCTAGCCCACAAAAGGAGCAAGTTTTTTTTTTTTTAAGCTTATTTGAGATTGAAGTGACACCTATACTGCTTTTGTGTTGATTTGGAAAGGCTAAGCCCTTTTCGGCTGCTCCCCATTAAGAGTAGTTGGTGGGCTAAAGCTGTTTTCAAGTTTCTTGAAAAGCTCTGTAGAGAAACAGTCTTCTTCTCAGCCAGTGTAGACCTGGTGTTATTGTTGCTGCTTCACTCTATAACATGTAACCTCAGTTAGGGTGATACTAATAGCCAGAATTTGTAGAAAGGTTCTATTTCAATGCAAGTATTTTATAGCTATTATTATGTAATCATGAAAACTTAAGTCTTAAAAGGAATTCATGCTCTCCAGCCCATTTCTCACCTAAGATTCACTTTCCTGTGATATTATCCTAAAAAGCAGAAAAAGTATTTCACTTAGGAAATGAAAGAGTAAAGTAGAACATCTCCAATGTTCCTTTTATTGCCTTGAGGTTTTCATGTTGTAGTTCTTATGTAAACTTCCATACAGATACTTCAAAAAGGAACTTTGTAGTAATCTTTTGGGCACTGTAACAGAATACACTCATGGAAAGTTCTCTCGTTAATCGATCATCTTACCTTTATCCACAATTACAAATAGACCTCAATTTATGATGAGGGTATGTCCTGATAAACTTAGTACAAGGTGCAATTACCATAAGTAACGATGCACTTATTTCCCACTAAGCTTAGAGCTTCGAGTATAGGGTATGGAATGCCAGGTGTTTACCCAGGTGGTCGATGGCTGCCTGGGAGCTGTAGCCCTTTGTCCATCACAAGCACTATTTATCTCTAGCCTAGGAAAACATGAAAATTCAAAGTTAGAAGTGTGGCTTTCATTGAATGCGTATTGGTTTTGCACCAGGGTAAAGCTGGAAAAAAATTGAGTTGAAACTATGCTAAGTCAAGGACCTTCAGGATATAAAAATCTTCAAGGGCCACACGTGGATGTTGCGAATACTCTGAATCACAACTCTATTTTCCAAATGGGTGGAGCCATGACACTATTACCCGATTTCTTGATCCTTCTCCCCAAAGCTAAGTACTTGCCCTTTTTGCAAACTGACTATAATGACACAGAAAAGAAGAACAGGGCAAGTTGTTGTAGTCCAGACTGTTTTTCTACTGAGAATGCACACTTTAGTTCACCGTGGTAGGTACTCAGGACCCCAGCAGGTTATTCACTCGGTGCACCACCATGGCACAGCAATTTCCTTTGAAAAATTCATTGGCAGGAAACACTGCCAGATGCTAACTTGTTCCAGAAATGCATGCATATTGGACCGTATGAAAAATTCTACAAAATGTACTTTTACTAAAAGAAATGGTGATGCCAGGAAAAAAATCACAGTGTATGAATGAAATTTGAAGCCTAGGATGACTTTCTATCACAAGTCTCCTTCCATATGACAATAGTGTTGGTGGGGAAATTGCCATTGCTTTTTTAAAAGGACATCAATACTATCTCTTTGGAAGATATTCTTTGCCTTGGAAGCAGAAAGATGAATGGCTAGTAATATTCTTTCTTATTAACCTGTTTCAGAACACAAAATTATCTTTTTATCAGTGATCTGTGTTTTATATACAAGACTCTACCTTCATACAAGTAACCCCAGTATTTCAAGATGACTACAGATAAACAGAAGGAAAATACTGCATAAAGTTGATTTATTGCCAGGCAACCATACATTAATTAGACAACTAAAATAAACCTAGAAAGAATTCTACTAGTGACAAAAGCCAATAGAAAGGTAAAGAGTTTCCACTGGAAGTGAATTTTCAGCTTGAGCTCTGACCCCTAAAGAAATGAGATTTGTAATGTAAATGATAATAGAGGCTCCTCCAAGGCAGCTTGAACTCACTGCTATTAAAACAGAATAACAAGCATCTTTCTGCTTCTTCCATTAAGTTTTAATTACTGCAGAACACCCTTCTCCTGACTCTCCAGTCCCCCCTTCATCAACACTGCTCAACGTGGGATTCTCTGAAGCCTATTTGTTTACAATATAAACTCTCTTGACAAAGCCTTTGTTCTGTAGGATTTCTTAAAATTTCTATTTTCAGCTGGATGCATATAATTCTCTCCACCATTTCCTATTCACTCTTTCTTTATTTTCTACCCAGCAAAGTGGATGTTGGTATATTCAAAACATTAAGTTCAAAAACTGCAGTCGGGAAAACAACTGCTCAATACCCACACTCCAATCCCAGTAAAATCCAATGGTAATACTGATGCACGGGCCAGGCAAATACCATTGCTCTTTTTCAGTTAATTTCTCTTCCTGTTACGTCTTTGCCCCTAACTTTCAACTTTCTTCCATGGGTTTTGTTTTTTCTTTGTACTTGCTCCATTATTAGCTTTCAAGGTGTGGAATGAAGAATCTTGAAGATCCATAGAAACGTTTCAAGGCATTTGCAAGGTCACAATTTATTTTCATCTGCTGTCACCTCAGCAAGGGGGTCACAAGTTCAAGTTCAGGCTAGGTGAAGTAGTGACTTAGAAAGACCCTGTCTAACAATAAAAAATAAAGAGCCAGGGATCTAGCTCAATGGTTCGGTGGCCTGCCTTGCCAAGCGCAAGGACCCCAGTTCAATCCCCGGTACCCCCCCCCAAAAAAAAAGGGCTGCAGATGTAGCTCAGTGAGAAGAGCCTGGATTTAACTTTTGGTACACAAAGACCCATATACACATAAACACATACATACACACACACACACACACACACACACACATACACACACTATTTTCATAATAATACAAAGACATTATTTGCTTTTTCATTATGTTGACTGTATTGATTGTGCAAAAGCATCAAGGGGTAAGGCATCTGCTGTCCTAGTAGAATCAAAGCAATGACATCCAACAATATAATTTTGTTACTACCTCACACTCACAATTTTTTAAAATCTGGTTTCACTTGGGACTATTCTTGATGAAACAAAAAAAAAAGCAAAAATTATTAACTTTGTTAAAACACTCCTCTTGAGTACAGTATTTAATAAGATAGATTACAAGATGGAAAGTCAACATGAAGTGCTTTGTTGCATACAGAGGTGCAGTTTTTGTCTCAAGAAAAGCACTTGTGAAATTATGCGAGTCATGAGCTAAACAGACCAATTTACAGAGCACCATTTTTACTGGAAAGAATGACAATGATTATTCAATCATGTATATTTGGAAGTAATTTTCTCAAAAAGTAAATGAAGAGAACATGTCACCTCAGGAAAAGCAGCTGACAGTTTTTTGTCCCCATTGCTAAAATTAAGGGTTTCAAGTGAAATCTGGAATTTTGGGAAATTTGCATCTGTACAATTAACTCTATAGCTCCTCAACAATTAAAGACTTTTGCATGAAGTTAATAGTAATACTAGTAAATGGAATATTATATTGTATTATAAACTGTGCCACATTTAGAACATTTGCTTAACTCCGTGACTGAGTTTATATTTCCAAATTGCCATTGTAAAATGTTACAAAACTCATACATGGTTAAGAGATCCACTCAAAATGCAAAGAGGGACAATGAATTTTAATGCAATGGAATATGAAGTGTTCATTAATAAGGTTTCAATTTGGATTTGGTTACTGCAAGTAACCATTAAGAAATAACTATTTGCGAAGTTTTGGTGAAATATCCAAGATTATCCACAACAATCCTAAGACCCTATTAAATTACTCTGTCTCTCCCATGATATAGCTATGTGAGAATTTGTTTTCTTCATGTGCTTCACCTAGAGTAACATCCCAACAGATTAAAATCAGGAGCTGACTTGAAAATCCAACAGTTTTCCAGTGAGACGGACATAAAGGGTTCATAAACTAGGTGTACTAATGCGCGATCCCAGCTCTCCAGAAGGCGGAGGCAGGAGGATCACAAGTTCAAGCCCAGCCCATACAATTTAGTGAATTAAGACCCTATTTCAAAATAAACACTTAAAGACCTGGGAAGTAGCTCAGGGAGAAGGCCTGGGGCTCAATTCCCAGTACCATGTAAAGGGGAGGGATGTAAAATAATTCACTCTTGTCACTAATTTTTAATTTTGGAAAGTGTGGCTGTATTTTACAACATATACTGTACTGGATTTCTTATTGTGATTTTTAGTAATCATATTTTTAAATTTCTGCTTTAATTTCTAATAGGATAAACATAGATTAATATAATAGCCATGAAAAATGGGAAAGTACTCAATAATTTTTAAATTTGTGCAAAGGTCTAAGGCTGAAACATACATAAGAGCTGCAAATCTATTCATACTCACCAACATTACGTACTGATAGATTTGTTACTCACCAACTTGCTTTCTTCAGATCAGGGGTCCTTAAATTGGGATCTGAATAAATTTTAGAGCATTTATAAAATCCAGAAATTTCACAGAATTTGACATGTTCTTTCTGTGACTTTCGGTTAAAAGTGATAAGAGTGTCTCCTCCAAATTCTGCCTAGAAATCACCAGCATGGAAGTCAGTAGGTCCCTAAAGTCATAAGTTCCCAAGAAGAAGAACCTAATTTACCAAATTAAATATCACATCACTCTTCATGGTGCAGAACCCATGCCAGGAGCTGGAGAGTAAGGAAGGGCAAGGAAAGGGTGGAGAAGGCACCACACAGGTCACAAGGTACCTCTTCCCTCAGCTCCGTCCACTGCTTGTCTCCATCCTTAGAGGCCGGTCACATATCCTTCCTGTGGTGCATCTATCCCCCGCCCCCATGCCCAGCTCTCCACTTGCCCCAGGGCTGTGCAAGTGCACATTTATTTCTTTGCTAAAGTGGAGGGCCGCAAGAGTGGGCACTCTGTATGTTCACTGATGCCTACTAGATTGCACAATTCCTGGAGTAGAAGAAATACCTGGATGTTGTTGTTTCTAAAGCAGTAAGTTTAGTATATAAGAAGAAAATGGAACACAGGTAGCCATCATTATGATACAAGCCATATGGCAGTGTGGCTTAGAGTTCAGGCTCTGGACTCAGAACTCTTAGATTCAAAGCCAATGTTCTACTACATAATAGCTTATTCACCTTTGACAATCTGGTATCCCCATGTGCAAAATAGAAAAAAGTAATAATAGTGTTTATGTCATAGTATTGTTATGAGGTAATTGTTATGTGAATACATAGAGTGATTCTTGTGAAATGTTTGGGACATTGCCTACAAAGATAGGACTCTCTAGGAGAAGAGATAAAGTCATCTGTATCTGACTAAAGACCAGGAAGCTGTAGAAGAGGGAAGTGCATTTTATTCCAGTATCATTTTAATTATCACTAACATCCTTACACTTGTTCGAGGAAAAATTTGTAGAAGTCAATATCAAAGTAGCAATCAGGGGTTCATCAACTTTTCATTTTACACCCAGTGAATTTCTTATAACTTTTCTCTTTGAGGGGCATGCTGCAGCATTGTAAGGCATTGTGCAGTATTAAATGTGATGCACAAATAGGTACCTAGTGGTGGGTTTAAGGATGTTGCAGCAGACCAACTTCTTTCATTTTCTTGATTATAACTGCATTTGCATAATGTATGAATTCAAACATTATTGCTGTTAAATAATGCATAAATATTCTCCCATGCTGAAATATGTCTATTTCCTCTTCATAAATTCTGTTGAGTGTATCATTCAGTTGTTGTTCTATTTAAATGTACTTGGAGATCTGCATACATCAGAACCATGACTGGGGGGAGATATCATAGCCAGAAGATAGTACCTGCTCAGAACTGTAAATGAAGTGTACTTTGTTACATATGTCAGACTTTTCTCTCTTTGGGCCACATTATCTTCAGAATCTAGCATTCAATATTTTGGCAATGCCAAATATGTCCTTGGTCATCTGGTAATCAGAAGAGATTTGCGTGTCTAATAAAAATTTCCTAGAAGTTCTCAGAAAGAAAAAGCATTTTTTGTTTTGCTTTTCCAAGGCTAAATATAAGTACAAAAACAATCATATACTTGAGAGATTTTCTTGCATACTAGGAAATACTATGTAAATTATTAGAGGCAATGATAATTGGTATGAATTCCCACTTCAACTTTACAGCTTTAAATATTCCATTTAATGCACCCTCAATGATTCTCTTATGGAAACTACAGCTATTTCTTTGTTTTATAAAATATATGTTTAAAACAAATATGAGCATTTGTTTCTAACTCTATTGCTTCCTTTTCATTTCCAAATAGATGGATGATTTGTTTTCAAATTCCCTTTTACCTGTAAAAAAGACATGGCTTAGGACTTAATTTGGAATGATTCTCTTGTCTTAGTCTGTTTTCTATATTTGCTATTACTATGAAATAATCAAGTGAACAAAGCAGACCACATTTTAAAAATTATGCTTTAGTTTATGATTCACCATTATAATGCCAAAAGATGTCCGTCCTTGTATTATGGTTGCCGTAATGTTACTCACACGCATGCAATCACATACACATATAAAGAGAGCTTATATTTTTGTCAAATGGATTTTCTGTCACTCCTCCATTCTATCTTCTTGCTACTGCTGATAAAATGGTGTGGTGCATTCAAATGTCTAATAAAATAGGATGCGACTGTAAAAGAGCACATTTTTAATTCTAAGCATTTCATTATAAGCCACAGATAGCTCTGAAATGCACCACATGGGCTTCAAACTCTTCAATGGAAAACACAAAAATATTTTTATTCTAAAATTGAATATGCCTGTTTAATAAACAAAATAATGTGGACTGTGACACTGCATGTCAGTTTCACACATGGAGAGCCCGACCAAATATTTGCTAAAGAAATCAATTTCATATACACAAGCCTATTCATTAAATCTCTTCCACTCTGCCACAGATTGTATGCAACGGAGTCATCAAAGCATGCAGCGAAAACTGCAAAGCCCCAACACCAGGCATTTTGTGTTCAGAGGGTACAAATTTTCAGCATGAAAACTTGAACCAAATTTGCTTTTTTTCTTAACCTCCTTAATGAGCAATTCTAAAGCCCCACAGAGCAATTGATTTTTACAAAAAATCAATGGAAAGCAAGCTGCACTGGGTGTGGAGAACTGAGGACTTCTTCCATCGCAGAGATCATGGCTACAATGGAAGCTTTAGGCTCTCACTCGTTTTTCTTCACCGTTCGGATCCACAGAACATTAATTCTACCTAAATCTTGGAATGTCAAGGGAGATGCCTGAAGCAACACTCCCAGACATTGCAATCTCTTCAAAGGAAAGTAAAGTTTATAAGAGCATCAATCCAAACTCTGACTACTTTAAGCAACTACTATTGCTTTTTCCAAGTATTAAAGTAAGAAATTAAGGGGATTTGAATATCTGTTCCATAGAGGAAAGGGCAACAGAGACTGCGAGAACAAAGTTGTCTACAGTGTCCGCTTTACCTAGGCTCTCCGGGGGTTGTAACCTCTACTCACAGAGTTGAGAAGCAGACCCCGCCTGATGGACTGATTGTTTGCCTCGGCCCCCACCTGTGCCTTGACTACAGAATTCTGCTGTGGAATGTCAGTATTTTAATTTTATCAACTATAAACACTTGATTCACCCAACCAGAGGCATCTGAGGCTTGAGAGCATGACTTTTTTATTGAAGTAGATTGGATACTATAAATGAAAATGAAACTTGCTACAGCAACACTGGGAAATTCCATGATTTTTATAAATCTTCTATGTTGGATGCTTCCAGATCCTTCAGACTGTGGTGTCTTTTTCTTCACCTGCACAATCCCTCAACTGAAAGAGCTTATTAATACAATAAACCTTTGAAGAGACAGGAAGTTTCCTCAAAGTAGTAGGAAACCACTCTTGATTGCAAAGTGACTCTGTGAGGTCTGACTCCTGTGTGGACCCGAATAGCCATCACCTGCACCCACAAATGCTCCTGAAGCAGGCCTGAGAGATGATCGCAGCTCCAGTGATCCCCACACACCTTGCTATGTTCCCTCTGTGGCCCGGAGGATGGGTCCAGTCTGTAGTCCTTACTCACATAGGTGTTTTCTCTAAGGCTGAGACAAAGGAGTGATTAATCAGAAAATGTATGAACGATTATAAAAATCCCCCTAACTACTCCATGGTGTCAAGAAAAAGGGCCTGTCAAGAGAGTATCTGGGCTACAACCGCGACAGCAAAAAAGCAACACTTGGAAGTCCTTCTCCCCTGGGCCTTTTCTTTGATTTCTGCCTTTAATACTGATAAGAAGTGACAGTAGTTGGATAAAACAATCAAAACTTGAGTTGAAGAGCTTATAAACCTTCTGACACTTCAATAAACCAAAAGCCAATATGAAACTAGCAAAAATGGTTTTATTTTAACTCTGGCTAGCCACATGCCACAGACATGACATCCATTTGCAGAGCTCGGAGCTATCTCCTTGATATAATATTTTACTAACTCTCATTTCACATCTTTTAAATAAGAAATAAATGCTAAATTCTACCAAGAGAAATAAAATCTTTTATAATCTTTTAGACAGTTGTTGTCATCCCTCAGGAGAGCTTTATGCCTGCTGCTAAATGTCTACAAATCAATATTTAATATTTTGAAACATGAAGTCTTAATTATCTATCCCTCCTTTAAGCGTGAAACCCACACTGAGTGAAAATAAAACCATTTGTTAGCTGATGGATTGATTGCCACTTATTAGCACTTTTTTGATCTGTAGGTCAGATTACAGGGGTTCATCCGAAACACATACCTTCCCTTGTTCTTTGTGCCTGGATGTATGAATGAACAGGAGAAAAAAGTGGTAGTCAGGGCAGTGCGAAGATTTTCTTCACTTTGGTTCACTGGAGTGACACTGATGAATTACAAGAGAAAGAAGAAATGATTTTCAAGTCATCACTTATACCCCAGACTGATATTTCACTGGTAGGTACAATAACAATTCAAATTCTACCACTACATACAAACTGAAACAAACAAACAAACAAACAAAGAACTGTGTATGTCACTCCTCACCAAGGAGGGAAAGGGAGATTGCATGATTTTGGTCAATAGCGCAATACCACAAAAGCCCCAATTAAGAAAGGGCTGGAGGACCATGTAATTGTATGAGTCTTTAGCTCGCCTGCACTTGATTGGAACCCTTAATCACAGCAGAGAACTGAGTCCTGAGCAGAGATGTCTCCTCCCCTTACGAGCAAAGGGGTCACAACTAAACTGTTAATAATCTATATTTTCTCTTGATGCTTTCATCCAGAATACAGAGGACAGCTTCCTGCAATGGAACACATGGTCAAGTGGGGTAATCCATAGTCCTGTCCATAATTCAGGTCCTGTGGATGTGACTTTACTGGGGGGCAAAAAGCATTGCAAATGAAATTAACTTAAGGATTTCAGTGTGAGATCATTCAGGATTACTCAGGTAAGTCCTAAACCCAATGGCAGGTGCCTTTGCGAGAGATGCAGGGAGAAGGAGAAGAAAGCCATGTGGGAATGCAAGTGGAAAGTGGAGCTGGGAAAATCCCAGCTGAGGAATTTCTGGAGCCAGAGAAGAAGAGACAGCGAAGGATTCTCACGAAGCCTTCACGGCAATGTGACCCAGCTGACACCAAGATTTTCAACCCCATCCTCCCAAACAAATATTGAGAGAGTAAATTTATATATTTACTAGCTATGAGGTTCATGGTTATTTATTTCCCATTAAGTTTATTGGTACATTTTAGGTATACAGTACAGTTACATTCACTATTGGGATCTTGTACCTTTACATGACAGGTCTTGGTTCTCATTTTTTCCCCTTGTCCCTGCTCTCCCTTCACCCTCTCCACCCTCCCCTGTTTACAAAGACTTTGTTTTCATTTTTCTTTTTCTCATATTTTTATTTTCTCTTCTTTCCTTTCCCCTACCCCTCCCACTTCCCCTACACCTTTAGCCCTTTTCTTCCTATTTCACATTATCAATTATACATTTTGATCCTCATTTACACTGTTAGTTTTTCACACCAGAGAAACTATTTGGCACTTACACATATGTGTCCTATTTCTTTAGTTCATGGTCATTTTTATGATAACCCTAGGAAAACAATACACACAGCATCAATGTAGACTTAGTAGTGAGCTGTGCAAAATCCAAAACTCATGAAACAAATTTCTAAAGGCTTTGTTCAAATTTCCTCTTCCTTGTTTATCTCTTTTTCTTTACTATTAACATTTCTGGTTTTTTATCTATTTAGTCTTTTACCTGCTTGTCTAGAACTATGGAATAATGGGATTATATAGTGTTGGGTTTGCATATCAACTCTGCCACTTAATCTTAATCATCACATAATCACCCTGATCTTGAATTCTGAGCTGAGTTCCATTATTTATAATAAGGGGCTAATGATGCCTCCTTATAGGTTTGTTGTGAGATTAGAGACATGTTTGCAAAGTATTTAGTATGGTTCCTGGAATACTGCTGGTGCCCAACAGAGTAGCAATTACTACCTCACCAGGTATTTTCAGGGTTAGGTAACACCATTCAAACCTCCTGATAGCAAGGAAGTATGTAATAAATGTTACTATGTTACTAGAGCTATTTTATCATATATTTTTCCCCCTGGAGTCTCCAACCTCCCAGATTTGCAATCACAACAAAGAGTCTTGGAGGATACACTTGCACTGGGATCAAAACTCCAACCCTTTACCACAGTCTAGTGGCCCCTCACAATCTGGTCTGAGCTCAGCACACAGTTGCATCCTGCCTGCCCTATGTTCTCTTGTTTGTTCTGCTCTCACTCCCTCCATGCAGAGTCTGAGGGTTCCCCTTCCTTCTGCTCATCCTTGTGCCCCTGACATGCTCTTCCCCTGCCCTTACCTACATCTCACTTGTCCTTTGGGTCTCAGCTATAATGCCTCTTTCTGAGAGAGAAATTCCATGACCTCCACCCACTCATGTAATTCCACTTTATAATTACTATATGTTTGTGTGTTAAGCCTGACTTCTCCACTAGGATATGTAACAACGAAAGTTTTAGGATATAAAACTAATACATTCTCAGCCTGCTTTCTTACTAGTTATGAATTATTCCATGTCTATTGTCACAATAGTCACACCTGATTGACTCAGATTGTGGAGTGGTCTGTCTTTTTTCACCACAATGAGAAGCATCCTTTCTTCTACCATCTTCCATTATGAGTAAATTATGAGGTTTGGTGAGCAGGCAGAGAGAAGATTAGAACTTCAGGCTTGGGAACTGGAAAATCAACTTTTGTGTTCCAGGAAATTGGATTCAAAACTGGAAGATTCTTCAAGATGGGGGGGGTATGTGAAGCAAGATCTGAATAGGTCAATCATCCCCACCAGAGGATGAGGCTGATCATACCTTCTCTGGGATCTCACTTGGGAAGTTTGCAAGCACCTCACATCATGCGATGTGGACATGACAGTGCAACGTCTGTCTTGGCAGTAGTGTTAAAAGAATCGAAGCCATTTTTTGGGTTCCACTCGGCCCATATGAGGCACTCAGGGTTCCCAGGGACACTAGACAGCAAACTTAAAGTTGGTGCCATGGGCAGTGAAGCAGCAGGCCCCTAACATCTGGTCAAAGAAGATGTTGAATCAGAAACAAGGAAACAAACAAACATTTGTTTATATAACCATGATGATAGATTTCATCTGATATTCCAAAAATTCAAACAAGACCAGTTATGCCTTATGAGCCATGAGCTCCACCGTGTAAACTTCATGTGAATTCCTACTTCCTTCTCTTCGATAGGCATAAAACTAAATAAACCCTCTACAACCAGACACAACTGTAAAAAATGGTAGAAAGATTTTTAAAAATTACAAAGACCAAGGATTTTGGCAAAAGACAGAGCCATCTAGAAGAGACTAAACTAGTTGTTGTGGGAAATACGAAGTTGTAAGTTGACTAGACTTAAATCGTAGAAACTGGTAAATGATTGAGATTGAGATAGATGAGTGAGATATTTCTCATTGACAAGTTTATATTTTCTTATTACCCAGTAGGAAGAGAATCTAGAGAAAGACTAGACAAGTTACAGGAAAAGACACTGTATTGTTTTTGTCCACACAAGCATGGCAGTGTGTATTAAATTTGGACATTCTTCTGATCATAAACTCCAAGAGTTTAACCCCTAACTATATGCCTCAAGATTTGTCTATTAGAGGGGCCCGGCACATAGCTGGCCCTAATGAATGCTTTTTAAATGAATGATGCTGCTGAGCTTGCAACAACTTCTATGCCATATTATATCTCTTTTCACTGCTAAAAATCCACTGGAGGCTCTTCCCTGTTGTGGTATTCTGTGAAATTTTTTGGCTTCTCTTATTCAAAACAATTCCAGTAAGCAAGTGTCTAACTCCAGAAAACGATGGCGGAGGCAAATTTTACCTCTAATTCCAAAGTCATCTAAAAACTAAATCTTGTTCAGTCAACACTTTAGGACCCTATAATGGACACTGCATTAATTCTAACTCATCTAGTTCTTTCAGCTCATTTGCCTAGTTTGCTTTATTTCTTACAATCCCAAATCAAGAAGTAGCTTCTACTACAAATTTTGTTGATGTCTCCTGCATCTACCTTAGCTCGAGCTTTGTTACACCCAGTCGATTGCCTTCCTTTCCCCCACCTGCTCATCTTCGTGCACCAGAATGCTCTGATGACAGTGTTCCTGACATCTTCATTCACAATGATCTCCTCTTTAAAATAATTGTGGCATTGTATGTTGCATGAATCATATTTTTTCCATGCCAGTACCTCATCATATAACATTTAGCCTTATTTACATGTGACATATAAATAATACTAACATAATTCAATGGATCTGTAATAGATACAAATACACATACACATATTTTACACAAGCAACTACACATATACACATTAGTGTGTATAGCTTATCCTCATCATCATTGTACTCTCCTGAAACAATCCACATCTTTGACACTCATTAATTTTGTATTCCATGCCTTTATAGTATAGACAGGAGGTCATCAACAATATTTGTGCTTAATTCTAGATCAGACATGCCCTTATTTGCATAGAAAACATGCCAACAGAAACAATAAACAGAATTGTATTTACTTAATTTTTAAATCAATTTTCTATCTTTATTATTTTTATGAGCTATTTTCATCTAAGCAAATAGAAGAATTTTCCACTGCCAGCCCATCTGTTCCTCCTCTTGACTTTGAAGTGGTCATCAGGCTAAATTGGTAACATCTTTCATTCTATGGCAAGGCCCCATGTTGTCACAGGCATGCAATTCCAATTTCATTGCCCTATTGAGCCAAAGGCAAAGAGAGACAACAAGAGATAAATCCCTTCAAAAACTCAATAAGTTTAATAATAGCTACAGACACAGAATACTACCCACTATAGAAATGCTTAATTGCTCTTTGTCATTAAGTTGGCTCTAATGATAAAGCCTTTTTGTGAAAGTCCCTTCCCCTTTGGTATTAGACTCTGAAGAACTGGACTGGAAGGGGATTTGAATACCTACCCACAGGAGAGAAAGAGAGAGAGAGAGAGAGGGAGGGAGGGAGGGAGGGAGAGAGAGACCCTTTCAACTTTCACTGAACAGAAAGTGACAGAAACAGGAAGAAAGCCAGTCTACTAACATAGTCCTCAAGGAAAGAAGTTTTCACAGGCATTCTAGATAATATACAACACTGTTTCAAAATCTTTATTTGAGCCAGTTCTACCCTGTTATCCTGAATGGATTCTCCTTTTGTGACTATGAGATCTGAAATTTTTTACATAAAAAGGTAGTGTTCTTCATGATTAGAACTATTTGCATCCATAAAACTTATTGCTGGTGGAATATTTTCCCAGGTTTTAGGAGCTAATTTTAAAACAGAAACAAAAATATATCAATGTTCAAACTCCTCTATCACACGATATTTTGAAATCTAATCTGAATATGATAGCATTTGGAAGTGGTGCCCTTGACAGTTAATGAGGGAGAGTTAATTGAGGGTAAATAGGGCAATGCCCTTGTAAAAGTGACAAGAGACAACTCCATCTTCCCTTCTGCCAGGTGCAGCTACAGAAAGAAGATGGCCAGTTAAGAAACACAAAGTAATCCTTCAGCAGGTACCAAGGTGCTGCCTCCTTGATCTTGGATTTCTATGGCTCTAGAATTGTGAAAAATGAATTTCTGTTGTTTATAAGCCACCGGCTCTGTGGCCATTTGTTATAGTGGCCCAAACAAAGTAAGAAACAACCCAAGTGCTCAAAGCAGCTAGTTGTCCCAGAGGTCATTCGTATTAACGAATCATAGGCACCATGTATTAACATGCTGGACATTCACTGTATGGTAGGTGTGAGACTCTGTGTAGGGGCTATAGACACCACTGCAATGAGTTCTACAGGATCCCAAGCTCCACAATCAATCTCCTAACCTCTCAAATAAAATCTTAATCAGCAGTGAAAGTGGAGCTCCACAATTACTTTTAAGACCATTTTCCTGCCAAATGTACATTAAAGGTTTGTTTGAATCACGTTACCCAAACAGCTCACAAACATGAACTTAGTTAAACGTCAAGGGTTTGGATTGAATTTCAAATATGGGCAATGGGTAGGAAACTTATTCTGTACAGTGATTCTGACAACAGTAGAGGTGTGTCATAGCTAATTCTTATGCTGTACGGCAAATAAGTAATAGTTATCACTACATAATAATTAAAAATAGAATAGCCCTCTCCCTTAAATTTGGGGTTGCAGAATGTAATCTGATCTCCAAGAAATCACTGCAAGTCCTTCCCCATCCAAAGCCTAAGTCCTTTTCATCCTATTCCTTTATCTCCTTTTTATATAAAACACTTTTTCTTCCCCTTTCTGTCTTGCACATTCCTATTTAGCCAGAAAAATAGGTCCAAATCCACCTTCTCTAAGTCCCCTAAGATTCTGGTCACTCTTGTCTGTATAAAACATCAATATCTGCTGATATGTAACTTGATTATTTCCTCTTAATTCCTTGAAGATGGAGGTCAGACTTAATCATGATTGCACATTACTCTTCATGTAACATCTGACCAGACATGTGATATAATATCAATCAATATTTATTGGAAAATTAATAAATGAAGAAAAAATTTTCACTTCATCGTTGTTGGAACTATAGTCCCTATGCAAGAGGGAAACATTTTTAGCTATGATACATTAGTTTATTTTGTCTACATCATGAGCTTTAGAATTTTTCCCTGGCACTTACATGGCACAATGAGTAGATGGCTTCCTGTGTGTCCAGACTTTCTTCATGAGCAAGGTAAAGGTCATTCTTGTAGAGGTGTGCTTCTATCATAAATAATCCCCAAACTTTAACCTTCAAAGAATAAATGAATCCAAATTCTATCATCCAAAGCCTCAGACTATGCATATACTACTAATATACAAGATCAACTTAGCAAGAAGAATGTAACATTTAGCAATCAGGAAACATATTTTAAGTATAGTCAAACTAAAGGGTAGATGCTCGTCCTCATACAGAAAGAAATGAATAATGGCTGGATAACACAGGCATGTTTAATGCCTGTTTTGTTTCAGATCTCATTACATGGGCTACGATTGTCAGAAATATAATATAATTCCCATCAGAGGACTTAAGAAATAAGATTTAAAACAGGCCAGGGACTTAGCCATCCAGATCAGATTTGCCAAAATGTCCAAAACATTAATCAGTTTCTCTTTCACTACCAGAAGAACACTACTACCAACTCATGAATTATGGAGCAGTTAATCTGACTCCCAAACATGAAAGTTTCTGGGGCAATTCATTAAGAAAAAGATCAATTTGTAAAATCCTGGAGGTTATTAAGTTGTTTAGAAGAAGCCCAAAAGATTTTTCATGTCAAACCAATTCTACTCTCTTCTTCAGCCAGGAGGAGGTGAGAGGTGACATGAAGGATGCTAAGGAAATTATTTACTGTCTTCTTTGTAAGGTTTTGAATAAATCAACAATATTGACCATCAACTAATATGTTGTTTGGTTAAATTTTAAGACAACCAAAGCACAGAAAGTGATACAGTAACAAAATAAGAAAAATCAATCCTCTACCCAATATTTATTGAGTTTCTAGGATGCTGAAGGCACCCTAGTGACAACATGGAGCTGGAGGAATCAGCCAGCTTCCTGCACTCAAGAAGATAAGAAAAGGAATGTTAGGGCCAGGGATTTAGCTCAGTGGTTTGGTGGCCTGCCTTGCAAGCGCAAGGACCCGAGTTCAATCCCCGGTACTAAAAAAAAAATGGAATGCTAGGCTCCACTGACACCTTTAATACTAGATGTAAATCCCTAAAGATATTTAGTTTTGATAAAATAATGGTTAAAAACATGCACTCCAGCATTTGATTACCTAGGTTTGGTCTTGGCTCTGTTACTAACAGCTTGAATTTGGGAAAGTCATGTGAATTCACCTGTGCCAAAGTGGTGGTTGTAGGGTTGTATAACATAGGCTACTGTTAGCGTTAAATAAGCTAGAACACTTAACATACTCAGAATAGAGTAGGAAGCTTGAGCAGAAAGACATTGTTTCCCAATGTCCATTTGAAAAGGAAGAGGAAGAGAAGGGTGAGGTCATAAGGGGAATAAGAAAGCTATAATGAAGACACAGCATGAAGCCGACTGATAGTATTGGACATATAGAAATAGAGATGGAAAAGGCTGTGGTTTGTGTGAGAAATGAATCAGTATACTAATAACTAATATAATTTTGAAGAGTAGATTTCTATCACACCTTAAATAGTCCAATTTTAGCATTTCATAATGTACGTGAAAGTCAGAAATGAGAGAACTGGGACTCGTCTACATGGATATCATTATTTGGGCCTTTATTAGGAAATCAACTACAATAACAAAGAGAAAGAGGGTAGAGAGGGGGAACATTGAGTAGCTCAAAATAATGAGCATCAAGAAACACAGCAGGAAGGTGGAAATTATTCTTTCTGTTTCAACTTTATACATATTTATCTTTCTTTGTTCAATTATAAACATGTCTGGCCTCAGAAAATAACAGATATCCACTCAAACTGACATAAACCAAAAGAGAACTGGTACTAAGAAAGAACATGCAATCCAATGAATTCAAGGGCAAGAAGTCATTCCACGCTACATGAGGAAGTGAAATTAAGTGTGCTTAATATCTCTCAAGGACACTCTCTCTACCTTCTTCTCTCTTGAGGCTTCATGCACGGCAGTTTCCAGCAAAGGTGTGTGGGAGGTAGGCTGTCTCTCCTCAGGATTTTGGAAAACTTTCCCTCTGCTGTACCCTACCCGCACAGACAAGTGTGTTGTGCAACACTGGACTCCCAGTAGGAGACAAGGAGCTGTTGCTGGATTGGATGGGTGTTGACTGGACCTATTTTCTAGCTACTGTATCCAGACTTGAACTAGGCTCAAAGTGCCTACACAATGCAAGTTGATATATAGAAGCCTCGTTTATCCTAATTCCTGACATTTTGTCTTTGGAGAAGAACATTTTATTTCCTCAATGTTAGAAATGTCTTTCTCAAGAGGAAATTTTCTTGTCCGGCACGATGGCACATGCCTACAATTCCAACTACTCTCAAGCTAAGACAAGAGAATAGCAATTTTAAGGCCATCCTGGGAAACTTAGACCCTGCCCCAAGAAAACGAAAAGGACTAGAGACATAGCTCAGTGCAGGACCCCGGGTTCAGTCTCCAGTGCCTCCAAAGTTTTTTTTAAAGGCACTTTCCTTGAGTTTGAGGGAAACCTTTACCTGCCTTATCAGAAACAGCTAGTTTCTTCACTAAGTGTGCCCCGTCTCAGATTCTCACCTTAAGTTGCCTTTCTCTAGTCCTCTTCTCAAATATATAATGTTTCAGCCCCTTACTATTTCTACAGATTAGAGGCTGTACAAACATCTTTCCTCTCCTTCTGTCGTAGATTGTGTGCTCAGATCTAAAGAAAGGTAACCTCTTCCTTATGATATGTCGCCTCCATCACCATAGCAACACATCTTCATCCCCCACCTGCAGAACAGATCTAGGGAATGTGGTGGCTGTCGTGGGAGCCAGATGTCAGCAGTCACTGTCTGCACATCCAGCCAAAGGATCGCCTGAATGAGCCCACTTCCTGTGCTGTGCAACCACCAGCAGCTGATACCTGAAGGTACCCGATTTTCCAGCAGAAATAGGGAGAGAATGTGAATTATTTTTGAACCTCAGAAATATCATAAATGGCAGATTCTCACAAAATGCACAAAATTCCACCATGCTAGTTAAAAAGAAAAACTTTATTTCAATGTAGTACAAGTAGACATTAACAAAGCAAATATTTTTTATATAGTCTTCTTTTCTTTTTCTTTTTATTGAGTTTATTGGTACAATCCAGGTATACGGTACAGTTACGTTCATCATTGGGATACTGTACCTTTACAAGACAGGTCTTGGTTCTCATTTTTTCCCCTTGTCCCTGCCCTCCCTTCACCCCCTCTTCCCCTCCCCCTTTACAAATACTTTATTTCCATTTTTTCATTTTCTTATATTTTTTTTCTTTTCCTGTATTACCTTTCCCCTACCCTTCCCACTTTCCCTACACTTTTAGCACCTTTCTTCCTGTTTCGCATTGTTAATCATCCCATTAGGATCTTGTGTATTATTATAGTTTTTCATACCAGAGAAACTATTCAGTATTTACACATGTGTGACTTATTTATTTCACTTAAGAGTATATCCTCAATACGTGTCCATTTAGATCAGAGGTGCTGCCACCTGTCGTGCAAGTGCAAGGTCCTGAGTTCGATCCCTGGTACCAAAAAAAAAAAAAAAAGAGAGAGATATAATCTATCTTGAGATGTGTGGATGCATCAGTGTGTCAGAAGCCACTTTCAGAAACACACATAGCTGCCTTCTGAGACTGTCACTATGGTTTGGCTTTCTCCTTCAACACAAATGTTGTTTTAGCATTATATTATGCCCACATCCTGTCAAAGCTTTAATCATACTCAAAACCTTGTGCTTGTGAGGCAGGCAGTGGCACCACTAAGCTAAATCTGTGGCCCTAAAAAAAGTCTTCTTACTTCTATGAAAAAATAAAGCAAAATTTCATAACAAATTAATTAAAGAATAACATTAGTTAATATATCATGTACCATAATCTTAAGAGAATGGCCAAAATGTTTAGAGTACAAGTCATAGCCCAAAAAAAGACTATTACAGAAAAGAAACAACAAATAGATAATGGGACTAAACTTTCTTTTCAATGAACTAAGGGGACTTATCAGTATAAATTAAACAAATTAGTATATATATTAAAACTTTTTGAAACCATGGAATATATAATTTGGAGAATTATTAGAACTTCTCCCTACTCTCTATATTTCTATCTCATTTTTTCTATGTTTTTGTTAATATTTAATAGAAACTATGTACAATAAATTTTTACTGTATTTTACAGAAGACAGCCACCACAGAAATTTACATAAATGAGAAAGAAGATAGACAGTTAAGGAGGGCCCGGTCTTGTGGTATATTTTCTCAGAGAATAAAATTAAGAGTTCAGTTGGGGAAAAGGGTTCAGCCTGCCAGACTAAGTGGATTTTTTTTTAAAAGCTAAAATACAGGCCTTTGGGGGAATAACCAGATATTTCAAAAGTGTCAATCTTAAACACGGCTCCATCTAGTTATCTGTATGGATTCTTGCCCATGACTTAGGAAACACCATTCCAAAGATGTCTTTCCCATTAGGCAAAGCCTGGTATATTCATTCAGTCCCTGACACAGAGATGACTTCTCCTCCTTGCCCAGAATAGCAAGAAAGCCACAACTTTTGGACACTACTGACCCAATCTCCTCAATGTTAGCCCTTATTTCTACTTTTGGTTTCTCACACCAGAGAAACAACACAGCACTCAAACATGTGTCTCAGATTTTTTCACCTGAGTATAAAGCTCCACCATGCTAGGCTTCTTTATACAAATATTTGCAGTACACTGAGTCTGGACTCTCCACTCCTGTGTATTTCAGCTCTTCAAGGTATCCTATATACATGAATTACTTCCAAATCCAAGCTGGATTCCCCTAGAGAGTTTTATCTAGCCTTGACTCCTTTCTCTCTGACTTCAAATCCCTGCGGAGAAGCACACGCTGATGTGAGATACTACTTTAGTGAATTAAAAACTGATCTGGAATTTTTCTGCCCTTTGCAATAATCAGCCTTTCTATTGACAGTTCTTTCTTCAACAATACTTGGCAGCTAGTGAGGCTCCTTATTCTATGTACTTTGCTGTCTAGAGCCCTATTAACCTCAGATTTATTAGCTTTTTTTGTCAACCACTTACACCGCCAGTCTCCCAAGAGGAGAACACATCACAAAGCAAAGAAACTCTTCGAGACACATACATAGAAAAATACCTCAAATAGCAAACATTTACTGAAAGCAGGAAAGCCAGCTGATAGTACTTGAATAACCCTTCTCCCCCACCAGCACATTCTATAGATACACTCGTGGAGTTGTGCAAATAAATCTCATTATGCTGCCGAGGAGCAGAATTATTGTCTCTTTGAGAGTAGTGAGATGAAGCTGAGAATCTTCACAAATTTATTGGGCTGGCTCCAGACACACGCTAGATTATATTCATCAAAATGAATGGATTTTCAAACTAGTCCAAAATAGATTCTTTCAAAAATCTAAGACTTTGCCTCAAAGGGGATTCTTTTTTTTTTTTTTTTCCTTCCTCCGTCCTCTCCCTCTGGCTTCCAGTGAAAGAATAGGAGAGAATCATTATTAAAACAAAGAGGAAAAGGTAATTTGACTTAAGTTACTTAGCCAGAGAGCTGCCAGATGTTAATGGAGCCAGTAGAGGTTACTGGCAGCCAGGGACCAGAAATAGAAATTAGAGCAAATATATCTATAGAAAATGTCAAAGAAGTCCATTCAGCACCAAATTCTGAGTGATTCTGAGATCCTTAGGTGAAACCTCTCGGGGCTGACCTAGCCTGGCAGCTGTCTGTACTTAACTCCACATTTTCCTCATGTGTTTTCTTCCTAAATGTCATGTTCCAAATTGCTTCACTTTAATATATCACCCTGATATGCATGGCGCAGTTTAACCACAATACCAACCAAAAGATGCAAAGTGAACAGAACTTTCCACTGAATCCATTTTTCACTCAGATCATATACAAGGTGCTTCCAAGCACACACACACATACACACACACACACACACACACACACATGCACTCAGACTCATCCACATTCACAGTTAAATATTTATGATAACTAATGTTGTGTTCAATGGGCTTGGTGCTGTTTGACCTTATTTAACTTATCTCTGTAACTTTCATTGTATTTAACGTTCAGCAGTTCAATGATTAGTTATATTTTTGGCCTCATTTTACAGATGAGGCAATTAATTCAGAGGAAGAATAAGGAATTTGCCCAAGACCACAGAGCTAGTGAGGGATTCAGGGTAGGAAACTAGTCTAACTTCAGAACTTGGGCTTTTAATTACTGCAGTCTTCTTCCTAGAATAACATTTATATAAAAAATAAAGTAGATATTATGATACATGTCATTAAAAGGTAAAGTTTCAATGTTGTCTTAATCACTTCGGTGTATGCATAGCAAGATAGGATGCATGGTTATTTAACTACAAGTTATTTGTTTAGACACTTTTACTGTCTAGATCTGTACTGTAAATATGAAAGGCATCAGCCATATGAGGATACAGAATATTTGAAATTCTTAATCCAAGTCCCAATGTGCTGTAAATATAAACTATACATTAGATTTCAAAAGATTGAGTACCAAAATCAAGACTATAAAGGATCTCATTATTTTCTCTATTGATTATATGTTGAAATGATAGTTTGTGAATTATGTTGAGTTAAACAAAATATAATGGTAAAAGTATTTATATCTATATTTTCTTTTAAAAATATGGCAACTAGAACATTTTTAGTTATGTAGATGTCTCACAATGCATTTATAATTGACAACCCTGGTGTATATAAATGAAGTTATAAGATCAGTGTCAGATTCCTTGTACAACTGAAATGGCGAGAATTTGGTGGCTCATTTTTATACTCAAATCAATACTTTCATACCTCTATTTCCTAATACAAGTTTGAAAATCCAGTTGCAAACTGTCTTTATAATATAGTCTTCACATATAAAAGTCTTAAAAAATTTATAATATAGAGATAATAAGTATATTTAATAAATTCGTAAGATATGAGATTAATACATGACATTAAATAAATTTTTGTATATCAAAAGCAAATAATTAAAAAGTGAAATTTAAGATAATTCTATTTAAAATATCATCTAGAAACATAAAATAAGATGAAAATTAACAGAAGACATGAAAAATTGCACGTATTTCTTTAATAAGAGATGTAAATAAAGGGAAGGATACACTGTGTTTACAGATTGGAAAAGTATGCATAAGTAAGATTGCGTAAAGATTTTTTAATCAAAAGAAAAATATAATGGGCATAAAAATAGTCCAGAAACATTTATAGTCAAATAGATGGACTTCATACTATTGTCCCTTAGCAATTCAATGGAAAAAGGATGGTTTTTGAGGGAATGTTGTAATAATTACATGGGGAGAAAATGAACCTTAACTTCTACTTCACGGAAAAATGAACTTGAATTGGACTGTAGACCTAAAAACAAAAGCTAAAACTCATAAGCTTCTAGAAGAAAACAAAATGTCTCTGTCACTCTAGTAGGCAAAGATTTCATAAATCTCAAAAAGCACCAATCATAAAAAAGACAAATTGACTTCATCAAAATGGAAAACTTCTGTTCATCAAAGACATGGATCCGAAATGAAATGCAAGCTACAGCGTCAGGAAAGAATTCACAGTTCGTGGATCTGACAACAGACTTGTATGGAAAAGAGCTAGGCCAGATTGCTTCCACAAGCTTTATTCATAAGACCAAAACCTGGAAAGCACCCAAATATCCATCAACATTTGAACTGATAAACAAAGTGATATGTATAGCTGTGAAATGAAATTATGCGGAACAATAAATAGGAATGAACTGATACAACAATATGAGTGAATCTGAAAACCCCACAATGGTGAGAAAAGCAAGACATGAAAGAGTAAGTTTATATGATGTTTAAATACGGAAGAATAATCTTAGGTGACAGAAATTAAAATCATGATTTCTTATGAACTCCGTGGGAAAGAGCATAAGGGAATTTTCTACAGTGGTAAAAATGTCTTATATAGTTTGATGACATTTTGGGTAACAGAGTTGTTTATATTTATTTAAAGTTGTTGAGTTGTTCGTTTGCTGCCTGTACATTCACTACGTATAAGTTTTATTTCATTAAAGTCTCAAATTTACATATGATCTTCATTAAAAATTTAGTTTTTCATATAATTAAAGTCATCATGGAATGAACACTACCCAGAGACTTTGTTTGTTTTGTTTACTACTAAATCCCAATGCCAGGCCCGCAGTAGACCCTAAAGGAATATAATTAATGCATGAGTCATGGCACACATTATCAGTGTCAGCTGAAGGTCTTCACCTCAAGTTATGTGGATCATTACATTCATCTTTATACGGAGATATTCATTGTTCTAAACCAAACTCAATGGAGCCTCTCGGATTATATGTGTCTGACAGATAGAAGACAGGAACTGAGGAGTAAAACATTCATTCACTAGCTATTTGTTTATAAATTTCACTTTACTAGTTTGATTACTAATGGTTAGAATTGTCAGGCCAAATTCTCCAAGCATTTCATCACTCATGCAGGCACTCAAGAGGTAACTACAAGGTTTTAACATTCAACATGATGAAAGGCATGCTAGAGAAATCCATAGAGATTAAAAATTAAACTTTTTGAGAGATTTATGACTAGTTTCTAAGAGTTCAGCATACAATTACACACATGGTTCACATAATTATTCCCCTGTAAAGCATTAAAGTAGAATGATATTTTTCTGAGTAACTACTTCCTTCTTTGAGATTTAATCAGAGCTAGTCAAATATCATTAAAAAGTATACATGTTCTGTATAAATAATGTTGAGATTTTTGACAATTTTACCCTCATTAACCAGGACTCAAATGCTAATGCAACAGATTCGTAAAGATGTCTGTTGTCACAGCCTCTACAAAAGATCTCCACCTTTATACAGCTGGCATCATATGCTTTCTTCCACATTGCAGTGTGTGAAGAAATGAAAAGAATCTTAAACTAGTCACACAAGCATTTATGGTCATTGAAGAACATTATTTTCCTGTGAATTACTACTTAACTCCATGAATTGAACAAGTAAAGGTAGACTTGGCTTTTTACAACAGCTGTATCTCATGAAGTCACACCTCAGGAAAAAAAATTAGTTGACTTTGGTAGCATATTAAATTGGTATTTTGATTAACCTTGAGCATCATTATCCCAGAAAACTATTTCAGAAAGAACTATTTTAAAAGAAATACCACTTGAGAATAAGTTGTATTGGTTGTATAATTCTGCACATAGTTAGGCTTTTAGGGTTAATAGATGAAAAAGAGAGAGATAGCTAGAGATAGAGAAGAAATTACTGCATAAGAGAGGAATATAGGAAAGGAAAAAAGAAAGAAGTCTCACTTCTGAAGAAAAGCTAAAATTATTTACCCCATGAGAGTAATTTATATATTTTTCTATTTCCTCAGCACCATAATAGGTTTTTTCATGTTCTTTCCTATCCTTTGTGAAAGAATCTAGTTTTTTAACAGGTTTGAAGAATAATAGTTATGAATATTCTATTACACACAGGCCTATTTTTGAATACAAAAACAAAACAACATACAACCATGCATACAATTTCACCTTCATAGTTTCGTGAGAGAGGCTATTTCTGATAGGGGTGTCTCTGCCTCAGTGGTTGCTAGGTAATGAGCTTTTGGAAGAAATGCATTCCCTGCCTCCAAATCAATAATTGTACCATGTTAATTTAGAACACGATCTCCATGGTCACCAACAATTACCATGAGAATTTGCTTTTCACGAAATAGCATTTGCACAAAACTTGTCCCTGTTAAGATATGAGATTAATACATGACATTAAATAAATTTTTGTATATCAAAAGCAAATAATTAAAAAGTGAAATTTAAGATAATTCTATTTAAAATATCATCTAGAAACATAAAATAAGATGAAAATTAACAGAAGACATGAAAAATTGCACGTATTTCTTTAATAAGAGATGTAAATAAAGGGAAGGATACACTGTGTTTACAGATTGGAAAAGTATGCATAAGTAAGATTGCGTAAAGATTTTTTAATCAAAAGAAAAATATAATGGGCATAAAAATAGTCCAGAAACATTTATAGTCAAATAGATGGACTTCATACTATTGTCCCTTAGCAATTCAATGGAAAAAGGATGGTTTTTGAGGGAATGTTGTAATAATTACATGGGGAGAAAATGAACCTTAACTTCTACTTCACGGAAAAATGAACTTGAATTGGACTGTAGACCTAAAAACAAAAGCTAAAACTCATAAGCTTCTAGAAGAAAACAAAATGTCTCTGTCACTCTAGTAGGCAAAGATTTCATAAATCTCAAAAAGCACCAATCATAAAAAAGACAAATTGACTTCATCAAAATGGAAAACTTCTGTTCATCAAAGACATGGATCCGAAATGAAATGCAAGCTACAGCGTCAGGAAAGAATTCACAGTTCATGGATCTGACAACAGACTTGTATGGAAAAGAGCTAGGCCAGATTGCTTCCACAAGCTTTATTCATAAGACCAAAACCTGGAAAGCACCCAAATATCCATCAACATTTGAACTGATAAACAAAGTGATATGTATAGCTGTGAAATGAAATTATGCGGAACAATAAATAGGAATGAACTGATACAACAATATGAGTGAATCTGAAAACCCCACAATGGTGAGAAAAGCAAGACATGAAAGAGTAAGTTTATATGATGTTTAAATACGGAAGAATAATCTTAGGTGACAGAAATTAAAATCATGATTTCTTATGAACTCCGTGGGAAAGAGCATAAGGGAATTTTCTACAGTGGTAAAAATGTCTTATATAGTTTGATGACATTTTGGGTAACAGAGTTGTTTATATTTATTTAAAGTTGTTGAGTTGTTCGTTTGCTGCCTGTACATTCACTACGTATAAGTTTTATTTCATTAAAGTCTCAAATTTACATATGATCTTCATTAAAAATTTAGTTTTTCATATAATTAAAGTCATCATGGAATGAACACTACCCAGAGACTTTGTTTGTTTTGTTTACTACTAAATCCCAATGCCAGGCCCGCAGTAGACCCTAAAGGAATATAATTAATGCATGAGTCATGGCACACATTATCAGTGTCAGCTGAAGGTCTTCACCTCAAGTTATGTGGATCATTACATTCATCTTTATACGGAGATATTCATTGTTCTAAACCAAACTCAATGGAGCCTCTCGGATTATATGTGTCTGACAGATAGAAGACAGGAACTGAGGAGTAAAACATTCATTCACTAGCTATTTGTTTATAAATTTCACTTTACTAGTTTGATTACTAATGGTTAGAATTGTCAGGCCAAATTCTCCAAGCATTTCATCACTCATGCAGGCACTCAAGAGGTAACTACAAGGTTTTAACATTCAACATGATGAAAGGCATGCTAGAGAAATCCATAGAGATTAAAAATTAAACTTTTTGAGAGATTTATGACTAGTTTCTAAGAGTTCAGCATACAATTACACACATGGTTCACATAATTATTCCCCTGTAAAGCATTAAAGTAGAATGATATTTTTCTGAGTAACTACTTCCTTCTTTGAGATTTAATCAGAGCTAGTCAAATATCATTAAAAAGTATACATGTTCTGTATAAATAATGTTGAGATTTTTGACAATTTTACCCTCATTAACCAGGACTCAAATGCTAATGCAACAGATTCGTAAAGATGTCTGTTGTCACAGCCTCTACAAAAGATCTCCACCTTTATACAGCTGGCATCATATGCTTTCTTCCACATTGCAGTGTGTGAAGAAATGAAAAGAATCTTAAACTAGTCACACAAGCATTTATGGTCATTGAAGAACATTATTTTCCTGTGAATTACTACTTAACTCCATGAATTGAACAAGTAAAGGTAGACTTGGCTTTTTACAACAGCTGTATCTCATGAAGTCACACCTCAGGAAAAAAAATTAGTTGACTTTGGTAGCATATTAAATTGGTATTTTGATTAACCTTGAGCATCATTATCCCAGAAAACTATTTCAGAAAGAACTATTTTAAAAGAAATACCACTTGAGAATAAGTTGTATTGGTTGTATAATTCTGCACATAGTTAGGCTTTTAGGGTTAATAGATGAAAAAGAGAGAGATAGCTAGAGATAGAGAAGAAATTACTGCATAAGAGAGGAATATAGGAAAGGAAAAAAGAAAGAAGTCTCACTTCTGAAGAAAAGCTAAAATTATTTACCCCATGAGAGTAATTTATATATTTTTCTATTTCCTCAGCACCATAATAGGTTTTTTCATGTTCTTTCCTATCCTTTGTGAAAGAATCTAGTTTTTTAACAGGTTTGAAGAATAATAGTTATGAATATTCTATTACACACAGGCCTATTTTTGAATACAAAAACAAAACAACATACAACCATGCATACAATTTCACCTTCATAGTTTCGTGAGAGAGGCTATTTCTGATAGGGGTGTCTCTGCCTCAGTGGTTGCTAGGTAATGAGCTTTTGGAAGAAATGCATTCCCTGCCTCCAAATCAATAATTGTACCATGTTAATTTAGAACACGATCTCCATGGTCACCAACAATTACCATGAGAATTTGCTTTTCACGAAATAGCATTTGCACAAAACTTGTCCCTGCCAATGTATTCTTGAGTACTTACTATATTTGACATTGGCAGCAGTATGTACCATGGCTTGCTCTTTGCTGTTGGATCTATTGATTGAAATGCCATTCATCTTGTGCAGATAAAAGAAATATGGCTTAGCTGGCTCCCATCTATTAAGATGTGGCCAAGTAGAAATTTCATTTAATTTTAAGACGCCTTGATATCATTTTCTTTTCATCTTTGTTTCTCATAAAATGTATTTGAAATTCATGAAAAATATAAGCTATTCACCAAACCTAGAGTTTGGTTTTAAAAAAGTTTTCAGCTTCTAGTAAGTCTTCTCCTAATAGCT
Organism: Fukomys damarensis; assembly: GCF_012274545.1. NCBI lineage: Eukaryota > Metazoa > Chordata > Mammalia > Rodentia > Bathyergidae > Fukomys > Fukomys damarensis. Next base: position 29,957,781 of record NW_022900945.1, on the reverse strand, counting down.
TTTATTTCCACCAAAAATACTTTCACTGTGAAAGCCAAGAAAACTGTTTCAGCAATGTGCTTTTAAAAAGAAAACATCAACCCTGAACGAAGACAGAAGCACTTGGTGGAGGTGAGTGAAAAAGAGGATGGTTATCTATACAGTATCTCAAATCAACTGGAACAGATCACTTGTGAAACTTTCCCATTTCGAGGGCGTGATTTCACAGAAGAAAGGAGGGAGAAAGAAGGAAAGTATTCAGAGATTAGTGTAGAACATCAAAATGGGTCAGTATCTGTATTAGTTTGCTAGGTTTGCCAAGACAGATTATCAGAATCAGGGTAGCTTTAAACAACACATGGTGAGTGTTTAACAGTTCTGGAGCTGGAAGTCAGAAATTAAGGTATAGCCCAGACCACGCTGTCTCTGAGGGTTTTCAGGGATTATCACTTCCTTGCCTTCTCAAAGCTTGTAATGGCTGCTGTCAGCGATCCTTGGGGTTGTGGCAACATCACCCCCAACATCACCCCAGTCTCATGTTTACATGCTGCCTTCCCCTGTGTGTGTTTGTGTCCAAATTTTCCCTTCCTTCTTAAGCCACCAGATATTGGACTATGTCCCCTGCTAATATGATATCATCTCATATCAACCTAACTGTGCTACAAAGACCCTTCTTCCAAATGAGATTTCATTATGAATTTCTGGGTCTCCATGAATGTTGGGGAGATATCATTCCACCCTGTATGATTGGCTACTTTAGATTAGATTGTGTCTTGCTCCATGAGAGTAAAGAGCCTTGGTGACTAATCTCTATATCCTCAGTTTCTAGCATGAAGTCTAGTACTGTTTGCTTTATAGGGTACATGGATGAGGAAATAAGAAACTAGGAAATAACTCAGTGATTAAAAAAACAAAAAGTTACAAATCTGAAAAAGGACTAAGTGGTATAACTTTGTATTGCATTTTATTTTGTTTATCTTTATGCATTCTATTCAGAAGTAATCTAGTAGGAATTCAGGATTCCCTTGGTAACCTGGGTCAGAAGGCACTTTTGTATCCCATAATCTCTCTTAGGACATCTGTATCTGTACCTGGAGTTCTAGCATAGACTAACACTGCTAGAGCACCAATGATGGTTTTTTTTTTTTAGTCTAATCAAGCTGTGCTGCTCTTTCTTAAGTACATGAAAATAAAATACAGCTTCTTATAAAACAGGATCTCCAATTAAAGAAAAAGACAGAACAGTAAGCTGTCTTCATTTTATGTCAGCCGTCTTGGTTCTTTATATACTGTTTTTTTTTCAGAAGTCTAGAAAATTTTGCTGGAAGATTTTTCTCAGAATTTTCTAGCTTTAGCAAAGCTATGACAGATTATAAGGTTAGCTCTTCCAATTAGAGATAGAATGACATCTCTTTGTCTTTATTAAATGGAAGCAGTGACCAGAATTATCATCCTGTGTCATGTGGACATGACTATACTGTCATTTCCAAAAGTGTTACAATTTGGCATCCTAATAATGGATCAAAGGACTACAAAAAGAAAATACTGGAGATCTTTGTGATATTTATCCTTTTACCAGTTGGGAAATCCTGGAAATGAATCATAGCTTCAAAAGACAACTACAGGACAGTAAAAAAGGCTTACAATCATCCTACCTCCTTAAACCTTTCTTGGTTCGTATTTTTTTCTTGTTCTTAAAGCAGTTAAGTGGTATGCTCACACTGACATTAACTAATGGCATCTGTCAAGGAGTAAATATCTGAAATTACAACTGCTTATTACAAATCTTCAAATTCATGCATCGACTGATAAAGATACTGTTATTTGAGAAAAAGCAATTGATTCATTTTCCAGAAACATTTTCCTATCACCCCTATTAATAATGTCTGAAATTCCACTGTTATATTGTGAGGTCCAAGAGTTTTTCTTGATGTTGAAAATTCAAATGTCCAGAGGATCTATCACATTAAAGATTTCATTCATAATGCTCCATTAGGAGACAATAGTCTTAGAATATAAAAATATGATAGCCCAATTGTTATGATTGAATTTTAACCTCACTTACTGGGGTGAGATGGAGAAAAACACAAAACCTTTCTGATATCCAACCAGTCCTAATGATACATTTTCCTGAGCAGTGTTCAGTTTCCTACTCTCCTGCATGTCACTTCCTTCTACAAACTCCCCACATACCTTTCCTTCTTTCATTTTCATCTGACGGCCTTGAATCTTACCTTACTGAGCATTAGAAGTTCTCAGAAGCACCGCATATCCTCACCATGTCCATCAATCTATCTGCAGCCTCTCTCGCTTTCTTGCTGGTTGCTTCCCATGGTTCCATGTAAGGCCAGTGCTGCACTGGGTTGCATCCCCATACCCTCTCCGTTACTCAAGAGGATTGCTTCAGCGATTGTCTTGTCACCTACATCGTTAATTTTTATTCTCTGTTAGTTCTTCCCCAACAGCTAATAAATGAGGTGCGTTTTGTTCTCTAAAAACATCTCCTTCCTCATCAACATCAGTCTTCACAAACAGACCTTCAAACTGTATCCACGATCTGACTCCTCCTCCACCCCTTTATTGCAGTAGCCTCTTCACTGGTCTCTCTTCCCCCTCCCTCATTTCTTCCCCATCTCCAGCAGCCAGAATGATCCTGTCAAAACTAAGGCCATATCTAATCATTTCTCTGTAACCAGCTCCTCGTCTCAGAATAAAAACAAAATTCCTGAGATGTTTGCCTGGGTCCTGGTCCCCATCACCTCTCAAACTCAGTTCCGATTCCTTTCTAGTTTGCTTCCTTCTCCCAGTTTAAAATCATGTATTTGCTCTCTTTCCAATACACCAAGCCACGGTCTCCAACTCTTTTTAACTGAACACTTTTTATCTAAACACTATATATTCACATGGCTCTGTCTCTTACTTCTCTTTTAAAAATCCAAGTCTAAGCTCCCCAGACAAGGGGTTTTAACTGTTTCATTCATTACTGCATCCCTAGAATGGAGGACTCTTCCTGGAATATAGTAAGTGCTCAATACTTTTTTAATGAATAAATGCCTGCTTTTTACCAAAATTCACTCTTTCTTCCCCTAAAAATACCTACTTCTCATTTTCCTCTCGTTGATAAATCAGCTCAGTGACCTTCCATCCGTAAATGATGCTTAGAATTCCTCTCACAGAGTACCTGAAAACAAAAACTAAAAAGCAATAGAAAGCCATAAAGAGTATTCATACACATATTTTATATTAAAATTGTAATGCATACTAGGCTTACACAACATGATTTATTTTAGGAAAATTGTTTTGAATCAAATAGGGAAAAAAGAAAAGAAAAGTAAGAAAAAGTGGAAAAGGAGAAGGTTATCTTACATAGTATATTGGCTCACTTTTCTCATTTTGGAGAAAATGCCTGACACCTGCAATTTAGAGGAGAAGTTTCATGTGCTCCGAGGATTCAGTCCATGGTTGGCTGACTCCAAGGAAGCAATAGCATGGCAGAAGGCACGGAACAGTCAAGATTGTTAGTGCATGGTAGCCAGGAAGCTGATCTGGGGAGCAATAGCAGAACAGAAGGGGCCAGGGTAAGTTATAGGCTCCATTGCCATGCCTTTTCTATTCCATCCGGTCACACCCTGAAATGTCGCCTAGGCAGGCCTCTACGCAAACTGTAACACCTAGGTGCCACAAACGTCATTTATGAGAATGCAAAGTGTGTGAAAGCACTTTGTAAACTACACAGTACTAGATAAATCCAGGATGATTCATTAAAATTAGATTTTCTTTCTGCTTTTATTAGGGCTGGGAAGCAAATTTAGAGCCCCATGCATATTAGGCAAGTGCTGTACCACTGAGCTACACTCCCAGCCCCAAAACAGATTTTTCATTGTTAATCAAGTCATTTTTGCTTACATATTACTGCTGAAAGCTCTTCTAAAATATTCTGTTAACATTTTCTACCTCAGTAAATATAGTACTGCATTCAAAATCTTCCTTTCTGAAAAAGGGAAAGAATAATATAATAGGTACTGCATAGTAATGATTCTGTCTCTAACATGTCTTCACCCTAATCCCTGTAACTGTAAATATGCAGATAGGATCAACATTGCTAATCATCAGACCTTAAAATAAGGAGATTATCTTGGATTACCCAGGTATGCTTAATATAATTACAAGGGTTATTAAAGGGGAAAATTGGAGAAACCCAACAGAGATAGCAGCATGAGACCTGGTGAATGTTACAGACTTTGAAGACAGAAGTGAGGCAGGGGAGGGTGAAGCGTGTAAGCTAGAAAAGGCCAAGTAGATTCTCTAATGGAGCCTCCAGAAGAAGCACAGTTTACCTATACCTTGATAATCCAGGGAGGCTCACATTGGGGTTTTGATGTACAGAAATGTGTGTTGTTTAAAGCCCTGAGTTTGTGGCAATTTATTATAGGGGTAGTAGAAAACTAACACTAACAGCAAAGTGGCCAAAGCACGGATTCCAGTCTGATGGGAACTCAGGGTCAGTTCCAGTCCCACCAAATACTCCAAGCCTAGGTTCCTCATCAGGAAAAATGGAAAAAATAATGGCCCTTCTTTACAGAAACATTGTGAAAATTTAATAAGACTTACCAAAAAAAATCTAAAATAAGACCTGGAACATAATAAGTTCCTAATAGTCATTAGCTATCAATTAACATAATTTTCCATGAAATTTGCATCTTAATTTATTATAGAAATTAATGGGTTAGTAAAGGAAACTGCACATATATTGGAAATTGGGGACAGATTTTGGGAAAGAAAAACTGAATTAAAATTCAGGCTATCACAGCAGTATGATCTTGGTCAAATCACTTAACTTTGTTCACGTGAACACTAAGATAATCACAGCTGCCCAGTTCACACCAAATTAGAGACACAATATGAAGGCATTTTGGAAACCAAATTCATGCTTCTAGAATTACTGTACATCTTATAAATCCTTCTCACCAGAGTCTTTTGTGTATATTTGTCTTTCTAAATGTGTAATAATGAAGAAAGTCTCTCTAGCTAGAGCCAAATTATAGGTAATTAGGGTTTTGGTTGGGATAAATATTTTAGTAGGTAAAGAGGCAGTGAAGAGACACAATGATAATATCACCCAGATGAGAGTTTTAAAAAATGAAATTCCCAAAAAGGAATCAGAGAAATATTTCTAAAATCATCACAAAGAACTTGAAATTTATTCCTCTGTGCTAACTCTTCTAAAATACTTCCTTCCAGCTCAGCTCAGTCAGATCTATCACAATTCTTTTTAGTAAGCTGTTCAAAGACTGGATTGCATCTGGTTGTGAGTCAAATACGAATTCTATTATGAACTTAGTGATCCAGCCTGGCCTCTTAGTCTCTCTTTCCTTTTCTTCAAATTAGATGACATATGTGAAAAGTCCTTGATTATATTATAACATACTTTGGTTGGGTCTCTAGCTTTATATTAGTCTCTCTCTCTCTCTTTCTCTCTCTGGTTCCCTGATTTTGTCAATTTGGAGAATGCTAGGTTAAAAGTCAACAGATTTCTTTATCTGAGGCATCTTGGGGTCTTTAACATACTAGCACACATGACATTATAGTACATAGTATTTCTGACTTAGCTGACTGGTTTCTGTAATATGAAATGTTTTGGAGGACTAGTCACTGGGTCATCTTTAGATAAAAGCTGGTTAAATGTCTGTCCTTCAAAAGGAAAACACTGTTGTACATAAAAGACTCTATGGGGGTTGGGGGAGAAATAAAGGGAGAAGGATGAGACAAGAGCAGAAAGCACATTTACAAAAGATACAAGATGAGCAGTGTCCCAAAAGACAGAAAGTTCCAAAATTATTCTTAGGTGTCTTTTAGGATAATTTAGAATAATGTTTGTATTGAAGGGAAAAGATCCCATATCTTCAGGTGAAAGCCCACTTGATCCATCTCCTTCTTTCTTCCTTATTATTTTACTTTTCTTTTCTCCTCCTCAACCTGAAAGACACGCCCCTAATTTTTCTCCTTCATCATTTTCCCCTCGGGCTTTCCTATTCAAGGCAGGCAGAAAGAGTGGTGATTCTACAAAGCATCCAGGTGTTCTCTGCACTCTATCTGTCTGACTCTCACCTCTAACTCTCTCTCCCTCTCTTTCCCTCCCCCATCCCTCTCGCTCTTCCTCTTTCACTACAGAGATGATTAGGCTACTATAGAAAATATTTTATTGTTATAACTAAAATGTTTAAAAATCCGGGAATTATGAATGGAATTAATATGAGAAAATGAAAAAAATGGAAACAAAGTCTCTATGAATAGGAAGGGCTGGAAGGGAGGACAGGAAAATGGGAAAAAATAAAAATCAAGATATATTATTTAAAGGTAGAAATCTCCAGTGATGAATGTCATTATACTATATACCTAAGGGCCAGGAATTTAGCTCAGTGGTTCCGCCTCCTGCCTTGCAAGCACAGGACCAAAGTTCGATCCCTGGTACCAAAATAAATAAATAAATAAATAGAAAAAGAAAAAAAGAAAATTGTATACCTAAAATCTACCAATAAAATTAATTTAAAATAATTATATTAATAAAAATCCAGGAATTAATTACCATATAAATTCTGGCTTTGAATTTTCCCTCCTGTATAAAGCCTCAAAGTGTACTACAATGCACCTTAATTATTCTCAAAAACCAATAATTGTGTACTTGCATTGAACTATGATCCCAGGTCCCCAGAGTCAGAACTGGAATTTTAGAAGAGACCTTTCTTACATTCAAAAATTATATCCTCCATATCTTTAATTCTCACAAAGTGCTGAATAACTAAGCAGTTGTCATTCATTTGGTAATAGTTTATCAAGTACCTGCTAGGTTCTGTATTAAGAACCAAATACGTAAGGTTGAAAGATGTAGCTTACATTTACAGTTACCAGTGGTGTCATTGATGGTGGAATGACAATATTGCCTTCCTCCATCATATTATTGGTCCAGTAAAGTAGAAGCAAATTTTCAACATTCTAAGTAGATAAGTATGGGATCAGCTTGCAGGTAATTATTATGTTTGGTGAATGCCTTGCTAAATCAATCATTTGTTCTGGATCAGTGGTTCAAAATTATGGCTGCACAGTAGACGCCTTTTAAGATATTGATGCCTAAATCCCACCACAAGTCACCTGAAGTGGAATCGCTAATGGTGAAATCTTGGAAATGTTTACTTTATAAAAGGTCTCTTGGTGAGTATAATATGTAGCTAGTATTGAGAGCTAGTAAGGTAGATGAACACAAAAAGGGCTAAGAATATCTACATCAACAGTAACTGCTTTGAGAAGAAGGCCAGAGAAGAATTAACACAAACTAGGATTGTAAAAGTTGGGCATGCCACTAAATTATGTCCAAAGGTCCTGTATATATCGATATATTTGTTGGTGTCATGGCCCTTGGACATCGTGTGTGTGTGTGTGTGTGTGTGTGTGTTAGAGAGAGAGAGAGAGAGAGAGTCCATTCTCTTAGACTATACAGAGCAAGACTCTACTAGAAGAGAGCCCGGGTTTCCAGGGAACTTAACTCGCAGTCTGGATATGTTCATCAAAGTATTGCACATGGTCTCAATACTCAGAGATCAACATTTACACATCAGATTTTATTAGGAGACATTGTGAAAACAAATAATGAATTTTCTGCAGACTTGAACATGTAAGAACAAACACAAATTAAAAATAAGACACTACATTCTCCTTGTTGAAAATAAGGGAGTAGATTTCCCTCTTCTCCTTTTTCTCAGAACATTTTTCTTAGAAAAGTTATAATTGAAAGCATTTTCTCAACTTCTTGAAATATATTGTAAGTTCCTTTGAAGACTAAATAGGTCTTTTATTGGCTTTATGACCCAGGAATGTCTTTCTCTAGGATCTGGGAGCCATTCCGGAACACAAACACAGAGGCAAGTAGTACTCCTACCTTCTGGTTTCATTTCTATGGGTAGGCAGGAGCCTCACTGCTGAGGACACCTTGCTACAAGCTGAAAAACTACCTCTTGTCATAAAAAATGAGAAATTTGTTTTTCCTCTGAAAAAAGCCAATTAGCTGACACGTATGCTCACCCCAATTACCAGATAAAGTTATGATGAATTATGTGTGACAAATGGTGTTGTCGAGTTCTATTGCTTGAGAATAGATATTATCTATCTTTAAAACATGTATATAATGAGAATATCATCTTGACTTAAGGGGATGAGGTTTCCTTCCTCATTTTTCTTGTCCTTTAGTGAATTTCCAGTATTACACATCACAATACGGTTGAACGTGTATTCTATAATAAAAGTGTTTTCTTTCCCCACTGCCTTGATGAAGAGTTTTTCTGGGTTGGAGAAGATTTGAGTTTTAATTCAATGTCCCAAACATCTAGAACTTTGGCTTACTAAAGAGTAAAAAATTATTTTCTAGTTTTTTTTCTTTTTTTCTTTGTATCAAGGTTCATATCAGGCACAAATAACTGAGACAGTATCCTTATATTTTGAATTCTATTCAATGATTATAGATCTAGTAAAAAAATGAAAATATATTGTTGTACTTTTGGCTTTTGATCTAACCAAAAACCATTAAAAAATTCTGAAAATTCTCAAGAAAGTTTTGCTACTAGGAAAAAAAAAAGTACTTTAGCAATTTAGACAGGGCATACCTCTCTGTGCACTTTCAAGAAAACAATCAAGTAATTTATTAAAAAAATCTTAGAATTCTTTCCTGCTTAGTGCTCACTCATTCGCAGAGCTTTCACTTTAACACAAAGCTGTTCCCTAACCTCACTGTAAAGCAAGCTCCGTCAGGGAAAGCATCCTTCCTCTTCTCCCAAAAAATTCCTTAAAGATTTAAGCATTCATTTCTACTCTATTTCATTTTCCCTTTTGTGATCCTAAAAGTATCATTTAGCAAATGTAAGATACTCATTTCAGAAAAAAAGTTTAACTTGTTTAACAAACAGAGAGAGAGGAATCTATCTTCAGTTCACTATGATGAGCATGGTGATCATGCGTTAGGGATGATAGCTTGTGAAGCAAAGCAATCGAAAACAGAAAGGTATAATCCACCTCCCAAAAAGGAATGGGATGCCCTACAGTCAGAGCACCATACAGCCGGTTACTGGAAGTCCTTGGGCTGCTTGGAGAGATGGCAAGCTTGAGGGAGATCAGAAAGACTCAGCTAACACAAATGACATCCTACTGATAATCAAAATAAGGAATTCTAAATCAGTCTGGGACTTGGTAGTTGTGGAAAAGCTGTGAGGAGGGAAGCTAGAAATGACAAGGAGGTACGGCAGAAGAGGTAAATATAGAAACAAAGAAAATTATAGTTCTAATGCATTATGGAAGGTTATCCATACACTTTCTCCCAGATTTGTGACTGTGCATTTCTGAAACTCACAATCAACTTGTTCCCAACTCATACACTATTTTACTACTAGGTCATAAAACTTGCAAATCTAGATTAGCTCATACCCTAATTCCCTTGAGATTGGAGAATAAATTAAGGTAAGGGAGGATTTGTAATCAGAACCTAGAGACCTGACCTGCTAATGTTCAATGTAAGTAAAACTTGGTTTCTTGGCCTTCATTTTATATGTCTCCCTTGATATCTTAAAACTCAGTCAGATCCCTGCTCAGCTCTGCCCAAAGGCAGAGTAATGACATAAGAAGTACTCTCGTTTAGTCCTAAATTTACCTAGTCTATCTCATCCCCTTCAAGACTCATGACACCAAGATAAAAGTAACTAAAGTCAGTTTCAGGGATACTCCATTTCCCAGCTTTCACAATGTCCAGTTCCAGACTTCCTGAAGTGATGCCTAGACATCTCCAAACCCCAAGTTGCCTTGGATTTCAGGAAGAGTAGAACCTTGCAAGCCACTCCATGATGAGATCACCTTCCACTAAGCAGGGAAAAGCAGCTCCCCTTCCAAGCAAGGACAACCATCTCATGGGAACCATATTGCCCTTCAAGCCATAAGGATTCCTCCGAAGCCATGAAGCCAGGACTTTGATCAACCAGATCCCAGAACCCCACAAAATGGTTTCCTTTTTCTCATTTGAGGGCCGTTCTGAACTTGGTCAGTTTGAGCTCCCTCCAGGTGTTCAAGCTCGCTACTTTCTATTCTCCCACTTTCTAATTCTGCTTATTCACTCTGCCTGTACCTGACACAGCCATGTCCTCAAATTCTTTTTCCATGGCAAGTGTAAAGAACCTACTCGTCTGGCAATGTGAGATCCCCATCTTTTGGGGAGGCACCCTTTGGACCTCATCTTGTGACAATGTTATATGCTATGGGGCAGTTACAAAAATATGCTCAAGCTCCTCCCCTCAGCACAGTACTACAGTGTAAAAAGTGCCTTAAAAATATTAGTTAAGGCTGAAGGTTTGGCTCATTGGTTCGGCTGCCCGCCTTGCAAGCACAAGGACCTGAGTTCAATCCCCGGCACCAATATATATATTAAGGAATTAAATTAATAAAGATATCTTTATTTTTTTATTAAGGTACCTTTTGTCTAGTGCATGAAAATCTTGTTTAAATTCATAAAAACAAAATATAGAGAAAGCACCTATGTTAACTCAATCCAGGGTGTGGCTCTTATCTGTACCACAATCCCAGTATTGGTTTGAAACTTTCACCAAGTGCTTAAACTCGCTGCCCCTATTTCCCCTATAAATGAACAAGTAATTTTCTCATTTTAAGTAAAGTGTTCTTTGGAGACATGATCCAAGGATTATTTAAATGAGCATATTTACCTCATTCAGGTGAATGATAAGTAGCCAAAATGTCCAATTTCAGCTCAATTTGCTGCCTTTTCCCAGAAGCATTCAAACTCAGTCAAAAAAAATTAACCATTTTCTGTTACAAACCAATAGGTCCTTCTTCTCAAGCATTAAATAAGAAGTATAATAAATTAAATGTTTAATGGAGAAGATATATGAGCGAGAAGTGCTGTTTGATCTTTATTTAAAGTGAAAGCATAAAAGCTACACCTTTGATGCAGATATTGATCATTGGAAACAGGTTCTTAAATTAAGAATATAGATTATGTCCCCCATTTTCTGGATGTTTTTCTGACTCAGACATGGAAGAAATTTTCATACCATCAATTTTTAAAAAGACAGTAAAATCATACACAAGAAAAACTGACCACAACACCAACTGGCCCTCCAGTTGAATCATATCCTCCTTGATTAATATGAAATATCCCATTGATAACATCTGAAAATAAGCGTATGGGTCTCGAGCTATCTCACAAGATTAGGTCAGTAATATCCTCTCAGATTAAATCCATGCTTCTTCTGATATTTGTAATTTCACAAGGTAATAAAATCTAAGAATAAAAATGAACCAGGAAAAGATGAGCTCTAAAAAATAGGAACTCTGAGGCAGCAGACACGCTGCTGGCCATAGCCATGGCCACACCAAAGAGAAAGCTGATGGTCACCTGCGATGGCCTGTCAACCCCTTGCACAGTGCTGTGGGTGACTGCCAGGGAATCCAGACTAAGGCAGAATATAGAGCGATCTTAGCAGAACAGCATGGAAAGGGCTTGCAAGTACTTCCAGAAGACAGCACTCCACAGCGCCTCACTAGTAATTCTGAGGAAGTGTTGGTTGATTGATCGCATTTATAGGGACAACTAAGCTCGGTGTACGTCTACCAAATTAACAAGTTGGAAAATTAGGAAACGGTGTATTAACTCGTGCCATGATGAAAAACCTACATGCCTGACATGTGGGAATGGATATTTTTTGAGTACTTCTAACTCACTAGTAGTGTGGATACACAAATGTTTCAATAACATTTTCATATATAAAATGCACTTAACACCCACAATAGTCTTGGATTTTTTGGATGAGAGAGTGAAAACACAAGGGAGAGGATTGTTACAATGGTTAAAGCTAAGAACAAGCATCAAAATTTCTAATTTTCATGGTAAACATTTATTTCACATTAAAATATTACTGAAAATCTCATTAATAAGACTACCACAATCTTCCAGTTCAGCCAACTGGATCATTATATTATTGAATGTTCCTTAATTTTTTAGGTCATAAGCAATTGCAACATTACTTTCTATACACGGTGATTCTAACATACACATTGTTATTTCAGCACTGTTCTGCTGCACTGATACAAGACCAAGGCCCCCTACCTTTCATCCTTCAGTGTCCTATTACCTTAGGCAGCCCAACAGAGGTGATATTATTTCTGGACATATCTGAAAATAACTTTTTTTAAAAATAACCAACCACCTGCATGGCAGGAAAATCACAGGAAGCAAATAACCATCCCTGCATGAGCCACTGTCACCAGCAATCTCACAAGGTAATGAAACCAATTCCACACTTTGCTGGTAGTCTGCAACTGAAGGGTAAAAACCAAAGAGTTTTGATCACCCTGCAAGTGAATGCTAGAAAACTCTTGAATTTAAACAAAGAACAAAGGCAGACAGCCCTGAGTTCATTGTTCTCAGCTATTTAATTGTCCTTCTGATTCAGTGTTCATCCAGGTGCATAAAGCACTACTGGACTTCTAGAGACCAAACCGAGCTAAAATGAAAAAAATCATGGGCAAGCAGAGAAAACCTATGATTAGAGCTGCAGGAAACTGCAACACAGAAATTTGAATTTTGAGCTGTAGCAATAAGTTCTTCCAAATTCGCAAAGGAAGTCTCCTGATAATCCTTTCCCTGATGAGTAAGTTGAAGGAGTTTGACTCCACTGCTGAGGTTCTGGGAAATTCAAACCCCTGTCTCCATAGTAATCAGGCTGCTTCTTGAATTAACAAGAAGAATGTGTAATTCTGGTTAGATTGTACATGGAACAGGAAAGCTCTTCCCTGATAGACTGGGCAGATTGGTTTGCATCCAGAAATAAACTAGTAGCCTAGTCAATATGAACACATTCTGTGTTCCCAAAACCCAACCCAGTGAGAGAATTGAAAGAATGAATTTTCTTTCTTGAAGTCTCTCTTCAAGTTTAAGCGTTTCAGACAAGATTCAATAAAAAATTTTAATCTAATTTTTGTGCCACCAAAGCCCATATAAATCAGCACAAGCCCTGAAAAATTGAAGAGACACTGTTTTTTATTGAATCCATAAATCTAAGAACTTAGCACTTAAAGAACAATTTTAAGCATTTCTCTCTCTTTTTTTTAATAATTAGTGTGAGAACAGGCAGGGAAATTGAGCCCTAGAGTATAAGAGCCTTATTCAAATCCCAGAAGCAAGAAGTATATTGCCTAAATAAAACTGACTACAATCTCTGAACCCAGAAATCTAACGTCTCTTCTTTCATGAGGTTTGGATTAGGATCTGGGTTCCCTTTTGTGTGTTCTGAAGGCCTAACATTAGTCCTGGCAAGAGGGAGATGCTGTGATATTCATTTCTTTTCCAAATGAAACACTGAAGTTTGGCAGAGAAGTTTGCAGAAAGGCACAAAGAGAAATTTCAAAATGGCATTATTCAGAAATCTCTCCTCACTAAGGAGGCTTTTGATCAATGTTATCTAGACTTATATAGATACTGTTGTCATCTGATTTCCAATAACAAACCAAGAAGGGTATACATCCATATAAATTACAGGTATATTCTTTCCTGTAAAACACTGCGTCAAGTGCCTCATTTTATTTTAGAAACAGCCTCTTGCCTACACCCCGGAAAGCTTATCAAAGTGTGGTGCAGTGCAAAGCATGTTGTCGAGTGGAGATTCAGGTTCTAAATTTTGTTTTGCCATCGGCAACCATGTTCTTAAAATCCCAAGTATGGTCCACAGAACAGGGCCCCTCACACACCTGGAAACTTATGAGCAAAGCAGAATCTTCTTTCTCAGTGGTGCTTGATCTACCACACTGATTTCAGTAATTACATTCTTCAATTTCCCAAATTCCTACATTAAAAAAAAATCTCTTGAATTTGACTCATCTATTTCAGTGCATAAGATCTCACTCTTGCTTTATAGATATATTTTTCCTTTATATTCTTGGTCCATACACATTTTAATATTCTATTCAGAAGTTTAAAGTCTTCTGAGTGATACATTTCATTATTTTCTTAATTTGGTGGTTACCATAACTTTAGTTTCATTTAAAAAATTTTAGTTATACTCTGCCCTCACGTCTCCATCTCTGGTCTGTGGGTGATGTTAAAATATGGTGGTATCTTTGTCAAAGATGAGGTTAAAACTAGACCCATATCTTTCACCATGCACTAAACTAAAATCAAAATGGATCAAAGATCTAAATATTAACAGAGAACCACAAACACTGTTAGAAGGTAGGTTAGGTAGAATTCTTGAAGGTATTGGAATAGGCAAAGACTGTATGAATGAAATCCTCAGTAGCATGGAAACTAGCACAAAGAACCAACAACTGGGATCTCATCTTATTACAAAGCTTCTGCACAGTAAGAAAAATCACCAACAGAGTGAAGAGACAACCCACAATGTGGGGAAAAAAATTTTACTAGCTCTTCCTCAGACAAAGGTCTACTATCTAGAATATATAAAGAACTTAAAAAATCAGACCTCACAAATTTAAAGGCCCATGCCAAAAATGGGCATCTGAAATGAACAGACATTTCTCAGACAAAGAAGTAGAAGCAGCAAACAAGCATACGAAAAAATGTTCCACATCACTGGTCATTCAAGAGATGCAGATGAAAACAACACTGAGATTACACTTCACCCCAGAAAGAATGGCTGCTATGAATAAATCAACCAATAACAAATGCTGTTGGGGCCAAGGGGAAAGAGGAACCCTGCTCCACTCTGGTGGGAGTGTAGACTGGCGCAACTACTGTGGAAATCAGTATGGAGATACCTCGAAGAACTAAAATTAGAGGCCCCATTTGACCCAGCTATTCCACTGCTGGGTATCTTCCCAAAGAATTAAAAGCATCATACCATAGCAATATATATGCACGCAAGTTCATAATGGCACAGTGTGTAATAGCTAAAACTTGGAAATAGCCCAATTATCCATCAATTGGTTACTGGATAAAGAAGATGTGGTTTTTAATAAAATGGAGTACTACTCAGGCATAACGAATGAGAAAGTAGAGACATTTGTAGCTAAATGGATTCACATTGAGTTCACACTCAAGTAAAATAAAGAGAACACTTGTAAGTACCAAACAGTGTCTCTGCTGTGAGAAACTGAAAGTATGAATGAGGACCAAAATGTATAATAAACAATGTGAAATTGGAAGAAAAGGTCCAAAGGGGAAGGGGATATACGAAGGGGTGGTAGGAGAAAGGAAAGAAGAGAAAGAAAAAAATATAACAAAGGAAGGGAAAAATGGAAACAAAGTTTTTGTAAATAGGAAGGGGTGGAGGGGTGGGAGGAGGGAAGGGGAAGAGGGAAAAGAAAAGGATCAGGATATGTCACGTACAGGTACAAATTCCGGAAGATAAATGTGATCATAATGTATACCTAAAATGTACCATAAACTTAATGAAAAAAAAATGGTGGTGCCTGATCACCGGAGCCTTTGGGAATGCTACCCTCAAAAAGAATTGATGTCATTCTCATGGGAGTCTGTTTAGTTCCCAGGAGAATGAGTTGTTCTGAAAGAGTACACTTGACCCTCTCCAACCTCTGTTTCCTGAATTCTATGTGAATGTCCTCTTACGTGCACCTCCACCCTGACGCTCTAGTGCTGCAGCCAAGGGCAACCTCATCAGACGAAAACGGGGCCAACACAATCTTGCACTTTCAACCTCCAAATTCTGAGCTACATGGACCTGTTACCTTTATAAAGCACCCAGCCTTGAGTGTTTTGTTAGAGCAGTAGAAAATAGAAGGCACAAACCACGGGGCAGTAAATCTCCAGCTTTAATCAGTCTTACTGCAGTTTGCTTGTTAGCATTTTTCAGATAAAGGAGCCTGTCTTTTTTTTCAAAGCAACAATTAGAGGTGTATTTTTAGCTGTCAGTGCTCTTTGTTTATAATTGGAAGACGAAAGTTTTAGAAATAAATCAATAAATTTGTTTTGATCAGAATATTACCTTTCTAGTCTAAGTATTCAATGCAAGAAATGGAGTGGCACAACTTAAGTCCTTTGAAAACTAATTCTCTTTTCTTGTGTTCAAGTAATTTAAATTTCTTCCAGAAGTCTTGTGAATCAAAGCCAGAGTCTTAAGATCATTGCTGATGAAAATATTTCCCATTCCGCATCTGTTTGCCTGTGACCAGTCTAAAGCAAACTGGACCAGCTTTAAGGCAAGTGGTGAGAGCTACAAAGCTCATTTTCTTCTTTTCCAATTAGCCTTTTCTGCCACTTTTTTTCACACACCACTTTCATGTCTACAGCTTCTGTCAGATCTGCTGTCCCAAACTATCGATTTTCTTGTCTCTTCTACTTTGAAAAATTCAAAAAGCTTTAATATCAGTTGTATGAACTTTTTCATTTATTAATAGGACACATTTTAATGAATGGATTATATATATTGTTATTTTATTTGAAAACTGAATAGATTGTAGCTAATAGGAAATCAAAGATACTATTTTCTGTTAGCAATTTTAGTAAGTGAAGATGTGGTTTGTTCATTCCAAGGAGGAAGCTTTTCACTTCAGACCAATTGTTAGACAAGATATGAACCCATAGCAGAGAAGAAGAAAGACCAAAGAAACAGACCGTGATGTCTCTAGACCAAGTCGGGAATCAGCAGATCAGTTGTACAAGCCCAAGGCTTGAGTTTACCTGTAAAGTCTAACTGAACTGTACCCGTGCAGTCAGTGGCCAGTTTCACAAGAGCAGAGGTGAGAATTTCCTGAAGGGACAATATGACCTAGAAAGCTGAAAATAATTCCTATACAGTCCTTTATAGAAAACGTTTACTCTCCCCTACCCTAGACTCTACCTACTTCTGAGAAGGAAAACTAGCAACTGATATAACAACCAAAGGAGGATAGAGAGTCTTCCAAGAAACAAGATTCTAGACTGAATTCACACCAGGTCCTCAAAAATATGCATCTCTTCCACCCTAATGCTGGTCTCTCAATCTTCCCTCTATCAACTCCCTGGCAAGTTTCTTTTCTCCCTCCAGTCCCTCCCCTCTTTCCCTCTGTACTAAAACCTTACTGCCTACATAGATATATTGTATTACATTCTCATTTTGTTCAACGTGTAATTAGATTGTGCCATAACACCCTTCACCTGACACTTCTCTCTGATATGTCCTATCCGTACTGTATTCCCTTCCCTGGCTTTCTGAAATCCATTCACTCACCCACTTTTTCAAACAAAACAACATATCTGTGCAGCCCCTACCCTATGAATCAAACACACTGTTAACACACAGGGAGACAAAGGGCACCTGATGAAGAGAGACAGACAGATGAACAGGCACACAAAATAAACCGTTAAAATTGAGCTTACTTGGAGATGAACAAAAGAGGATAGGATCAATTCTGTGTTGCAGGAAATAAATTTGTGAGGACGACTCTTTTGCTAATAAAAACATTACTATACATGTCCTAAAAGTCCTGAGAAAATGAAGATTCTTATGAATTTGGTATAGTAAAATCCATAAGAGTATTATAAAAATTATCCTAAGATAAGAATGTATCACAAATATGCTTTTCTCAAATGTGTTAAAGTAGTTATAAAAGATAAGTGAGGCAACGTGAAATTAATTAAATATAAATAGAACATGATTGATCTCCTGCCCTTAGGAATTCATTAACTCTCACTGATTGGATTTGAATAAATCAGAATATGTAGAGTTACCTTCAGAGGAATACGGGCTCCAAGCACAGACTGACAAAGGAGCTTCCAGTAAAAAGATCTTGACAAGAAGTGGGATTAACACAGGCAAATGCTACAATCGGAAAGGAAATTTTTGTTGGTTTCTGACAGTGACAAAGAGAATACGGAGGAGGAAAAGAGAGAGAGAGAAATAATCACCCTAACTTATTTGGGACGTCAGCAGGGGAATAAAAAACTTTAACTAACAGTTCTATGTACGAAAAGATAGACACTAGCAGCTAAGCTATCTTGATTTTGAAAATGAACAAAGCCTCCGGAATTGACCCTTTCTGATTCATTCTAGCCACTCAATCTAACACCTGCTTTCTCTGGAGAGAAGTTTGCTCTTTCCCTGCAGGGAGCGCCACCGGAACACCAGAGATAAAATCAAGTCTCCCCAGACATTTGGAGGAAAAGATGGGAGCTGAGTTGCGAAGAATGAGCAGCTTTGAAAGAACTAAATTCTCCACTATTGGGACGTTTTCAAGTGAGAGCAGAATTTTTCGTAGGAATATAGCTGCTCCCACGCCCCTGCACCCTTCCCCATGTTGTGTCTAGGAAGCCAAATTACTTGGATAACACTTTAGGTTCATTATTAATTCTGGGGCTTTTCCCAGTGGCTATATTTCATGAAAGGCTATAAGCCAGGCAATGATACAGAAAGGATATTCAATATATGTCTACACAGGGAAAAAGGGGAATAATATAGAGGGCTGAACAAAGGAAGAGTGGGATCAGGAGAGCAAGAGAGGATCCAGATCCAGGTGGGCATTTCAGCCCAGCAAGAGAGATGTGGACAATTCAGATCTGCTTTGAAAGGATCTACCAGGAAGTTACCTCACCTCTGGCTAAATCTTAAAAAGTCATTTATAACATAAGAACAATGGTTTGTTTTAAGAAATAGGTGAATTGCATGTAAAGTATATGTGATACTTCATAGCAGATAATCTGTATCACTTTTTTTAAATTGAGTTTATTGGTACATTTTAGGTATACAGTACAGTTACATTCATTATTGGGATCCTGTACCTTTACATGACAGGTCTTGGTTCTCATTTTTTCCCCCTGTCCCTGCCCTCCCTTCACCCTCTCCTCCCCTCCCCATTTGCAAACACTTTATTTCCATTTTTTCATTTTCTAATATTTTTCCCTTATTACCTTTCCCCTACCCTTCCCATTTTCCCTACACCTTTAGCCCTTTTCTTCTTATTTCACACTGTCAATTATGTCATTAGGGTCTTATGTACCATTATAGTTTTTCACACTAGAGAAACTATTCGGTATTTACACATGTGTGACATTTATTTCACTTAGGAGTATATCTTCAATATGTATCCATTTTCCTATGAATTATTCTAATTTCTCATTCTTTATGGCCGAGTAGTATTCCATTTTATAGAAAAACCACATCTTCTTTATCCAGTTTCCAACTGATGGGCAAATGGACTGTTTCCAATTTTTAGCTATTGCAAACTATGCTGCTATAAACATAGGTGCACATATGTCTCTGTGGTATGATTCTTTTAATTTTTTTGGAAAGATACCCAGCAGAGGGATGGCTGGGTCAAATGGAACCTCTAGTCCCAGATCTTTGGTGGGAGTGCAGACTGGTGCAACCACTATGGAAATCAATATGGAGAAATCTGTATCACTTTTTAATAGTCTCATCCTCATTTCTGTTATCTATATAAAAATGTAGCATATGTAAGTTTTTGTGGATTACATTTTATCAACCAAGTTTTTGCGATCTGCTTTGCAAACCAAAGCTATGAGAACTCCTCTCGGCAAGGAGGTACAGAAGTGTGTACATCTAAGGGTTTTTACCCTCTGTGGTTTAACTTCCATAGTAGAAACTAAGACTGTGTTTCAGTTACATCTTCTCATGTTAGCCACTAGGAGTTATGGGATTTTAAAGTGACTTTAAGGTAAGGATGCCTGTGTTTCCTTTTATTTTATCAGCATCTCCTGTGTAGACAACTAAGGAAAGCAGTAAGTCACTGCTGAGAGATACCTGTGTGAGAAGATTTAAACCATATCAATTTCAAAGTGTGTCTACAATAAGAAAATACTGCTTCTTTTAAAAAGACTAATGTAAATCAGATTAAGTGATTTAAATGGAAATAAACCTGTAAAGGTTACTGAGGTGCTGATAAGCTTTTATAGTTCTTAGACAAAGGTATATCTTTTATATTTAAAGAAGACTTACAGAGTCAGCATCTGTCAAGGTGAGGACCCCTAACCTAAGGAAAAATCAAATCCCCTGGAAGAATTTGTGGAAGAGGTGTGTGATCTTATCAGAACTCCAACAGAATATGAGGTCCATGACAAGCATGGTTTTCCTAAATTACAAGCGAAAACTGTTCATATTTGTGGTGCACAACATGATATTTTGATATATTTGTGCACTGTGGAATGACTATATCAAGCTATTTAACATGTGCATTACCTCACACACTTATTTCCTTGTGTGTATTGAAAACACTTAAAATTTACTGTCTCAGAAATTTTCAAATGGATTTATTATAAGCTATAGTTGCCAGGATGTGTGATAGATCTCTTAAACTTATTTTTCCTGTCGACTTGAAATTTTGAATCTCCTGGTTCACCTAGGTTGTCACAAAGGACAGGAAATTGTTCTTTTTAAAGGTGGAATAGTATCTCACCGTGTACATTGTCCACATTTTCCTTGTCCATTGACAGAAGTTTTCCTGACTCACAATCCTGGAGGATGTTTCCTTCGTTCCTGGGACAGCTTCAATATTTCTTTCCCTTTGCCACCAACTAACCGAAGCACATGACTCATTCTGAGCATTGTAAATGCCTCAACTGAAGTGCATATGAGCACTTATCCTTCATCTTGTGGGGTGCAGGTTGGCCCAGGGCTGCCAGCTGCTCTCCCACTTCAGGAGGGTGCCATCGAGAGCAGTGAGACAGTCTGAGCTTCCTCGGAACTATCACAGCCGTGGCTGGAATCAGAGATGGCATAGGAGGGGGTGGTACTGAACACCACAAATGTCTGCTATGCGCCCTATATAGTAGGGTGTTTAGTGTTATTAGGAACAAAGCTATATATATATATATATGGATATATATATATATCCAGATGGAAGGACTATGAGTTCTTTGCAGACTCACTCATGATGTAAATATGTAGTTTGAGAGTAGACAGAATAAAGGAGGAATTGCATCACCCAGACACTGAAAGGATTGAACCAAAGACCTTGCCTCTGAGTGCCTCCCTCTCTGCGCTATCTCCTCCCTAAGATTTACTTCGCAAAGCACACTCTGCCCTCAACACATTCCTCAGTTCTCTCTGTCCAGGTTGCTCCTGTTCACTAAGATTTTCTTCTGCCCTTTAAGACCATGTTTGTTCAAGCAGATTCTCTGGAACTTGAAGATCTAGCCTAAACCCTTTCCTCTTCTACAGTTTGAGGTCAAGTCTATTCCTCCTTCTAGCACCCTTTCTGCTCTGACCCACATTTAAAGTCTAGATGCAATTTAAAGTCAGCTAGATGCAATTCCGTATTTTATGATACAGTTCACTTCCTGTCTTATAGTTATTTATGTCCCTTATTTTATCTTCCCTCTTAGATCATAAAATCTTCAACAGGAGGATCCAAATTTCATTGATCCTTCTATGTCTCACATTGTTTAGCACATGGCATAGCTTGCCGAAGATACTTAATAAATATTTACTGACCAAATAAACATAGAAATTGAATTGTGTACTTTTTGTAAATAGGAGCTTTGGAAACTTTCTTGGATGCTGTCTACATTGCCTCAAGAAATATTAGATATGTGACAGAGACTTTTAAGTGCTCACCAAGTTATCTCCACTCCACCATGCACAGGTCTGCACTCTACGTCACGACTTTCTTGCAGTTTGGTTGAGTTCTGTGATGGAGTTTGGCCAGCAGAATGGTGATGCAACTGAGGCACATACTCTTAGGACCATCTCCTGTATCTCCTATGGGTCCCCTGTGCCCTTCCTCTTCCATTCATTCAGGAAATCCAGTGGAGAGGGAACAGCACAGGTCCCTAAAGATCACATGACAACAGCTCACAGTACCCTTTCTCTGATCCACATTAGCCTGGGATAGGAGGGATCCCTACACTTGCAACAAGCCACTGAGATTTTGAGGTATTTATTATGGCATTTCTGGCTATTCTAATTAATACAGACATTTAGGTACTTCATTGATTGCTCGTGGTTTTTTGTTGTTCTTCTTTAAATTTTATTTTTATGAGTACTTTTTGCATTATATAATGATTACATTCCCTGTGGGGGTTGGTATATTTATGTAGCTCATTTCTTTTATCTTCCTTTCCTCCCCTCTCTCCCCACTGCTTGGTCCCTTTCCCTTCTGTGAAAGATCTATCTTCCTATCTTCTATTATCTATTTTTATTTTTCTCTTTATTTATATTTTGGATTTCTCATATAAGAGAAACCATGCAATATTTTAACTTGAGCAAGAAACGGTAACACCATATTTCTCTGAATTTAAGACATCATGAAATGTTAGATGTACCATTATGTTAGGTTTGATAAAATAAAAAGAATGAATGCAGCCAATCAAACTGTAACAACGTATCTCTACTTCATAGAAATTAAAATATACCCAAAGAATCTTAGAACCAATGAATTACTATAACAGTTCATGTGCAAAGTAATTCTACAATGTACAAAATGTGTTAGTGAAGTAGTCAATGTGTTTGTGCAACACACATTCATTAGTCAAATCGTTTATGCTTAGCATCCTGCTTGGTCTGGTGAACATGGTGAGAATAGGACATAGTCCTTTACCTCATCGGGGTGCATAGACTAATAAGAGAGACAAATGTCAGGAGCCATTCTACATAATGTGGGGGAAATCGTTTCACAATTTATTATAATTAGCATTATCTGTAATAGTCCTGTGATGCTGTGATGCTCAAGGGCAACACTGCTTCATCTGGAGACATCCTGATTCTTTGAGAACCAAGGCACAGTAATACAAAAGAGAAAGCTTTCATCTGGGGAAGGACAAATCCTTATCAGCTTAACTCATCCCACCTACTGTTGTAAGAACATTTTGCTCATCTCACCATCCTGATCAACTTAAGTTCCTCATCAACCTAAGATCATCATCATCAGCATAAGAACCTCATGATCATAGGATCACTGCCATCCTCCAAGACATCTGATATTTCCTCTGACTATAAGATCCCTGTCAATTTAGGATATAACCACCCTCTGAGTCATCTGATACCCCCTAAGAACCCAGTAAATAGTGGCAACTTTGCGGTGCCTTTATGTTTGCTACCTAGTGCAGCACTGATTAGGCCAAAGCTCAATTTTTTTCCTCCACGTCTCATTTCCTGTCTTTATTCTTTAATTTGCTTCATGTTGTAGTGACTCACAGGGCACCAGGACCCACTGCAGGATTTCTGGTGATGTCCCTTTTCCTGTTCTCTGCTAATTAATAATTAAAAATAATAAAAATTCAATTCAGTAAATAATAAAAATGTAGCTAACATACCCTGTGTTTGCTGTGTGGTAGATGGTATAACTAATATATAGTTTCAAGCTATGTCAATCCTATAGGGTCAGTATTATTTGGTCTGTTTTACTGACACGCTGTCCAATAAGAATACTACTGGAGGTCAGTGTACACCTAACACCCACATTTAACGGGATTAACTAAATGCATGATCAGGATAGACCTGGGTACGGCAAAGACAGGATTGAGGATCATGTTATACAGAGACTGAAACAATCCTGCAACTGAAAAGAAGTGTCTAGAGGGGCAGGCAAACATCCCAGGGTGAAGAAAACATATGCACAAAATGAAGAGGCAATGAATGATTCTCAGATGCTGTGTACCCCATCTGAGGTGGTAGGAGGCAGAGACATGATTCTAGGGAAAGTAAGGGATTGATCACGATGAACTTCATGAATGGTATCGAGGTATTTAGACTAGCTCATGGCATTGTAAGAACTACAGATTTTAGGGACAGGTAGACATAAATATGCATATTATTGAAATTAAAAAATGGCAATTTAAAAAATTAGCTCTTAACACTGTCTACATTTATAAATATTTAGTTCAAATTAATAAAGGACTAGGATCCTGTATGTTTCGGTATCATACCATCAACAAGAATAAAAGATAAATAGTGAAATCCATTAAGATGGCAAAAACATCAAGAACATTTGTTACCAAAATTCATTTGAATTGATTTCATATTACACATGCATAAAAAGATAATTTTCTATTCCTTTTGGAGTTTTCTGAGTTATTGCCTTGAAAAGGAGACTTTACAGCAATCATTCATAAACCCATTCAGTACATTTATTACCTCTGGAATATTTTCTTTTAAAAATATTACTAGAAGCAATTTTAACCAGCCCAAGTTTCAAGCTTTAAAAGGCAGCTATTTTACATACACAGTAAGTACTTTTTCTGAAAATTTTGTATTATAGAATCATAATTCACAGTAGGCTACCCCTGTTAATATGCACTCACAGCTGCATGTAGCCCTAGGAACCATTATTATATTAAGAATAATGTAAAGACACTTAAACTTATTCTGTATCATCACACATATTACCAAACGTGTGCCATTATGAATAGCAATCATAGCACACAGCATAATGGTATGTTAAAGAAGACATTGTGGAGTAAACTAAATGCACATTAAGAATACACAAAACTCTGCTGAGTTTTCATAGTTCTTATTCATAGGACACAAAACTAATGATACTCAAAATGCTTGTGATTTAAATAAACCATTCATACTCCATTCCATTTCAACTCTTGGTGTGGGTTAATAGGCTTTGGTGGCCTCATTCCTGGTGATGAAGGTGAAAAAATCTTGGCTCACATGTAAAGAAATGTGTGGTATGTGTTGAACAAATAAAGGAAATCATCTCTAATCTACTGCACCAAAGGGCTCTACTCACTTCTCGGCCTAATAATGTTGTATGACTTTAGAATGGACTCCCTAATTGATCTCCCCTTCTCATAGTTGATCTCCAAGAGATTTGCAAATGAAAGAATTACAACTAAATAACAATGTTATGAAAGTTACTCTTGGAGTGCAGCAGAGAAATTTTTATTGTTGCTTTGGTACTTAGTTTAAGAAATAATTATAACTAATAAAACCTGCTTAGCAGAATTCATCTCAGTCATTTCAGAAGCTTTATTTCCTCTGATCTGAGTGCAGAATAACCAAAGAAAATACTAGGCCTATTACCAGGAATCTCATGACTCTTCAAGCAAATGTGCTTGCAACAGTATGAATTTCTAATGAGTAAATATGAGATCTTGTGTTCTTGATAAAGTGGAAATCACAGGTGATCTTTTCATTTTTATAACATGTGACAGACAAATGTTAGATGGCTTACTTGCAGAGGAGCAGAAAGTACATGAGAAAAGTTATTAGGGAGATTATATTCATATCCCTCAAAGGCCATACTGCAGAATGGTGTCCATGGTTTTGTCTGCTTAACTCCCTTCTTCTGGAATCTACCAACTTTCCTTTGAGAACCATGGTTTCTTTCTTTTTTTTTTTAGTACCAGGGATTGAACTTGTGAGACAGATGCCAAAACCGCTAAGCTAAATCTCAGCCCTGGAAACCATCATTTTTTGATCCCTCAGAGGGTTTTTAATCCTAGTGACCTGCCCATCAGTCAATAGTAGCCATTAGCCTTGAGGCCTAGTCATTAAGGCAGAGAGAGAAACCTGACCCAGAAAGAAACCAAAAGTCTTCTCAGGGTTCTGGAGCTGACAGAAAACATAGCCTTTATTTAGTGAGAATGTTGAAGTAATGGAATATTTCTGTCTTCATGGAAAATATGAAGTTTCTCGTTACATTATGCCTATGTTGTAGAGGGCCCTGATTGCTAACATACCCCACAAAGAAATGAAGAGCACAAGTGAAACAGAGTCACATCAAAATCATTTGAGCCTCGGCTACTGCTTTAAATAAAGTCAGCTGCATCTGTGGACTTCTAACAAATGAGAGCGAATAAATATTACTTCTCCCTTAAATTATTTTAAACTGGGTTCATAGAAATTGAAAGAGAAAAATTCTTTCTTTCTTTCTTTCTTTCTTTCTTTCTTTCTTTCTTTCTTTCTTTCTTTCACCATTTAGCATTTATTCACCATTCTTCCATTAATACTAGTTCAGATTCCTTCTGGAGAAACATTCTTATTCTTAGTTGTGGTGCTTTGGGTGGAACAGAAACTTTAGCTATAAGCAATAAACAATTCAATCTATTTTGCATACAGTATCCAGCAATGGGAATGTGCCAGAGCCAAGGCAGAATGCCAATCTAACCAAATGTCATAATCTCTTTTCCATTGCATTTTAACATTAAAAACCTTAAGACTTGAATTTCCAAGGACTATCATGTTGGGGTGAATTACTAAGCAAATCAAAAAGAAGGTGGGGGGGAGAGAGATTACTTAATAAAGTACTAATGTATCATTTAAGATTTTGAGTAAATGGGGAGGGGAGGAGGGGATGAAGGGAGGGCAGGGACAAGGGGAAAAATGAGAACCAAGACCTGTCATGTAGAGGTACAAGATCCAAATAATGAATATAATTGTACTGTATAACTAAAATGTACCAATAATTTCATGAATATCTTATAGTAAAAAAAAAAGTCTTGGAGACATTGATTCAAATTATATCTGAAGCTAAATTCTGCCTCTTGATTTTTTTTTTTTTTTTTTTTTTTTTTTTGGTACCAGGGATTGAACTCGGGTCCTTGTGCTTGGGAGACAGGCAGCAGAACCACTGAGCTAAATCCTCGGCCCTCTGTCTCTTGATTTTTAATCAACTATTTCAATTTTTAATTAAGTAACCTTGAGATTTTATATTTGTGAGATTTCATATTTTGTTTTAGGGGTGAACTTTTTTCTTTTTTCTTCACTTATTAATCATTTATCATTCTACTGTACTCATAATTATTTTATAATTGAAAATAGGTTAAGCAGTTGGTACAGTTGATGCACTGATATTTCACTTGTTTTGTTTCCTCCTTACTGGAATGAGTTTTTGTTTTGTTTTGTTTGTTTGTTTGTTCATTTTTGAGATAGAGTCTCTAGGTAGTTGAGACTGACCTGGAACTGGATCTCACTATGTAGCCGAGGCTGGTCTTGAACTCACAGCAATCTTCCTGCCTCAGCCTCCCAAGTGCTGGGATTACAGGCGTGGGCCACCATGCCCAGCTTTGGAATGAGGTTTAACTGCTGGGTCTATGGCCTCTGTATCCTGAGACACACATAGATACTATATATCTTGCAAATCCTCCTGTAACTCTGAAGTAAGGGTGATTGTACCAAGTTCAAGACTAATGAGAATCCAGCTGAGGGTTATGTACAAGACCATGTATCTGCAACTATGGTCAAGATTGTTCATCAAATCATGAACTGATTTAGTGGTAAGGATCAGCTGTGCCAGAAAGTGGCAGTTAGAATCACAATCCGAGGCTGATGAACTAATGAAAAGCTAAAAGGACAGACAACTGATGACTTCCTGAGGCCGGGATTGTCCTTACCCACATTCCATTGTATTTGTTATTCCAAGTGCAGAGTGACAGAGACCTCTCAGGCTGCACCTAGGAGTCACAGTACTTCTACTCTGCTCTTCCATTCATGTTATTATTGCATGCTACAGCTATTCTTAAAACCGAATAAGCAGAGCTCAAGGAAGCCTACAGTGTCTTCTGAGTTTAATTGTCAATCCAAGTTCAAGATCAATTTTGCTATCAAGCAGAGAGGGCACAGCAATTTCAGAAAAGAATTGACTACTATGCTAGGAGGCTAATAAACACAATTAGGAAAAGAGTGATATTTCTTTTAAAATGCGTCATAGACCTCAAGGTAAAGCTTTCCAGTAAAATGTTAGCAAACTTTTCCTTTATTAAATTTAGACATTTCTCTTTAATACACAATATTTTGTGCTCTGTGTTTGTGCGTGTCTGTGTCTCTTGTGTATGTACATGAAATTTTGCATTTTCTAAATACAGCCACTTACCTATGTTCCAATGCCTGGCATATATCACTTCATCAATATGTATATGTGTACACACACACACACACACACACACACACACACGGGCTGGATGAATGAGAGAGAATCATAAAATAGGATAAAGAGAAAAAGGCATCTTAGAAGTCATTTGGCTCAATTTCACAACCACAGCCAAAACCCTACATGCCACATTCCTGAGCATTGATTATCTGTTCATTATTTGAACTCTCCTCTGAATAGAAACTTAACTTTACAAGTTAAGGTGATGAAAAACCACCTCTGTGTACTCAGAAGGACACAACACTATTTCTTTGGTATTCTTGTCAAGAAGGAATAAATTTATCCCAGCCATGGGAAAATATTAGACAAACCCAAACTGAGGGTCATTCTACAAAGATAACTTACTGTTTCTCTCTAAAAGTGTAAAGGTCATGAAAGACAAAGACTAAGGAACTATTATAGATTGGAAGAGACTAAGGAGATATGACAAGGAAAGGCAATGTGGAATCCTGAATGGGATCCTGGAAGACAAAAGACAAATATAGAAAAATTGATGAATTGAAGTACGGAGTTTAGTTAGTAGTATTGAGCCATGACAATTTCAAATTTTGATAATTGGATGATAGTTATTTAAGGTGTTAACATTGGGAGATACGGGATAAAAAATATGCAGCTACTTCCTGCACTATCTTTGCAAGTCTTCTGCAAGTCTAAAATGAGTTCAATGTAGAAAGATTTTCAAAAAATTACCTTTGTAGCACATATATGAGTGTGGGTTCATAATAGTTTCAGATCTTATTAATCCTTTGGTCTATTCAGCATAATAGTGACAGACATAAAATTGTATCTGCAGCACAATTATACCACCAGGCATTATAGTAAGTCAGAAATAGCTGGTATCTACAGTTAAGCCTCGTGCAATCTACAGCCATTCAAGTTCATGGTCACTAACCTGTGTCCTTCCAAGGGTCAGAATTCCAGGTGGAAACAGCTCTCTTTTTGTGGGATTAGTTTATGATTGAGGAAAAGCAGTGCCTCCAGTTCCCAGCAGCATTGTCATTCTTCCTATGGATTTCAAGAAGACTGAATGTGTTTCCCATAGAAAATAAGATGAAAGTCTCTGGTCAGTGTAGTAGGAGAGATTATGGGATATGCAGACTCACAAGGGAAGTTTACTAGATGTATTGTTGATTCTCTCATTCATGCAGTATGAGGAAATGAAAGATCTCAGAAGATCAGTAAACCTTAAGCAATATCAGCTATTTCAGTTTTATTAGAATCTAGGGTAATGCTAAATCTACTTGAAAATAACTGTTCTATCCTAGATTTTTGCATTTTCTTCTTGTAACTTTTACTGCGAGGTGGATGTGTTCCCACTAGGGCCCTCTTACCCAGAGCTTTGGTTCTCTAGAGCAGCAGAAGTGTCTTTCTCCAGGTACTGTTCAGGGATTGCTCCTGCGTGGACCCTGGCCAGACTCAAGTCCTGGCCTGTTCTACATGCCTGGGCTTTCTGCCCTTGGGTCCCTGGGCTGATGACATTGCTTAGGATCTGTCAGGAACCAGGTCAGTGTCCATGCATGTGCAATCTACACAGTGTTTGTGTAGTGAAAGACGGGAGCCAGTTGACACTAGATACTAAGATATGTTTTATGTTGTTTCTCAGACGTCCAGCCGGATTAGCGAACTGGTCTCCACAATGGCTACCAACTCCTTAACTCGCCCTGGTAATAATCCTCTCTCCTTCTTTGCTTTACACACTGCTTCCTGGATTCACACTTCAAGTAAAGGATAGGTCTCAGGTTCTGCTTTCTTAGTAAATGGGTGAAGATAGCATCCTTGAAAACTGCAATGGAAACGTTCCATGGTAGACAAGTCAAAGAAATATAAAACAAAGCTCTTAAAAGCATGTATGCTAAATGCTGGGGAGATTGTTCCCAAAATTGATTACCGGGATTATGCATTAAAGACGTGCAGAGCTTATACAATTTGTGTGGGTTGAACAGGAATAATACAGAAGACCAGAAGCACTATCTGAAAAACAGCTCTTCAGCTGTAATATGAGCTCTTAGCTATGGGATTCATGGTGGCCTTTCCAAAACCTGTTGACCAATGTAACTCTTCTGTCCCTGCTTCCTTACACGTGTCACTTTTTATATACTGAAACTACAAAACTCAACAGACAACACTGCCAGAAACAAATGCAAATAGTCCATGTTTCAGCATTGTAGGAGGTCCTGGCACTGAGAAAAGTATGCACTGTGAGATGCTGGGACACAGAGACTAATACAACAAGTGCGTGCTGGCAGGGGGACAGTCCTTGTCTACTCTAAACTTGCTCAAGAATTGCTGCAGGGCCAGGAATGGAGCTCAGCAGCACCACGCCTGCCTGGGAAGCACAAGGTCCTGAATTCCATCTCTGGTACCAGAAAAAAATAAATTGCTGCAGCTTCCTCTGCCTCACCACAAAAGCAGGAACTAAATTAAAACAGGGCAAGAGGGTGGACACTCCCAATATGGTGGCGCCATCATCGCTGTACACAGAACCTTTCAGAAAAATGGTATTTTGGACCAATCAGACAATCCTTCATTTGAACCTGGTGCTGTTCGTATAACCAATCAGAAGATGCCTTTTTCAGTTCTTCATTTGCATATGGGCCCAACCAATCCAAAGACACTCTTTCTGACCCTTTATTTACATGTAACAGGTAGTCAAATGAGTTTTTCAGTAGAAGGGTTTATACATGGTGTGAGGCCAAGGGAGTGAGAGGGTGACTTTCCCAATACTTTATTGCATGAAAGAAAGATAACCTGAGAATTCTTTGTATAAAAGATACCTTTCCCTTGTCCTCAGGCCTACAGTGATTCTCATGCTGCGGAACTGCCATATGCATCATGTCGTGTGATATAGGACAAAGCACTGAGACCAAAGCTCATACACACAGTGAAAGAATTAGAAACTCAGAACCCTGAAGGACAATGGTGTAAATGAGCAGCTGGTAGCTGAAGGTGTAGGGTGAGGCATCTGGAGCTGAAAACCGCTGCTATTTACTAGTTATGGAGGATTGGGAATGTGGATTAACATCCCTGAGCTCCAGTTAGCTTATCTTTAAAAAAAGAATGTTAACAGCTATTGTCGTGATTACATCCAGTAATGCACGTAATTTATTTAATATGAACATTAAAGCACTCAGCAAATAACTTTATCAATAAAGTTGTGTTAAAAATTTACACACCTATGTGTATAAATTGAAATAGTATACCATGTTCTAGACATGGTTAAATGAAAAAGGGGCACCCCCTTGGAAACAACCCAACTATCAAAGCTAATTATAAGACAATGAACAAACATCCCTCAGATACCAAAGTGTCTGCCTTAGACGAAAAACAGGTTGATTCCAACCTTTCCTGCAACAGTGGTTTCTGAAAACAATGGATTGGAAAGATCTTCCCAAATAATACCACTTATAAATCTACTGAGGAAAAATTACTTACAAGGTGATAATCAAAATCAAGAAATAAAAAATGGGAAAGTTATAGCACTACAACCAGTTAGTACGACTTCTGCATGTACCTTTACAATATCTATATGGACAAATATTATACATAAATATACACCAAAACTCTACTTTCAGCCTTTGAGGTAACACTGGAACAGAGCAGTAGAATGGCATTAATTCCTCAGTACAGAAAGGGATTGTCATTTCAGCTTGATCCCTGATTTTAATAAATGGGAAAATGAAGATAGTGTGCTCATTTGATTATTGAAAAGAAATAAGAGGAAGAATTTAGAATACTATATATACCTGCTGCATCATTAAAGAAAATAAACATTTTAAAAATAGAAACTAGAAAGGACAAAGTAAATTGAAAAAAGATACTAATGTGAAAATAAATAAAATAGGTTATATGCTATTAACAAGCAGGATAATACAAAAAACAATGATTAAGCCAAGCAAATGCCAATAGCAATAAAGAGGAGGCAAAGCACACAAAGATTAAGTGGGACTGATATAGAAATATAAAATGAAAGCCCGGTGTGGTGGCTTACGCTTGTAATCCTAGTACTTGGGAGGCTGAGGCAGGAGGATCGCTGTGAGTTCGAGACCAGCCTGGGATACATAGTGAGTTCCAGGTCAATCTCAACTACATAGTGAGACCCTGTCTCAAAAATCAAAACAACAAAAAAGAAATACATAATGAAGTTATTTTAAAATTTAAGAAAAAAATTGGCAATAATATAATTGTAAAACCTTTAATAAGCCACTGTCAGTCTATAGAAGATTCAGTTGCTAAAATTATAACATAATATAATTCATAAGATTTATTAAATAAGATTATTAATTAAAAGAATAGTATGTAATGTTTTACAAATATCCATCGAACATTTCCAAACACTGAACAAATCCTAAAAATATTGGTAAGAATTTCCATATATAGCAAACTTTATTTTTGGTGGCAAAAAACATGTAACATGAAACTTACTTTATTAAAGCTTTAAGTGCACCTCTCAGTGTTAGTTATAAATATCTGCTTCTTGTACTATTTTTATTTTGCATGCCTGAAATTTGTACCCAATAGATAAAGTTCACATTTCCCCCTCCGCACAGTCCCTAGCAACTAGTGCTGTATTATTTCCTGTTCCTCTGAGTCTGACTACTTTAGATACCTCATCTAACTGGAATCATAGCATGCTTATCCTTCTGGTATCTGGTTTATCTCACCTAGCATGTCATCCACGCTATAGCAAATGACAATACAGTTTTTTATTTAAAACTGAGCAAAATTCCATCCTGTGTATGTACTACATATTCTTTATATGTTCATCTCTTGACAAGCTTTTAGGTTTTTCCATGTCTTAACTATTGTGAGTAAAGCTGGCACAAATACAATAGTACAAATATCTCTTCAAGATCCCTTTTTTCGGTTCTTTTGGATAAATACCCAGAAGTACACTGCTGGATCACAGAATAATTCTATTTTAAGTTTTGGGGGGAATTTTCGTTCTGCTTTCATATCGATTGCTCTATTTTATATTTCAAGCAACAATGCACAAGGGCCAAAACCTGTTTATATCCTTTGCAATGCTTGCTATTTCTTTTGTGTATCTGACAATGGCAGTCCTAACAGGTGTGAGGTGATATCTTACTAAGGTTTTGATTTTTATTTCTGTGATCATTCATGATATTGAACATCTTTCCATGTACCTGTTGGCTATGTGTGTACTATCTTTGGAGAAATGTCTATCCAAGACTTTTGTCCATTTTTAAATTAAGTTGTTTTCTGGTATGAAGTTGTAGGTGTTTCTTACATATTTTGGATATATAGTGGGTTGGTACTATATTCTTTAGCTCCAAAATTTATGCTTTTTAAAAAAATATTTTATATCTCTTTTTTAAATTGTGTCATTGTCATTATATATAATTTTCATGAGATTGTTGAACATCTTTAGGAATTCTTCACCAGGTAATTCATACACTATCTCTAAATTCTTTTTTTTTTAAATTTTCATTTTTAGCAAAACATTTATTGGTACATTTTAGATATACCTAATGCTAACATTTATCATAGGGAATTTGTACCAGTACATGATAAATGTTGCTTCTCCCCACCCCAGTAAATCTTTCTCTTAGGTTTCTGGAGACTTACTTTGCTATTTTGTTTGGGCTATGTTTCCTTTTTTCTCTGTAGGCTTTATTACTTTGTGTTGAGATCTGTACATTTGAAAAAAGAACCATATGTTTCAGTGTTTACAAACTGACACCATACAGGGAAAAGTCCCTCAGCTAGCCCTGACATGCACTCAACCCTTACTTGCACAGGAAGAGACCAGGAGTTTGGGATTCCTTCCTGTTCACCCTGTTCTGAGCTGGGAGAAGGAGTGAAGGTGAAGAAGTGAATACCAGTTTGAACCATAACTTATTGTTTGTTTGTTTGTTTGTATTTTTTTCAGCTTTAATTGAGTTTATTGGTACATTTTAGGGATACAGTACAGTTACATTCATTGTTGGGATCTTGTACCTCTACATGACAAGTCTTGAGTTTGTTTGTATTTTTGAGACAGGGTCTCACTATGTAATTGAGACTGACCTGGAACTATGTAGCCCAGGCTGGTCTCGAACTCACAGCGATCCTCCTGTTCAGCCTCCAGAGTGCTGGTGAACCATAACTTTAACTGTGAGTGGCCTCCAGTATGGTTCCCATTCCTATTACCACCTAGTTCCTTGTATAACCCCCCTCAAAAGTCCGCACGTTAGACTGACAGTCCCCGTCGGTCCTCTTTCCTTCCCAGAGAGAAGCTGGAAATGGGAGTTTCCTTGGGATCATCACCTGTGTCAGGGCGGTGATGTGGAGAGCAAGAGCCAGGAATTTCATACCGGCTGTGATGTGACTGCTTGGTGCTCATGTGTGGTACAGAACCTCTTAAGTGGTTTCTGGCTTCTTCACTAGGAGAATTGGCCTGCTTATTAAATCCTCCACAGCAATTTCAATTATAATCATCTCCACGAAGGAGGAGGGCCGAGGGCTTCCTGACCCACCATGCTGTTGATGTCCTCTCTCCCGATATAAGAATCTTAATGAATGTTTTCTCTACAATAGAGAAAAATTAATGTCAGAGTTTTAATTAAAACAAACTCCATAAACAGTGAATGGATCAAAAAATCGCAAAGATGGATAATTCAATATTTTTGGAAAAAATGATAATGAAAGCCATAAAACACAAGCACAGGAAAGCATAAGGTAACTTCATCTTACTGATTTCTAATTTCTACCTTTCAATCTCTAAATGATCATTAAATATTGATTTATTATTTTTCAATTCAAGAAGCCAACATTGCCTACAACCAAAGATCCCCAAGGAAAGTGAAAATCTAAAGTTAAAAATACCATAAATAAATGATTTTGAAAACAGAAAATAGAATTAATATATAAATATGAAACTTCAACAAGGTAAAAAAATCAGCAAATCAACCTGAGGAAAAGGAAAAATATAAATAAATTTGAATGAGTATAAATGAATTACTTTAAAAACAGAAAATTGAATCAATAAAATATAAAATCATTCTACCTCAAAATAAATTAATTAACAAGACAAATCTATTTAAATGTCTACACAAGAAAAACAGAAGAGAGAGACAGCAAAACATAGAGATGATGATGGTAACATAATTATTTTTATTATAAAGGAATGATAAATGTCTGGAAGTCTCAATGCAATGAAAATATTCCTAGAGAAACATAAATGACCAGCATTATAAAGAAATTGTGCAGGTATTGCAAACTGAGAATGTAAGAGGATTAAATTTGGATATCTTTGGAACAAGTATTTTCAGCAATTCCAGAAATTAAAAGGATTAAACTCAAATATCTTTGGAATAAGTTTTTTCAGCAATTCTAGAAATTCAAAGGATTAAATTTAGATATATCTGGAACAATATTTTCAGAAATTCTAGAAATTTACCAAAAGAAAATAATTATAAGTCTATGAAAGCTGTGACCATAAGAATCATCACTGCTATAATGTCTGCAATGTATAAAATTCGGAAAAACTCTAAATAGCCCAGATGTATTAACACTAGATTGTCTAAAACATATATGTGAATGTCATGTAGCCATTTCAAAATTAAATGCAAAGACCATTAGCTTCCATGCAATAGGTATTCTGTGTATGTGTGTGCGTGTGTGTGTGTGTGCATGCGCACAAGTGTATGTGATAACTTAGTGAACCTATTCCATGGGTCAATTGACAAAGCAGTGTAGCGATGTGACATTAAACCTCACACAACAGCAAAGGTTAAAAATTTCTATTCAATGGTTAAATAGAATTTTGAAGTTATAATTAGACTCCAAAAGGCTTCCAATTGATGTATTTGGGGCCACATGTTTCAGAAGAGAGGAACATGTATTTCTAGTAAAAAAAAGCAAGTAGATTGGGACAAACTGGCTGGAATATTTCACAATATTTGTGTATTTATAATATTTTATAAATACAGTCACATAGAATTCTAAGACATTTTCAATGTTTTCATCCAATAATTCATATGATAGATGATTTATAATTTAAGGTTGCTAAATATCAGATTTTAAATGTGAAAAAGTTGGGCAAGAAAACAATAGGAGAATAATTAATAAGATGTCAATTCAATTTTATGTAAAGCTTAAAATCATATGGTAAAATTTTAACTAATAACTACAGGAAATTTCCATTAAATAATATGAAGTACAAAATGTGAAATGCAAAATTCAATATGCAATGTGATTCCATACTTGTGCATGTGTGTGTGCTGGGGTATTTAAATGTATATGAAAATATACCAAAATCTTAATGTCATTATAGATAGTTTTTATTCTCCTTGTTACCTTTTAAAATATTTCCTATCATATATATATATATATATATTTCTATCATATATTTCTTATCATATATATGTATATACAAACTTACATGTAAAACAGGTTGTTATAAATAAACTGAAACCCATATGTATGCTGCTTCAAAGGGCAGATAAAAGTGGAGTCCTAAGTAGAATGTTTAGCATTAATGAGAAGGATGACCTTACTAATCCCTGAAATGCTTTTCCAAATGTCTCCTCACTTTCATCCTTACTCCCACTTTCCACCAGTACACCCAGAAAGTCATTTTGGGGCAGCTCATGCCATTCTGTCCCAATGTCATTTTAAGGTTCTTCTAAAGCCTGCACCAAAGATGTTGATGCCAAGAAGCAAGAGACTATAGTGGCATTATTTCTGGGTGCAAATAACCAAAACTTTGAAAAGAAAAATTGGATGCAATATAACTGACCTTCCTCTGTGTCTGATGACAAATGATCATTCTCACTGGAAAGGAGGCAAATATTTCTTCCTATGAAAGTTGCCAGAATAGAAGCCACTGGAGAACTCACTCTTTATTCCTATGCTTTCACATGGAGCTGGCAGACACTCGAATGTATAAGTGGCTGAGTCATACACTCATTACAGAGGGCAGTTGGCTTGTGTGTTGCAAATGTTTAATATGCACCACCCTCGTAACAGACCCTGCTGATCACTTACAAAAATCTACCCTCCTAAGTCATAGAACTTCCAGTGTTTTCTCAGTGGAAATATGCTACGACTTAAACAACAACAACAACAACAACAACAACAACAACAACAAACAAAAGCCACGTCTTCCTTTTCTTTAGATTTTACCTTGCTAAAATGGTGGAGAGGGAAAGGAAAAATCAATCTGGTTGCTAACATCTCCTGCAGGCCTGAGCTCCCTCCTCCAGACTTTGTTACGACAGCCAAACAAATAACTTACTTAGATACGCCATGATGGCATATCTTCCCCCGCCCCACAAACTGAATGTTCTCCTACATGAATCCTTTTGGTACACAAGTTCCTCTGTAGAAATGTGATTTGTAGAGATAGTCACACAGGTGCACAGAACTGTCCAGCCAAGGATATGCCCCACCACGCTCTTTATAGCAAGGGAACACCAGAAAGTATCTCACTCTCCCTCTTCCTCATTTAGATAGACGATGGGATGCTGGTGCTCTTGAGTCCTGTGAAGACATCAAAAGCAGTTTCTGTCTACCCTCTGTATCTCCACATTCACATCTGCACCTTCAACCAACTCTAAGTTGAACATATTTGGAAAAAATGCATGTGTACTCAACACATAATGGCTTTTTTTCTTGTTATTATTTCTCCAAACAGTGAGGTAGCAACTATTTATATAAGCATTCACATTGTATTGGGTGTGTAAGTAATTTAGAGATGATTTAAAGTATTTGGAGGAGGATGTGCATGGTTATATGCAGATAATAGGATATTTTATAAGTTACTGGAGTATCTAAGGATTTTGGTAACTATAGAAGGACTTGTATGTAATTCCTCCCAGATATGGAAGGCAATTATAATGTACAGCTGCATTCCCTGACAGAGAAAAATGTCCACAACTTCCTCTTCAGTGAAAGAGCAAGTAACCCTCACAAATATAACCTCATTTACTTAAGCATATGTGTGATAGCTGTACAGATGTTTTAGTCAAAGTGTTGTTAACATTTATCTCTGATAAACTTGAATTTTATTTTTGCTACTTGCATTTTTGTTTTGTATTGCAAATTTCAACTTTTTAAATTTGCATGTGTGTATCATGACCAGCTATTATTTTAATAATGAAAACATACAATAAAGCTTTCTTCATTTTAAAAATAAAGAAAGTGGCAGTAACAAGCAATAGGTAAGGAAGTGTATTTTATAAGAGGAAACACAGGCAACCCTTTGCGGCTGGCTTTTCTCTAGAGAAAGTTCTAATAGCGACTTAGATAGTAAGCAGAAGGTTAAAGACAAATTAGAAAATAGAATTTTTTGCATGAGTACTAACAGGAAATAGAGGAGATCGAGAATAACTTTCCTGCGTGCTTGCACAGGCAGAGGAGGTGACAGAGAGGCATCCTTCCTGGGGTCCATTGCTCAGAATTGAAGTGACAGCTCTGCAGACCAGGAGAATTCTACCTGCTCCCCACCCCGTGCTGGGGTCGAAGCAGGTCCTTTGCACTGAGCTACATTCCCAGCCTTATTTTTCTTTTTTATTTTGATAAGTCTCTAAGCTGTAAGAACTAATGCTTTCCATTTGTTGAAATGGCTTCATACTACCGTGCCAACAGGATAATTTTTAGGAACCCTAGACTCTGAATCTCTTAGGGATTCAATTCAATTCATGTTCTATCAAATATGTACTAGTTTCAATTATTTATTTTCAGAAGATGAAAAATAGTAAACTTAATGGTTACTGTACATTTTACAGTTTATATCATCACTAAGTTTATAAAAGTTTTTATCTTCTGGGGAAATATGTTAAATAAAATAAATGCTCAGAGGCCTTTAGAGACTAACAAATAAAACAATTTTCTAAAAACCCACATTCATAACCATTTCCATAAATATCTTTAAAGTTACCATGCACACTTCCATCTTTTTAAGATGATTTATCAAATTCTAACTCCATGGACATGACAGCCACTTGGTATAGAAGCATTACATTTTCAAACTTTATATTTGAAGGACATTGGGCATAGTTCTATGAAATGGAGAATCACAGACATCTTCCCTCATGAAACCATACAAAAGATTATGAAA
The DNA here is from genome assembly GCF_012274545.1 of Fukomys damarensis. Lineage (NCBI taxonomy): Eukaryota > Metazoa > Chordata > Mammalia > Rodentia > Bathyergidae > Fukomys > Fukomys damarensis. Next base: position 29,918,906 of record NW_022900945.1, on the reverse strand, counting down.
CAGGCTACGACATTCTGTTATCTAACTTACCCCCAGATTTTCAACCTAAATAGCCAACATAAAGTTGTGGCAGAGAAGTAAAATATTAAAACATTCACACAATCGAATACTTTATGATAATTTGGCTTAAAACAAGTTACACACACATACACACGTACAACATGTATTACTTGATAAAACATAAAAACCCAGGTAGTTTATAACCTGGGAAATTAAGAAAGACACAGCATACAATCTAGTATTTTTCAGTTAACACCCTATGTGTTTTGTTTCTTCAACCCAAGACCTGTATAAAACTTTTCTACACACCGCTTCAATAAGTAGGAATCAATCCAGAGTGTGAGAAGGAGTGAGCAAATTCTTCTCTCTGGTCATTGGCACTCAAATAAGCAGCACAAAATCATGACATAAAGACGCAAGACAATAATATAGACAACATCAAGACATCCCTATAGGGCTAACACAAGAGAAGCCCGCATTGAGGTGGAGTAAGTAAAAAGCAATTTAAAAGACTGTCTTTCCCATAGATTAAATCATCATAATGGCTATGATTAATTTATTTTTCAAATATTTCTTGAACCCTTTCCCCCAAAATGTAATTCTTATTGCTGACTTCTCATAGCCCTAAGGAGAAAAAAAATTTCTCTTGACCACTGGTTTTATTAAATTCTAATTATAATTGGAAAGATACTTGGACCAAGCTTAAATAAACCCTCTATGTCCACACTGTGTGCATCGCATTAGTTATTAAAATAGATTCTCCTCTGGTAATCTCTTCAGATAATTTAATTGTAAATTCTGTATCTTTAAACAAAAGAATTTCACCTTTTCAACATCTTTTGATATTGGAGATAGGTGAAGATAGAAATTGAATTTGAAGTTTAATTTTGTGAGAACTATTACTGAATTTGAGAAACAAAAAAAAGAAACAATTCACATGATAGTGCAATTCAAAAAATCCGTCTTACTTTAAAAAAACTTTACCTTTAAAAATTCTTTTCTTTTTAACCCATGTGTATTTCAGGAATTCTTCACTGTGAAAACTAGACAGCCGGGAAAGGAATTGTTCTTATATATCCTTAAGCATGGAGATGAATGGCCGCTTTGTTCCTGCTTCTTTTGTGGTACTGGAAATGGTTTTGTGGTTGCTTCATCCAAATTATGTGCACGTGACACCGTTCCATGTGATCCAGTGAGATTAATATATACTGTAGGGTGAGAAAGTAAATAGAATATAAAGAAAGCCAAAGAAAGCTGAAAGTTGTGATGGTATTTGAAAGAAAAAAGAATCTGTGAAAAGGAGAGTTAGAGGATGTCTATCAGCTAGTAATAGCCAAAAGAGAGCAGGTCCTTTTGCGTTGTGGCAGCCTCCGCACCATCTCTGCATGACTTTCAACAGAGAATAATCTTTGAAGATTCTTCAAAATCTAAAAATATTCCAGCTATTCCTTTTCTAGGTATCTTCCTGAAAGACTTCAAGAAATCAACTGCAATGATCCATGCATACCCGTGTCTACAGCAGCACAATTCATAAGAGCTAAGTCTTAGAAATAGCCTATATGTCCATCAATGGATGAATGTGTAAAGAAAATGTATTTATACACAATAGAGTACTCCTCTGCTATAAAGAAGGATAAATCTGAGTCATCTGTAGGAGAAGGGATGTACTTTGAGGCCATAATGTTAAATGAAGTAAATTAGACTCACAAGTTTAACTCACATGATTTCTCTTAAATGATAATATAAATAAAGAGCAAATATAAATAAATAAAGAGCAAAATAAAAGGTAGATAATAGGAAAATATATCTTTTGCAAAAGGGAAGAGGACCAAAAGATAGCAGGAAGGGGAGGGAAAAGAGGGGGTGAAAAAATAATAAAGATGTATTACACATGTACCAATTCCTCATGAGGAAAGAACGTAACCGTTATGTACTGCAAACATACACTAATAAAAAAATTAAGGTTGGGCAAACAAAAGAATGCTACCTGAGAGAGCTCTCACACCCGTTCCTGCTTTCCCTGTGGGATTTCCTCCAGCATCAACACTGTGGAGCAATTCAAACTTTCCCTCACTCCAACTCTCCCTTCCACCTTGAATCACATCCTGTTCCCCTGGTTTAGAATGCTGTTCCACTACATGTGAATGTCCTTTCTATTTATGAATCAGGACACCCCCCTGTTTCATGTCAACAGCCTACACACGTGCTCGCACCCCTGCCCATCGTGTCATGGTGACTTTCTCCCGTTTTACTCTTGCCTCTCCTGTCTTGCCAGTCACAGTTGCTATCTATGAAACTCTGTGACTTTCATCAGAACCACTGGCTTTCCTAAAGCACTGGCTCCTACCGCCTCCACCGGAAACATTCTCTTGTCTTGACTTGACTTTCATTACCCTCCTTCTCTCTAGGCTGTAGTCGCTATCACCCATCCCTAGATCTTCGTCCTCTTTTTAGCAGGAACAGTTATTATGATAATTACAAAATTGAAAACCAATATTTTTGCACTTTCGTATAAACAATTCGCACTTACTTGCTTTATTTTATTCTCCCACACTCTTTCTCACCGTTGATTTACTTCCTCACAGAGTTTACACATACTCAGGATTTTCACTATGAAACTGTGGAGAGTAGATTCCACATCTGTGCTCCAGTCTAAATCTCCTACCTCTACTCTTAGTTTCTTATTTCAAGCTAGCTTCAAAACATTTCCTCTTAAGAATTCATTTACAGGCTCAAACTCAGATCAGCCAAACTGCACTTCCCTTGCCCTTCTTACCAACCTGCCCCACCAGCAGGATAGAGAAAATGAAAGATAAGTGCTAAAAATCTACCACCTTATTCTTCCTCGAGCTATTTGAAATTTCCTGTGCAGTGACTTGTGCTATGGCAGAGGCAAATTAGGCAAGGAAAATCTCCATCTGCTTCTTCCCAATTCATTTTTCTTCTTCCTTGCCCTAAGACAAGGGCCATTAAGCCCAGAACAACATGCATTGTGGATGAATGGTTCCCAAATAGCAGAGATTAATCCCACGCAAGTGGGTTTGATCACCAAAATAAGCAAACAAATTAGCTTGGTAAACAGGGTTAGGGAAGGATGGCTTGAGAGACAGAGTTCCCTGGAATTGACTTTTGACACATTAAATGGAGTTTTTAAAGTGAATGAGGAGGCTTCAAGAGGGTTAAATATCAGGAAAAATCCTAAGCATAGAGAATAGTGGCTTACGATTGATTGTAACTGACTGGGAATTTCATCAGGCTAAAACTAGGACACAGTGCAATAAATATTAGCATCACTAAGAACTGAACCTCTATGAGAATTCAGACATACATACACATTTTTAAAATATTTCTAGTGCTCCAGTCAGAAGGGAATTCCTGGCCAAATAATGTACTCAAATGCCAAGAAGAAGAGCTGAGAAAAGTATTGCCCAGGAATGTTTTAGCTCCCATTCAGATGATGCAGAATATCATCGATATATGGTGGCAACATGCAGTTTCTTTTTTCCTTCTCTATCAAGTGGAATTTTTGTTTCAATGAGATTGTGTTTCCTGTACTCCTGAATATTACATGCGTTAGGTTTGGGTGTGTTTTCTGTGACTATGTGCCCACATGTAAATGGCATTTATAACCAGTTATTTTCCCCCATATGAATAGGATTTTGATTTTGTTTTATCATTGCTGTCATCTTCATTTAATAATATATTTAATACTTTCTAGCTACTTAACATATATATGGCTACAGTTTTTTTCTAGTTGCTAACATTCCTTTTACCTATCCTGTGATTGCTGTGGCTTTTTTAAGACTTTATATTTCCAGAGCAGTTTTAAGTACACAGCAAAACTGTGTAAATGTAGAGATTCCATTTACACTCCTTGCCCCCACACATGCATAGCTTCCACCAAGATCAGTATCCCCCACCAGGATGGTACTTTTGTCACAGCTGATGACCTCCATTAACACATACATCGTACCTCACCTAAGGTTACTTCTATGTTAGAGCTCATTCTCAGTGTAGATTTTATGGGTTTGGATAAATGCAAAACAACACACCTTCATCATTCTGGTACCATACAGAGTATTTTCACTGTTTTAAAAATCTCTGTGCTGCACCTATTCATTCTTCACCCTATATCTGCCCCTGGCTAGCACAAGTATTTTAGCTATTTCCATAATTTTGCCTTTTCTATCTTGTCATATACAGTGGTGCACTCACTCATATATGACACTGCATATGTTTTTGTCACCCAATGAAGAATTCACAAACAAAAGCTTTAGGCAAAAATTTTGATTTCATTTGTGAATTCCGCATTGGGTGACAAAAACAACTGCGGCCATCTGTCCCGCACAAACATCTTTTCCAGAACCGTGGAACAAATTAAGTTCGCGAACCAAGATGCCACTGTGTTTGGAATTATATGTTCTATCACGTTTTCTAATTTCTTTTTTCATTTAGTAACATGTATTTAAAGTTCCTCAATGTCATTTCATGACTTGGCAGTTCACTTAATTTTACTGTTAAATAATATTCTGCTGTCTGGCTATATCATAGTTTACTTATAAATTCTCCTATTAGAGGACGTCTTGGTTTCTGCTAACTTTTGGTAACTATAAAATTTTTTCTATGAATATATGTGTGCAGGTTTAAGTACATATAAGTTATCCTTTTTGGGTAATAAATATCAAGGAGCACGGTTGTTAGATCTCATGGTAATTGTATGTTTGCTTTGTCAAGAAACTGCCATGCTGTTTGACAAGTGGCTGTCTGATTTCATATTCTCGCCAAAAAGAAATGAGAGTTCTTATCACCATTTGATGTGAGTATTCTGGCCATTTTAAAAAGTGTGTAATAGAATTTCACTGTTATTTAAATGTGCATTTCCTTGATGACATACGACATGAAATAGCTTTTCATATGCTTATTTGTCATCTGTACATTTTCTTTGGACATGTGCTTAGAGAAATCTTTGGTGTATTATAAAATTAGATTTCTTTGTTTTTGTTGAATTTTAAGAATGCTTTGCTATATCTTGGATAATAGTCCTTTATCAGATGTAAGTTTTGCAAACATTTCCTCCCAGTTGGTGGCTTATCTGCTCATTCTCTTAACGTTATCTTTCACGGAGCAAAGACTTTAATTTTAATAATTCAGTCTTTAAATTATATACTCATAAAGTCATGGTAAGTTGAGGCATCTTTAAAATCAGATATATGGAGAAAAGGGATGTCTGTATTGGGCAGCCAGGTAATGAAATGTAACAAATTTCTATTGAAGTTTCTTCCAAGAGCTTTTCTCAGTCACCATTCTCTGTGCCCTTGTTTGCTTTCTCATTTTAATTGGATCACAAGCTCTTTGAGGAGAGTGACCATTTCTCATAATGCTTTCTTACTCTTCAGTACAGAGAATATTTTTTTGCAATAAGCAAATGCTTAATAAAAGATGATATATTTCTATTCAAGTCTCCTGTCAAATCCAAAAAGAGAATTTATGAGAGACCCACATATATAATTCTCCATATACAAAAACCTTTGAACATCTAAGAATCATATTATTCAAATATTCAGATCTACAGTATAATTAACTTTCACAAAACTCATAAGAACCTGCATGTGTGTATGAAGAAGTACACGAATACATATATATTCTCAGATCACTGAACTATTAGGAGCTGACCACAGCCCAGAAAATCAGAGAAATAAGCTTTAAATCTTATTTTCCTCTTGAATACATTCTGTAAGTACTCCATGAATTAATCTTTATCCACTGAAAAAAGCAATATATTTTAGTAGACTCTCTTCCATCATTGAAAAGTCATGGGTGAAAATAACAGTTCTCTCATAGGCGAACCAGTATAGCATGAAGATCTAAACATCAGTTGGGTGCTATCCTGCTTCGAGTAGCTTGTCTTTCCACAGCTGGCACAGGGCTGGGGTGGGAGTGGAGGTAGGAAGATGGCAAGCAGTTCTGTGAAATCTTCCGAATGCAGGGGACTTTGGAGTCTAAAGTGTCAGGAAAGGTCAGGAGACATGGAGTTCTGAAGTTTTATTACTCAATAAAGAAAAAAAGAACAGAACTTAGGAGCTGCTTTCCCTCTTTCCCTCCTAATACATTAGTTAATAACTTCAATACACCCCTGTAAATTATAGAGATGAGGAAACTGAGGCTGAGAATTGAGTAATATGCCCCAAACACATCACTGCTAAGAACTATATGCAATGTTGTTAAATTACAAAAACCTCCAAGTTTTTCCCTGAACAATTATATTCTACTTCTCTAAAAACTCTGAGGCTTTTCTAATGCTTAATGCACTTACATCTTCAAATACTGAGAAGCTTAAATTACTGAAATTTGAAGATGGTTCCATCTATATTCTTGAGAGATCTAATCTAAATTAAAGGCAATAGTGATAATAAAAGAATTACTATACACTTTGCATTCACATGCCTGATACTGAGTACAGTTAGAGGTGCTCTTTATGCTTTAAGGACATTATCTAATTAATCTTCACAATCCATGAGAAAAGTATGTATTACTTCCCTTTGACAGATGAGGAAGTTCGGACTCAAAAGTAGTGAGATGGAAACCTCAAACTTTCTGGGTAGTCTACTGGACTCATAAACTGCATTCAGCCATACCGAGGTAAATGACAAATCCAATTGTATATATTTATGGTGTACAACGTGCAGTTTTTATATATGTATACATGGTAAAATAATTACCCGAATCAGGCCAATTAACATATCCAACACAGACAGAAATTTCATGTATGTGGAAAGAACATTAAGATCTCAAGAATACACAGCATTACTAACTATAGTAATCATGTAGTACATCAGATTTCTATAATTTTTTTCACCCTGCCTATGTGAAACTTTGTGCCTTTTGATTAACAACTCTCCATTTTCACCATCCCCCAACGCCATCCCCCAGAAGCCATCAGCCCACTTTCCATCCTTAGATTCTGTGTATATAAGATCATGTAGTATTTTTCTTTCTGTGCCTGGATTATTCTACTCAGGCTAAAATAATTCAGGTATACACAAATTATTATTATTACTCCTAAAAATTTCATAACATGACTATGGGAAAAAATGATCTAATGAACATGAGAGTGCAGCTGTCTCTGACATACTGATTTCATTTCTTTGGATACAAATCTAGAAAATGTGATTGCTGGAGCATTTTTTTTTTCCATTGAGTTTATTGGTACTTCTTAAGGATATAGTTCAGATGCATTTATCATTAGGATCTTGTACCCTTACATGACTGATCTTGGTTTTCATTTTTCCCCATACCTCTGTGCTCCCATCATCCTTTCCCCCCTCCCCTATTTACAAAGACTTTGTTTCCATTTTTTCCTTTTCTCATATTTTTTCTTTTCCCTTATTTCCTTTCCCCTACCCTTTCCACTTACCCCACATCCTCAGCCCTTTTCTGCCCATTTCACATTGTCAGTTATACAATTTGGATCTTATTTACACTTTTACTTTTTCACACCAGAGAAACTATTCAGTATTTACATCTGTGTGTCTTATTTATTTCACTTAAGAGTATGGCCTCAATATGCATCCATTTCCCTATGAATGACTCTAGTTGCTCCTTCTTTGTGGCTGAGTAGTATTCCATTTTATAGAAAAACCACATATTCTTTATCCAGTCTCCTACTGATGGGCACTTAAGCTGTTTCCAAGTTTTAGCTATTACAAACTGTACCGCTATAAACATAGATGTGCGCATATCACTGTGGTATGATTCTTTTAATTTCTTTGAAAAGATACCCAGTAGAGGGATGGCTGGGTCAAATGGAACCTCTAGTCCCAGATCTTTGAGGTACCTCCATATTGATTTCCATAGTAGTCGCACTAGTCTGCACCCCCACCAACAATGGAGAAGGGTTCCTTTCTCCCCACAGCCTGGCAAGCATTTGTTATTGATTGATTTCTTGATAGCAGCCATTCTTTGTGGGGTGAGGTGGAATCTCAGAGTTGTTTTTGTCTGCATCTCTCTAAAGACCAATGAAGTGGAACATTTTTTTCATCTATTTATTTGTTGCTTTTACTTCTTTTGTCTGAGAAATGTCTGTTCATTTCAGATGCCCATTTTTGAATAGGGTCTTTATATTTGGAGGGGTGCTGATTGTTTTGAGTTCTTCATATTTTCTAGATAATAGTTCTTTGTCTGAGGAGCATCTGGTAAAATTTTATCCCACATTGTAGGTTATTTCTTAGCTCTATTGTGGTTTCTTTTGCAGTGCAGAAGCTTTTAATAAGATGAGATCCCAGTTGTTGATTCTTTCTGCTAGTTCCCGTTCTACTGAGGATTTGTTCATAAAGTCATTTCCTATGCCAAGGTCTTCAAGAGTTCTGCCTAATTTATCTTCCAGCAAGTTTAGTGTTTCTTGTTTAATATTTAGATCTTTAATCCACTTGGATTTTAAGTTTACTGCATGGTGAAAGATAAGGGTCTAATTTTAATCTTTGGCAGGTTGAGATCCAGTTTTTCCAACAACATTTATTATAGAGGCTATCTTTCCTCCACTGAGGATGGTTGGATCCTTTGTCAAAGATGAGGTAGCTGGGTATGTCTGGAGTTGTATCTGCAACTTCTAATCTATTCCATTGATACTTGGGTCTGTTTCTTTGCCAGTACCATGCTGTTTTTATCACAGTGACTTTGCAGTATAGTTTCCGGTTGGGGATTGTGATATCCCCCCCCACCATGTTTCTGTTGCCTAGAATTGCTTTGGTCTCTACTGGTTTCAAGTGAATTTTTGGATTATTTTCTCTAGTTCTGTGAAATATAATGCTGGAATTTCAATTGGCATTGCATTGTATCTGTGTAGCAGTTTTGGTAGTATGATTATTTTCATTATGTTGATACTTCCTACCCAGGAACAGTGGATATCTTTCCACTTCCTTCTATCCTCTTTGATCTCTTTTTTCAGAGTGCTGTAGGTTTCCGTATGGAGCTCTTTTGCTTCTTTCATTAGATTGATTTCTAGATACTTCATTTTTTTGGATGCTATTGTGAAAGGAATTGTTTCCCTAATTTCTCTCTGTAAGTCTGTTATTTATGCATAAGAAGGCTATTGATTTTTGAGTGTTGACCTTGTATCCAGCTAAACTTCTGAAAGTGTTAATTAAGTCTGGAAGCCTTTTGGCAGAGTTTTCTAGGTCTTCGATGTAGAGTATCATATGATCATCAAATAAGGACAGTTTAAGTTCTTCCTTTCCTATTTTTATTGCTTTAATTTCTTTCTCATGTCTAATTGCTGTGGCTGATGTTTCCAGAACTATATTGAACAGAAGTGCTGATAATGGGCATCTTTATCTTGTTCCTGATTGTATCATGAAGGTTTTCAGTTTGGTGCCATTTAATATGGTTGACTGTTGGTTTTTCATAGATGGCCTTTATGAAGTTGAGATAAAGACTATCTATTTCAATTTTCTGTAGGGTTTTTATCATGAATGGGTGTTGAATTTTGCGAAATGCTTTTTCTGCATCTATTCAGATGATCATAGAGTGTTTGTCCTTGACTCTGTTAATATAGTGTATTACATTTATTGATTTATGTGTGTTGAACCATCCTTGTTGCATCCCTGGAATAAATCCAGTTTGGTCAGGGTGTGTGATCTTCTTCATGGCCCTCTGTATTATTTACCAGTATCTTATTGGAGATTTTTGCATCTATGTTCATTGAGGAGATTAGCCTGTAGTTCTCTTTTTTGGTTGGGTCTTTCCCTGATTTTGGAATCAAAGTAACACTTGCTTCCCAGAATTAATTTGAAGTATCGCTTCCCAAAAGTTTAAAGTGTAGTGGCCCTAGTTCTTCTCTAAATGCCTTGTAGAAATTCAGCAGGGAATCCATCAGGACCTGGGCTTTTCTTTGTTGGTAAACTTTTAATTATGTTTTCATTTTCACTGATTGCAATTGGGGTGTTTAGAATTTTTGTATCTTCCTCACTCAACTTTGGTAATTCATAAATATCAAGAAATCTGTCCATTCTGTGTTTTCAATTTTATTAAAGTACTGGTTCTCAAAGTAGGTATTGATGATTCTCTGGATTTCTACTGGATCTGTTGTGATTTCACTTTTTTCTTTCCTAATTAATGGATCTGAGCCTTTTGTTCCTTTTTTTTTTTTTGACAAGGTTGGCTAAGGGCTTATCAATTTTATTTATACTTTCAAAAAATCAACTCTTTGATTCATTGATTTTTTTGTATCATTCTCTTAGTTTCCATTACATTGATTTCTGCTCTGATTTTTATAATTTCCTCCCCTGTAAGAGTTTTGGGTTTGTCTTGCTTTTCTTTATCTAGGAGCCTAAGATTCATCATTAGGATGTTTATTTGAGCTCACTCTGTTTTCCTAGTATGGGTATTCACTGCTATGAATTTTCCATGTAGAACTGTTTTCATTGTATCCCAAAGATTCCTGTATGTTATGTTTGCATTATCATTTATTTGTAAAAACTGACTAATTTCTTCTTTAATTTCCTCTCTGACCCATTGATTGTTCAGTAGAGTGTTGTTCAATTTTCATGTGTTTGTGGAGTTCTTAGAGTTTCTTATGCTATTGATCTGCAGTTTAATTGCACTGTGGTCTGATAACATACATGAGATAATTTCAATTCATTGCATTTGTTAAAACCTGTTCTATGAGCTAGTAGGTGGTCTATTTTGGAGAATGACCCATGTGCAGCTGGAAAGAATGTATATTCTGATTTTGTGAGGTGGAACACTCTGTAGACATCTATTAAGTTCATTTGTTCGAAAGCTTCGTTCAATTGTAGTATTTCATTGTTGATTTCTTTGTCTAGATGATCTGTCTATTTGTGATAGAGGGGTATTTAGGTCCCCAACTATAATTGTATTAGTGCTTATTTGGTTTTACATGTCTCTTAATATTTCTTTTATATAGTTGGGGGCATTGATATTTGGTGCATATGTATTTATGATTGTCTTCTCTTCCTCTTGAATTGTTCCCTTTACAAGGATGTAGTGTCCTTCTTTGTCTCTCTTAATCAATTTTGGTTTGAAATTTACTTTGTCTGTGAATCACATAGCTACTCCTGCTTTTTTTCTGAGCTCCTGTCACATGGATAATTGTTTTCCATCCTTTCATTTTCAGTCTTCTTTTTCCACTAGGTGTCTTTTTTGTATACAACATATTGTTGGATTTTGTTTCTTAATCCATTCTGTGAGCCTATTTCTTTTGATTGGTGAATTGAGGCCATTGTCATTGATAGTTATAACCAATATGTATTGACTTGTCATTGTCATGTTATTGTCCTTTTGTTGGCTCTTTTTAATTTTCCCCCTCTCCCTTTAGTGTCTTGCCTTGACTAGCTCATTTGCTCTTTTGGGCCTCATGGTGTTGTGACCTTCATTGTCTTTTTCTAGGCTGATGTCATTTAAAATTGTTTGTAGTGCTGGTTTGGTATTCATGAAGTTTCTCAGGTGTTCTTTGTCATGGAAGTATCTATTTTCCCATCCATTTTGAAAGAGAGTTTTGCAGGATACATCAGTCAGATTGGAGGTTGTTTTCTCTTAGGACTTGAAATACCTTAATCCAGGCTTTCTTTGACTGGAGGGTTTGTATTGAGAAGTCTTCTGTGATTCTGATGGGCTTTCCTTTGCATGTGATTTGTTTCTTCTCTCTTACTGCTTGTAGTATTTTGTTCTTCTGTTTGGTTTCAAAGATCTTGACATTATGTGTCTAGGTGTAGATTTTTTTGATCATGGCTACTTGGAGTCCTACATGCCTCATTTATCTGTATGTCAAATTCTTCCCCTCTGTTTGGGAAGTTTTCTGTCATTAATTCTGTGAACAGCTATTTTAAGTCATTTGTAGTTTCTCCTGCTACTTCATGAATTCCTACTTTATGTTATTCTTCTTTGTATCATCTAATAGTTGTTGGATTGATTTCTCATGATCCCTTTCTGTTTTTAAGAGCTCTCTCTTTTAATGGTCACTGATGACAATCTTATGTCCTACCTCTAAAATTCTATCTTCATATTCATTCATTCTGCTGCAAATATTTTCTATAGAATTTTGAGTCTCCTGGATATCTGCTTGAATCTGTTTCATGGATTCTATTTCTTTCCTATGTTGGGCATTCATGGCTTCTATCATGGTCCCGAACTCATCTATTTTTTTTGCCTGTTTCTGTTCTAGAGTCTCTAATCATGTCAATCACTGTGCTCACCAACTCTGTAGTTATCTGGGAAATTATTTCTGTTTTGAATTTTTCTAGAGCCTGATTGATCTGTTTTGTTACTTCCCATGATGAGTTCAGGTTGCCCTGGTGGTTGATTGTTAGACTTTTCTACCTCCTGTGCCCTAGATTTTGCCAGTGGTGAACTAGAAGTCTGTATTTGCGCCTTGCTTAAGTGTTTTCTCATTTTTATTTTTGTTGTTGGGCTGTCCTTCATTTAATTCCTGGGTTAGTACTTTGTGATCTTCCTGATATAGCTGCTCTTTAGGTTTTGAGTCTCTAATGACTCATAAACACTCTCATTTTCATAATATCAGAAAGGATAACTCATTAAATCAATCACAACCCGTTAGACCAATCGATAGAATCAGCATCACAATAGTATCAAGCACATCTTAGAAATTGATCATTTGTGGTAGTTATTAATCTATCACCTTTAACCATGTGAATGAAATAAAAATCAAGGACCAGTCCAAAATATGTTTATAGTGAATAAACTCTTTAATATAGCAACTTTACCCTTCAGGATGGGGACTTTCAAAGAGTTGGGAGGAGAGGAATAGATAGGTAGAAGAATATGAGAAGATTTCAAATGAAGCTAGAAGACAGAGGATGATCATGCCAACTCTAGTGAAATTGTCAAAGACAAGAGGGAAAGACAGAGTGCAAGAACAAAGAGAAGAATAGAACAACTCAACAGTAATAGGGAAGCTATAGATTATACTTACTTTCTTTTGGAACTAGTGACACTCGAGTGAAGGAAGAAGAGAAAAGAAAAAGAAAGAAGAAATCTGAATTAGGGCAGGAAGAGAAACAAAGAGAGAGATGAAGGATAACATGGAGGAGCAAGAGACTGAGTGGGAAAAAGAAGATAGAAAAAAGGAGGAATGTGCAAAATAGGAAAAAATAAAATTTTAAGACTAAAAATTAAAAATATGAATAAATGAAAGAAAAAATTTGAAGAGCCTCTTTCAGGGTATATTGTCCTAATAAACAATGTGGGCAGCAGTGTGCAGAACTACATCAATTAGTCTTAGCTAGCTGATGGCAGATCCCTGAGATTCAGGCTGAATTCTGGCTGCAAGGCCCAAGTTGAGCTCCCTGACCTCCTGGAGGATTAAACTCTGCAAGGTTCCCACTGCCCTTCCCCTGAAGATAGCCCAAGTTCTGATGGAAGGTGATTATCCCTCCAACTTACCAACTACAGAGATCTAATGTGGCTTTATTGCAGTTGTTCACTTCCATTCTATCTTTTGGAGCTCAGTAAAATGGCCTTTATGATCTCCTGTGCCACTGCAATGTGGATCCAGGTACTGGCACAACCAGGAGGCCCAAAAGCATGAGGATGAGGAGGAGGGAATGCTGCAGAGGCTCCTGAATGGCTGAGCATTCCTCACTAGACTGTTCTGAATAAGGCCCTGTGTGCTGGTGAGCTCCCCGTGCAGCTGGGTGTTCCTAACCTGTCTGCTCCAATGAAGGCCCAGGCCACTGGCAAGCTCCTTGTGCAACTGGGCAGTCCTCACCAGTCTGCTCTGATAAAGGCCCCTATATTTTTAATTTTTTAAATTACCTTCACTTTGTTTTCTATAATGGCTGCATAATTTATATATCTACCAGCAGAGTGCACAGATTGTCTTTTCTTGACTTCTTCTTCAACACTAATTTTTTTCTTTCTTGTAACAGTGATCCTAACAGGTATAAAGTAAGATTTCATTGTGATTTTGATTTGCATTTCCCTGATCATTACTGATGTTGAGTATTTTTTTAATATGCCTGTTGGCCATTTGTATGTCTTCTTTTGAGACATGTATATTCATGTCCTTTGTTTATTTTTAAAGTTTGCCTTCTTGTTATTCAATTGTTTGAGCTCCTTATGTATTCTAAATAGTAGTTCCTTATTAGATGTATGGTTTGAAAATGTTTTCTCTCATTTTGTGGATTATCTCTTCACAATATTAATGGTTTCCTTTGCTGTGCAGAAGTTTTTAGTTTAATTCATCCCAATTTGTCAATTTTTTTGCTTTTGTGGCTTATTTTTTGGGCTCACTATTAAAACATCATCACACAGACTAATGTCAAAAAGAGTTTTTCTGTTTTTGTCCAGTAGTTTTTTTTTTAATTTTTAGATTCTATATTTTAGACTAATCTATTTTGAATTTATTTTTGCATGTACTGTAAGATCCCAATTTCATTCAAAATGTAGACATCCAGTTTTCCCAGCAACATTTATTGAAGGGATTGTCCTTTCTCCATTGTGTGTTCTCAGCACCATTATAGAAAAACAATTGGCCACAAATGCTTAGATTTAATTCTGAACTAGTTTTTTCATTTGGTCTATATGTCTATTTTTGTATGCATTTATCATGTTGTTTTGATTGCCACAGCTTTGTAGTATATTTTGAAGTTAGATAGTGTGATGTCTCTAGTTTTGTTCATTTTACTCAAAATTTATTTGCCTATTCTTGATCTTCCAGGGTTTCCCATAAATTTTAAGACTTTTTTCCTGTGGAAAAAAGCAGTTGGAATTTTTATATTGGTTACATTTAATTTATAGATCATTTTAACATTAATTCTTCCAATTCGTTGACACAAGATATAATTTCATTGCTTATGTCTTTCAAAATGTTTTACAGTTTTTGGTATAGAGCTCCTAGGTCACAGCAGTTAAATTTATTCTTTTTTATGATGCTAATAAGATATTCTTGATATCTTGTGTGAGTAGTTTATTGCTAGTGTGTAGAAACATAACTGAATTTTGCATGTTGATTTTGGATCATGATCTTTACCAAACTCATTTGGGGGTGGTACTGGGGCTCAAACTCTGGTCCTTGCATTTGAGAGGCAGGCAGTAGAACCACTGAGCTACATGTCCGGCTCACCAAACTCATTCATTATTTCTAACAGCTTTTTTTTTGTATTTACAGTTTCCTATATATAAAATAATATCATCTGCAAAAAGAAACCATTTTTCTTGTTTTACAATTTGGATGTCTTTTTTGTCTTTCTTTTGTTTTATTTCTTTCTTTGCCTAATTGCTCTGGCTAGAACTTGCAATACTACATTGAATAGAAGTGGCGGGTATGAGGAAAAAAGGAGAACCAAGATCTGTCATGTAAAGGCACAAGATCCCAATGATGAATGTAACTGTACTGTATACTTTAAAAGTATCAATAAACTCAATAAGATAAAAAAATTATTAAAAATGGAAGTGGCAAGAATGGGCATTTTTTGTTTCTGATTTTACAATAGAAGCTTTAAGGTTTTTACTATTGACTGTGATGTAGGTGTGAACTGGCCATAATTGCTGAAATACCTCCCTTCTCTATCTAATTCTTTGAGAGGTTTATCATGAAAGTATGTTACGTTTGTCAAATGCTTTTTCTATGTCTATAGAGATGATTGTATGACATGTTTACCCTTCATTCACTTACTGTGGTGTATCACATTACTTTATTTATGTGTTAAATCATCTATGCATCTCAGGGATAAGCTCCATTTGATTGCTGTATAT
Source organism: Fukomys damarensis (assembly GCF_012274545.1). Taxonomy (NCBI): domain Eukaryota; kingdom Metazoa; phylum Chordata; class Mammalia; order Rodentia; family Bathyergidae; genus Fukomys; species Fukomys damarensis. Next base: position 29,903,177 of record NW_022900945.1, on the reverse strand, counting down.
GATCCTTTTCACATGCTATTAAATTCAGCTTCCTAATTTTTTGTTTAGGATTATTGCATCTATATTCATCAGGGATATTGGCCTGTAATTTTCTTTTTTGGTAGTGTCTTTTTCTGGGTTTGGTATAAAGATAATGCTGGCATCATAAATGAGGTTGAAGTCATCTTCTTCACTTTTTTGAAATAATTTGAAAAAGATTGGTGTTAACTATACTTTTAATGTTTGGCAGAATTTATCAGTGGAGCCATGAGGTAGATTCTGAGATTTTCACTGTGGGAAGCTTTTGATTACAAATTTAATCTCCTTATTTGTTATTAGCTTGCTCAGATTTTCTATTTCTTTATGATTCCATTCTTTATAGGCTATATGTCTATAGGAATTTATTGATTTATTCCAGGCTGTTCAATTTGTTGGTCTATTATGGTCCAGAAGAGTGTCTCATGATCCTTTGTGTTTCTGTAGAATTAGTTGTATCCTATAAAATGTGTTTAATTTCTCTTTTTCTTAGTTCATCGAGCTAAAGGTTTGTTGGTATTGTTCTTTTCCAAATCTCAACTCAGTTTTGCTGATTGTTTCCATTCTTTTTGATTCTATTTCATTTATTTCTGCTCTTATCGTTATTATTTTTTTCATTGTACTAATTGTGGGCTTATTTTTGTCCTTACTTTTCTATTTTATTGAGATGTAAGCTAGACTATTTATTTGGGATAAATCTTTGTTCCTAATGTGGAAGTCAGAACTACTGACAGAATTACTTTGATGCATCCAGTAAGTTTTACTATTTTGTGTTCCCCTTTTATTTAAGATTTTTTAATTTTTTTTTCTGAGCTTTTTTTTTAAACTCATTTGTTGCTAAGCGTATGTTGTTTAATTTCTACAACTTAGTGAAATTTCCTTCTGTTATTAATGTCTAGTCTCACATCATGATGGCTGGAAAAGATACTTTGTATAAGTTCAATTTTAAATTTGTTAAGACTTGTTTTGGAACCTAACATAATTTTTACTTAAGTGTTCCATTTGTGCTTTGCAAAAAACAGGTATTCTGCTGTTAGATAAAATGTTCTGTATTTGTCTGTTAGGTCCTTTTGGGTCTATAGTGCTGTTGAAATCTACTGTATCCTTATTGATATTCTTCTTTCCAGTGATCTATCCATTGCTAATGATCTAGTCATTGTTGAAAGTAGGGTACTGAAGTTTCCTGCTATTACTTCATTGCTATTTCTCCTTTCATATCTGCCAATAGGTGCTTTATATACTTTAGTGCTTCTCAAAAACTATGTTATTAAGCAAAATTATTCCACTAAGACACTCTGGAAAACTTGACTGCAATCTCTGGTAAACCAAATAATTTCTATCTATCCTTTATTTTTAAATGAAAATGTTACTTGGCGTTATAGCTAGTTTCTAATTCTGTAATATTCCAATAAATTAATGTTCCTAGTTTAATGATTTAAAATCTCATTGTTAATCTCAAATAACCATTTTTCTAGTATTGATTTAAACTATATTCCAATGACTTTTTTAAAAAGAAAGAGAAAAAAGTGCTAATGCAAACTGCGCCTAGATTGAGGAAATTAGAGTAGCTAGAAAAAATGTCCTGTGAGTGGAAAATGTCACAGAGTTTGGCTATTTCCTGGCCTGGGCTCAGACACTCTGCAAATCACCACTTCATTTTAAATACTGAAGCAAGCAGCAGGATACAAGGTAAAGAAACAAACTAGCAGGAAAGCACACCTCTACTGAAGACTTCACAGAAATGATTTTCCAGGCATTGCTAAGAATTTTTATTCTCAGACATAGATGTGTTTTGCACTTTACTCAATCTCCTGTCTGTTGAGTTTATAATAGCTATCATAGTGCAATCAGTGGGTGACAGACTCCCAGAAGAAAATAGCTGAAGAGGAAAATTCTTTGTTGACCTCTTTCAAAGTGAAATAAGCAGGAAGCCATTAAGCAGGGGTTGTTTATGTACCTGGAACTCATATACATACAAGCACACTAAATCTTAATTTAGAGGCATTTCACATAACTGATTTGTTTTGTATCTGGCAAGAGTCAACTGTGAATAGCCAATCATTGAGTTGGTTATATCACTAGGGATCTTCCATCACAACACACCCAAATATGGCAAATGTCTAGATAAAACAAATCAGATACTTTATTTACATTACTTTCCATATTCAGCATATAAAACTCACTGTTCATACTCAATGAATCTTTTTTGTTTGTGAGTTCTTTGCTTTAAAAATTCAATCAAGTTTATTTTGTCCAAAAAATTTAAATACCTCCTAATATTGCTGGAAGTAATGAAAACCTTCTACTTTTTGAAAAAACAAATTATCTAGATCCTAGAAGATAATGAGCAACAGGAGACTATACCATGCAAACCTCAAAATAGATGTATTAATAATAAATTCATTAATCAAACTGTCAAATATAGCATCACTGATAATGTGGCGAACTGACATCTGGTGTCTCTTGATGTCCTGCACTGAGGGCACAGCAACACTCAAACGGTGCTCTTGACCAAAACATAGGAACTATAACTCTAACCCTAATTATGAAGGAACAAATCAATGCACACTGAAGGGCATTCTGCAAAACAGTGGGGCTGGACACAAAGACATGCCAGTGCTGGGAAAGAGGATGTGACTGTTAATTTGATTGTCAACCTGGCTAGATTAAAAAGTGCCTAACAGCTTAGAGTATTTCTAGAAATTATTGGCTTGTAGGCCCAGCAAAGTGAGGTGAGAAGAACTGCCCTGATTGGAAGCAATTGCCTTACAGCCCAAGGGAAATTAAAAGAAGAAGGGAGGTGCTGGCCTATATTTGAAAAACCCCATTTTGCTTGAGCAGGTGCATCTATTGCTACACCTATCATATCCGGTTCCTTCTGCCTTTCAACGTGAACTCACACCAATGACTTTCCAGGAACTCCAGCCCCGTGGTATAGGACTGGAGCTGTACCTTAATCCCTCTTGTCCTGTACGTCCAGTTTCTTGCACTGAGCAGCTGTGGACTGTCGTGTCTCCACTACCGTATGACTACCTAATAAATCTCCTTGCATTATTATATAATTATACACATATAGGTGGATATAGAGAGATAAATAGATAATTAAATATTGACTGGGGAATTTCCATGTTAAAAGAGATTAAGGAAAAGTGACACTAAGCACAACATGAGATCCTTGGTTGTTTCCTAGATTTTTTTTTTTTTTGAACTGGGTATCAAACTCAGGACCTTGTGCTTCCAAGGCAGGTGGTGAAACCACTGAACTAAATCTCCAGCCCTATCCTAGGTTTTTTGATAGAAAATAAAAATATTTACATTAGGTAATATTGATACATCAGAGTTCCATTTCTTGAATGTACTAATAGAAATTGATTCATGCAGAACATTTTATTCTTAGAAGACAAATATAGCCGGGCATGGAGGAGTATGCCTATAATCTCAGCACTTGGGAGGCTGAAGCAGGAAGATCACTGTGAGTTTGAGACCAGCCTGGGCTACATAGTGAGTTATAGGTCAGTCTCAACTACATAGTGAGACCCTGTCTCAAAAAAAAAAAAGACAATATAGCAAAATATCAGCAAATAACTCTCAATGGGATGGATATGCATGCACATTTTATATATGCAAGTTTAAAAAAGAATAAAGAAAGTTTTTACTTTTGCTACAGTGGTTGAAATTTTAATATTATTAGATAAATGCATAGCTTTGGTCAGCTATGTTGGAGTAATGTATTTTATTCAACTTATTTTTATTGAGCATTCACCATATATCAGGTACTATACCATACTGAAAATAAAAATATTAAAAATATATTTATCCTGCCTTAAGCACAATGCAGTGATAACTATTTAGTTTACATTATGGACCAATCGCCTCCAAAACCACCTTCTTTATAGCATGTTTCTTGTAATGAAACAAAATTCCAGAACTAAAGAGTATGTTGGCAATGGTCAAATAGGTGCTAAATATTCATATATATGGTCTGACCCTTTAATGAACTTCCCCTAGGGTAAAGAAAACTATGATCTTTATCCTCAGATATCCTTGTAGCTAGAATTATAAATGCAAGTTAATCTCTGTCCATTAGATGCACTCACTGAGATCTGGAGAGCGGAAGAGAGCCAGAAAGAAACTTCCTGTGTGTTTGTGCTGGCCTGGGGACAGTGTCAGAGGTGTCTCTCCATTGTGTGGTCTGCTTTATGTGGATCACGTTGCAGTTATTGTCCCAGGGTCATGGTTGCATCAACAGCATCTCCCTCACTCTTGGGTTGTAGCTTTCATAGATATCCTTAAACTTACTGGTTAAACAGTCACTTTCTAACTCTCAGCCCTCCCCTTCGTCCCTGATAGCTTGTTTCCCTTACTGTTTGAAATACGTAGTGTTATTCCTGCCCTGAGCTTTGACTGACAAATATCGTTTACTTCTAGATATTGTTTCTAGAAACATTATTTGTTTCTATTAGTTAGCCTTTGTGTTTTATTCAGTGAATTCCTGACATCTGGAGCTTTATCTGAAAACAGACTCTTGAGTCTACATTTTACTTGGGATATCAGATTAGATGGATTTAATGTGACCTTATAGTGATTTCTAAAGTATTTGGGAGAAAATATAGGATTAAGGTAATACTGCTAAGCCACTTTAAATGAAAACTTGATTTTACTAATTACATATTTTTACAAATTATATTTTAATTTAATGAATTGCAATTTTTCAACAGCTGTCACTTCATAATTGGTGAACTTTAATAAACAATTAGCTTACCTAGTGATAATGAAAAATTTAAAAATCACACATTGAAAGACAAAGTAGATATCTTGGTAAACTATCAATACCATTAAAAATAAATGACAAAAGTTAACTAGGACTTGAACAATTTTCAACAACATTGCAAAAGGTCCTTGCTAGCATTGTTAGAATTTCAGAAAGGCTAAATGTCCTAATATGTTGGTCAGCATTGTGATTCTGTCTGGTAATCTCTATAATCAGCTAAGGTAAAACTTTCAATAAGCAGCACCTGATCCCATAGAGCCTCCGAACACACAGGACACAGTGCCAGCTGTGACATAGTGTGCACTTACCTGTCTTGTTTCATCGCCATGGATCCCACCCACAACCCTGATATTTCACACTCCTACAATATGAAAATAGCATTTTTAAAGCCTTGTTACATTTGCACTTAGGTTTCCTTTCTCTAACATGACCTCTGCTTGCTTGTTGAATAGGTAAATTCCTAATCATTCTTCAACCCTGGGTCTGACTATGAACTCTTCTTCGACACCTCCAAAATGGCTTCATTGCACTATCGTGGCTCTTCACTGAATCCCTCATCCACATACGTCCCTCCATGCTGCTGTTGACCAACATCTGTCACAATTGCTTGTTCACCTATCTCCCCAACAAGTGTAAATTTCTTAGAACCAATAACTCCGCCTTTGTTAATGACATATTAATTCTCCTAACTGCCTAGTTTGCATTAAAAAAATAAGATTGAAGTGTGCAATGTCATACAACTAATATTGGATGACATTAAAGCCTACATATGCTGACTCCAAAGCAAAATTTTCGTTGCTCAAATTTTCATAGAGTAAATGAATGAATGAATAAAATCAGCATCACCAAATGAGGGAAAATGGAATGATTAGATTCATTTTCTAGGTTTTGTTCATTTAATATTGCTTTATAAATAAACCATAGTGAGAAACCAAGTGGGAAAACAACAGGCTTACAACCAAGTTTGAATATGTCATTTAGACATTAAGTCCACTCATGAAAAAGATAAAAATACTAAAGGGTCAGAGTTTTTGATTTTACCTAAAAGTAAAGTTTCTGTATTAACTTTTATAAGGTTAACTTATTCTAAAAAAATTGTTCATTAAATATAAATGCCTAGATATCTACTTTATTAGTTTTCTTCTTAAACTTCATTGATCTTAATTTGCCATGAAAAGAACTCATTTTAATTTTACAGTTTGATGAGTTTTGACAAATATATACATCCATTTTACTAGCACAACCACCAAGATGTATAATCTCCATCACTCTAAAAGTTTTTCTATGACCTCTTTGTAGCTAATTTTCTACAAATTCGGACCTTATGTAATTCTGATCTACTTTATATCTATATGAGTTCATTTTGTCCGCTCCAATATTTCATAAAAATGCAACTTACAATATTTACACTTTTGTATCTACTTTATTTCACATGCACAGTATTTTGGGGATTCACTCATGTAGTTGTATGTATCAGATATTCAAGGAATCAATGATTTCTTTACCACTAAGTAGTGTTTCATTTATAGATATAATGCAATTGGTTTATCACTGACCAGCTGATATACTTTTAGTTTATTTCCAGTGTGTGCCACTATATGAACACGTGTGCTAAATAAAGAGGGCATTTGTGAATATTGTTGAAGTTTTTGTGAGGCACATATTTTAAATTTTTATTCAGTAAATAATGTGGAGCAGAATTCTCGAGTCATATGGGACTTATATGTTTAATTTTAAAAGGTCCCGTCAAACAAATTTCCAAAGTGGTTGTACCATTTTATGTCTGGCCTGGCACTGTGAGGAAGTTCTGCTTCTCTGTGCTTTGTCATACATTTTATTTTACGTACGATATAAACCCCACAATGCAGTATTAGCCTTGTGGACTTAGCCAATTGCATTTTTTTTTGAATTAAGAAAGTCACAATTGCTTGGTTTTCCCAAATATTTGCAATTATCAGAATTCTTAATTTCTTTTTCTATATCCAAGTTGGTATCTTATACAGTTTTTGTACCACTTGAAAGACACCTTTTCAGATATAGTTCATATCTGTTAGTAATTAAATCCTCTTAGATGTTATTTGTTTGAAGTATTTTTTACTTTCATTTCTGATGGATATTTTTACTGTAAGCAAAATTCTGTGCTGTCTTTTTTTCTTTCAGAACTTTAATTATATTGTTCCATCGAGTTCTGGCTTGCATCATTTCTAATGAAAAACAAGAATCATTATTGGAATATGGAATCTTTATTCTGTTTTTTGTATTTTTAAAAATATTTCCTCTTATTACTAATCTTTACTATACTTATCATAATGCCTTGGTGTATGCTGCTTTGTAGTTATCTTGTTTGATAGTCATTGGGGCTTTCTAGATTTGTGAATTTAGTTTTAGTATTTGTAAACTTTGAGGTCATTATTTAACTTGTTCTATATACTCCTAACTCTTTCTGGGTTTGCACCTTCTTTTGTTTGTTTTTTGTTGTTGTTGTTGTTTTGTTTTGTTTTTTGTGACAGGGTCTCACTATATAGTTGAGACTGACCTGGAACTCACTATGTAGCCCAGGCTGCTCTTGAACTCACAGTGATCTTCCTGCCTCAGCCTCCCGAGTGCTGGGATTATAGGCGTGAGTCACCATGCCCAGCCCACCTTCTATATATTAGATCCCCTGACGTTGTCCCAGAAATCACTGAATTGTTAAATTTTTTTCAGCATTTTTTTTTCTCCATACATACTTGGATTGACATAGTTTGTATTCCTAAATCTTTAAGTTCATTGAACTTCTTTCTATAAAGCTTATTTCTGGTAAGCTTTTCCAATAATTTTTCAACAAAAAAAAAAATCTGTTTTACAGCTTTCAAATTTTCTGTTTAAAAATCTTCCATCTCCTTCTCATTACCCACATTTACCCTTAATTCTATGAGGATACTAATAGAGGTTGTTTTAAAATTCTTATTTATTAATTGTAACATCTTCATCTCTTCTGATTACATTTCAATCACTGATTTTTTTTCTTCTAATGAAGGATCCTACTTTTCTGCTTCTTTGTATGGAAACTAAGTTTTGATTGGATGCTGTACATCATAAATGACTGATAAATGTCTGGATTTTTTTGCTTTTAAGAGTATTCAATAAATAGTGCTTAACAAAGCAGTTATCTTACATGAATCAGTTTGATCTTCTTGAAGCTTTGCTTTACAAGTCCTATTATGGCAGGTCTAGAGCAGTAATTACCCTAGATCAAGTTTAGCCTTACTCTTTTTTTTTTTTAGTTTATTGATACATTTTAGGAATACAGTACAATTACATTCATTATTGGTATCTTGTAGCCTTGTTCTTAATCCTAGTAATCCTACCATACTAAGCCACCAAGTACTTCAGTTTCAAAAAGATATTTCTACAAGCCAGTCAAAGATGGAACATTTCTAAGCCCTATTTGAGATCTGAAAAATTATTTGTCTTTTTAAAAAAGTCATTATTTGTCTTATGTTGTCTGTAGTTCTTCCAATTCTAATATAGTGTTACCATATGTGCATTCTATTGTGATTCAAAAACACAGTGGATTTCAGGCCGGTGTTTAGCTCAATGGTGCTGCCACCTGCCTTGCAAGCACAACATCCTGAGTTCAATCCCTAAAAAAAAAAAAAAAAAAAAAAAAAGTAGATTTCTATTATGACTTTTTCTTTTCCAGTACTCTGACCCCCAAACTGTTACTGCTTCAGCATCCCTGAACTTGATAGTTCTCTGACTCCACAGTTTTAGTGACATCTCTGTGTTCTGCATTCACTTTCCCTTTGCCACAGTCTACAAAGCACCTCTGGGCAAAAATCTAAACTCTAGAACAATTATACAGATAGTCTCATTTGTTCTCCTTTTCTGAGTCATTAAGGTGCTGGTCTGCCTGTTGTCTGACATCTGAAGATAGTCTTTCACTATATTTCGAGTTTTCTAGCTTTTCACACCTAGGGCTAGGTGTGAATGGTAAAGTATATTTTTCATGCCTTGGTAAGTTGTTGGGGGATAAATTTTGATTTATCTTTCTGCATAGCAGGGCAAGGAGGACCATTAAGAAGAGCATTATTTACTTCTTCAAGTAGATAATTGTCCATAGTGAGTTTCTTGAAAATAAGACTTGTACCTGGATATAAGAAAGAAGAAAGCTCAAATGATGCCAAAATGAAAAATGGAATCAGTGCCTGGGTAAACTAAAATGGCCTTTTCATACCTCAGTACAGCACTTGGCTTGCTTTTTTTTCTTAAGATTTTGTTTCTGGCTCCCAGTTTGTCATTTCTGTAATGGGCTCTTAAATGAATTTTTTCTTCAGGAAGGTAGCATTTATCATGGTAGAGAGAGCCCTGGTAATGGGACCTTGGGAGAACTGGGTTACACTTTACCAGTTCTATGAAATACATGATTTGGTGAAAATTATTTATTTACCTTGTCTGAAGTGTGGACAAGAATAGGAAGGAGTTTTTAATACAGTTTTCATCTTGCTTGTTTTTTTTTTTTAGTAGTAGCTATTAAGATGGAGAATATTATATTTAAAATAATATTCAGTGGACTTGCAATGTTTAAAAGAGATGGAAGTGTATAGCCTCTGGTAATGGGAATGCTTGAAGGCTCTTCAGCTCCTCCTCTTTTCCTGGCTCCTGAAGGTCTCTGCAGACCGCACAGGGATTGCACGAAAAGATGGCATGAACCACCTTCTACTTATAGTCTCCTTTGATTTCAAATTTCTGTGACATTTGCTCCACTCTATACCTTTCATCCATGATAACCCAAAGGACAATCCTCTTCTTTTTTGAAGAATGTGTTATGATGCTGAGGTAAAGGCATTATTACAAGGCAGAAAAAAAATAAGACTTATGTCACAATCTCTTCCTCCTCATAGCTGAAGGACTTTGGACGTAAAAGTTTGCCAGTTGCTTTTGTGTGAATGACACCCACTTTGTAATTAAAATACTATGTCACTATGTACACTTGGTAACCCAATTAAATGCCATATTTTTAATAAGAAGGAAAAGAAGATTATGAGATGAAGGATAAGATTAGGAGGATTAAGCAGTGAGGGAAGTGTTTAGTGAAGAAAGCCTGTGGGATACTTCTGAGAAGAGTCTGGTAACTGGAAAAGTGGTACAGCATTGTAGAAAAGTACAGTGCTTCAGAACAGACATTGTGAGTTTGGGTCTTGTATTGGTCCACTTTTTGTTGCTGTAATCAAGATACTTAACATATATAACTCAAAGAAGAACACTTTAATTTGGCTCACAGATTCAAAACTCTAATCCATGACAGACTGATGATGGCAGGGAAGCAGAGCACAGGCGAAGAGTGCTGAAGAGAGACTTACTTTTCAAAGGCATTGCCCCTAAGGAGTGGGTGTGTAACGTCGTGAAAATAGAGCTGAGAGTAGAGCGGGGCCACTATCTTAACACGTTCAGCTGTGACCATCAGTGAATTAATCCACTGATGACTGTAGAACTCCCACAATCCAATAATTCTTCCAGGAGTATCTTAATCCAGCCAAACTGACAATGAAGAATACCTGGTACAAGTCCACCCCTTGTCAACTTGACACCTACTCATTTCTCCTCAAATCATACTTAATCGTCAAATAAACATAACACAATGTAACAATTCTTATTAATATAATTTAACTATCCTGCACACAACCAAAACTACAATAATCGCTTACCCAATATCTCAACAGTTCCAGCATTGCTTAAAAGTTCGCGTCAAAGTCTCCTCTGAGACTTAAAGCAAACTCTTAGCTGAGAATTGTGAAAATCAAAAGCAAGTTTCAGATTCCCAAGATAAAATGACACAAAGCAAACATTCAAAAAGGAAGAATAGGGAGATAGAAAAGAATAGTTTCACAGCAAGAATGAAGCCTAGCAAGGCAAACATTAAGTCTGATAGTTTCTTGTCTATCCAAGACACGTGGTGGCAATGTATGATTTTCAGAAAGCTTAGCTAGCCTCACTCTTATGCCCTTGCTGGTTGCAGCCCACATAGCCTTTTTCTTGGGTTGGCTTTACTAAGTTTCCTTGATAGTTGTTCCATGTTCCTGGCATGTCTGACTTACTGAGGTCTCCACTATACCCTCAGCTTTATTCTCACAGCTTCATACACCCACCCCTCAGGGACAATTTGCCTGGCCTCCCAGACCTTCCTTTAAAATGTGAGTGGAAACCTCCATGACCCCACAGCTCTTACATTCCGCATGTTGGTAGAATCGGCATGATATGGACAATGCCAAGACCACCAGCATAAACAATAGCTGCAGCCCTTGGGATCAAGGCTTCAGCAGCCTATGAATGCCCACATAACTGAGCATGATGAAACAAATCCTGAGGAATCCTTTCCCTGGCAAGCCTTTCTTGAGTACAGATCCAAGGGTCTCTCTTAAATGAAAAGTTTACGTGCTTGCACATTTGAGCCTAGGATAAGTGGGGTTTTGTGTATTATTAAAATGCCCTTAAGGCATCTTTTATCTTGTCCCATCTTTTCAATGGCACTGATTTCTTCAGCAATCATACTCCCTTTTGCCCCAACTTCGCAGAGTTCTTTTGAGCCAAAATTTAAGCATTTAAAATCCTTCTGCTCTGCTCATTGCTCCTAATTCTCACTAAAAATCTAGCTAAGAGCAACCAGGAATATCCATGCCACCGCCTGAATGTTACCTGCCTTGGAATTTCCTCTACCAGATCAATTAGTCTGTAGCCCTTAAACTCAGACTTCAAGGATATGGGCAATATATAGACAAACTTCTGGTCGACTTGTAACATGCAATGGCCTCCAGTCCAATTCACAGTCGAGTTCCCATTCCTATCTGAAAGTCTATTAGCCTGGCCTTTACTGTACATTTCTACTAGTGCTCTGGTCCTCTGATCTCACAATAGAATCACACATCAATCTCAGCTTACAGTATTCAAGGCTTTTGCTAGTCTGCTTCTCCAAAATTTTCCAAATTCTTCCTGTAAACCATTTTTGAAAGCTTCTGAACCATGGTCAGTTATGGTCACAGCATGCCACATTTTGGTACCAATTTATTGAATTAGTTAGCTTTTTGTTGCAGTGACCAAAATAACTGATACACATAGGCCTAAAGAAGGAAAGGTGTAGTTTGGCTTATGACTTCAGAGGTTTTAGTCCGTGGTAGGATGACTAGAATGCAAGAAAATAGTGGTGGAGCAAAAATGCAAACTTCATGGTAAATAAGCAGTGGACAGGGGAAGAGTGCCAGTAGAGACAGAGCCTCCAAAGGCATGCCTTCAGTGACCCATCTCCTCCAAGTGGTTCTACCTCCAGACAACGATCAACTTCAGTAAATTAACCCAATGGTGAGTAGAGCACCCCCTTGATTCAATCACCTCTCCAGGATCCTCTTCATCTACTCATTAACTATTAAATCAACTAGAACAGATCTTGTTACTAGCAATGTGATTTCTCAGAGCAGCATGTTCCTCATTTGTAAAGTGAAAAAACTTAGAGTTATAATGAGGATTAAATGAATTGGTGTATTTGAAGTTGTTTAGAAATACTCAGTGGATAAAAATGCGTTGGATACTTGATGAGTTACTAAACACTATAACTTTATTAAATGACTGTACTCTGAATTTTGAAAATTTGAAAAAGTAATATTCTACCATACCATTCTAAAAATGATTGTAAATAATGTTTCTAAGAGACATCTAAGGTTCTTTTCAAAATATAAGTGCTTCTACTGTCAATGTTCTTTGTTTTTTATATTTAGCTATAGTTGATCTCAAAAACACTGTAACAGTCATAGTTCATTGTTTTGGGTTTATGGATCTTGATGACCCATCCATGCAAATTTCTTACCCTTTTCAGCACACAGAACATTACCTATAACAAAACACCCTTCTGAGAAGTACAAATGTTTTCATTAAAAGCTTTATAAGATTTAAAGAATAAAATTTTCTTAAAAAGCAAAGACCTTTAAAAACTCAAAAAGTTATGCTCTTAAGCATTAAAATTAAAATATAGGCCAAATTTCCTCTTTCTCTTACATGACAGTGATAAGCTTCTCCAGAGGTGATGTGTTTAAAGACTTTCCTAGTGAGAACTCCCTCCGGACCAGGGTGCCCTGGTGTTTGCGTTTCTCTCATCCACTTGGCTAAGGCCTTCTTTTCCCTGGAATGATGTTGTTTTAGCAAGGGAATCAGTTTACTCATCTGGTAATGTACTGAAACTCACTGTCCTATGAAACCACAGGGTCCTGAAGAACTAAAATGCAGACATGGCTTATTCAAATATAGTATGAAAGGAATGTGAAAATCTTAGAGCAGATGCTACTTAACTCTGAGGAGGGAGAAGATACGCAGTTCACTCTTTAATCTTCGTGTTGCAACATCTCACAGAGCAGCAGCATCAGTGTGAACTAGGGAATTAACCTCAACTCAGAGGATAACTGGTTGGCCCAAGATGGATCCCATTCCTTTGACTTGTTCAAGAACAGGCTTGCAAACTAATTATCATCAATCAAACAATAAGAAAGGTTTAGTGGAATCTTTAGAAAAAATTTTCCCTGGTTAGTAGTTTTCTTTAACTAGTTTCCCTAGTTTTCTTTAAAAAGAAGCCATTTCTCTTCTGCACAATTTGGTCATATTGCTACTGGCAACCATTCAGCTGCCCTGTTGAGAAGAGGCTAAAGCTGTTTGAGTTCTCTTTCTTATTTTACTTGAAGACAAAAAGGGACTAATAGATATATCAAGTATGTTATTCAGTACTCTTTGCACTTCAGGTTATCAAATTCTTACAGCAAAAAGGATTCTGAAAGAGAAAGCAAAAGTGAAAGTCCTTGAATAGATAGTGAGACAAACTTGGATGCACCTTGACTCCAGGACTGACAAACTGTGACTTTGGGCTAATTACTAAACAGTTTTGTCAGTTTCCTCATCTACAAGATATTTCATGTGTCTATTTCAAATGAAAATAAATGTGCTTTAGGGGCCAGGGATTTAGCTCGGTGGCACTGCACCTGTCTCACAAGTGCAAGGTCCTGCATTTGCTTCCTGTTACAAAAAAAAAAAAAATATATATATATATATACATATA